>NC_141910.1:49561590-49864621 GCF_057802395.1 Ceratotherium simum simum | reverse complement strand
AGAGCCAGAGTGTGAAGAACATAACTAGACTCCTCATGAAGCAAATTATTTTGGGTTGTTCAAAAAGGCCAATGAAATCCCTGCTCCCACAATTTCCTGTTAAGGCAAATTTTAGGAATGCCCTGGGGCCTTTTCATTTCCTTATCCTACTATTTGGGGTTATGTGCTTCTTCATAAGTGTTTAGAATCAGTAGAACCGAAATAGGAGTTGGACATCTCTAGTATCAGGATGGCAAACTCGCTTCAATTCTAGGGCCAATTCTGATGACTTAGTACTGGTGGCCTGTTGAGAGGCTGCCCAGGATAGAATGTGGTGATTGATTAGTGATGTCTGTCATGAGCAGCAAAATGGGAGGTGTGGCAGCATGAAGTGTATCTGTCAACTCGAGCCTACTCCAACACCCTTGTTCTTCATGTGAAGAGACAGAGGCCCAGAAGGCAAGATCACAATTGGCTCATTACTAGACCATGACTAAATCTTAGCCCCTGATCCCAGTTTCATTTTCTTGCCACCACCCCACTCTCTTCTATCTTCCATTTCCCAGATTTATACCAAAAGCTTCTCAAAGGCAGCAATCATGTCTTATCCTTCATCTGGATGCCCAGAAGCAGTAGTTCCCAACTGCTGTTTCTTAGACTTGATGACCCATAAACCAGTTTTTTTGTTAGATTTATAGAATAATGATTATTGTTTTCTTTTCATTTAATAATTCAGTCCCTATAAAAGCTTAATGGATCTCCTTCAGAGATAATTTTCTTCCAACATCCCCCCAACAATAAACGACAGAAAAATTGTCCAACTCATCACTTTGGAATATGAGGTTTATGAGAACAGAAACCAATCCTTAGCATGCCTGTCTCTGATATTTATCTCTTCAGGACCCAATTAAGTTATTGACTTAATTGGTTAGGACAGTGGTTGTTGAACCTGGCTGATTCTCACTGACCATAATGCTAGCAATGGTCTTAGAGGCTCTTGAAGCCTGTAGAGCGATTTGTTCTTCCTTCAAATGCTCTCCTTTTGGAGTCCTTGTGTCTCATGGTTGTAGTTTTTCATTTTCTTCTTCACTTTTATATCAATAACAAGGTGAATTTGCCCTTCTGCAACACCTACCCTCCACCAATTTGCAACATTTGATCTGTATTGGAATTATAAAGTGACTGTCTGAGAACTATCCTAAAAGTATATGGATTTTTGTAGTAGCTGTCTTTCTTGGAATGTTTGGAAACTTTTGTTTTTGGCAGAAGTCCCTGTATAGTTGAAATCAATAGATGAACTTTCATATAAGTGAATTATCAATACACATCGTAGTGGTATCATGATTTCTATTCTGGCTAGTTTCTTTAATATATTTTTATTTTCTTGTAATAAAGGAGATTAATACTGTACCTGTAAGAACCTGATTGTTAGTTCAAATATAATCACCACCATTGTTTTAACGTCACTTTGGTGTGGAATCATCCTACCGTGCACGAATAGCAGCCATCGATTAAATAAACAAGTAAACATTAAGTTAAAATTGAAAGTGCTACCAGGCATGTTCCACCCTTATACTGATTGTCCTGAATACTGGCCAATTGGATGACAGCCACAAGATGTGCATATGTATCATCTTTTCAAGATTATGGATTTGAAGGAATGAGTGCAAATTTAAACTTAAATACTCATTCCACTAACTTCAAAAAAAAAAAATCCAGGACATACCTCATCCTTCGCAAAGACTGTTTCATCATTAAAAAGTCCAGTTTTGTTACTCCCAGGAATATCATCAGCAGAGAGAAAGCAAACAAACCCTGGCACCTTCTGAGCTTCTGAAGTATCGATGAACCTGTAAGAATGACATGTGTGAGGCGCCAGGCAGGAAAACCGAAGAGAAAAACCTGTCACCCGATTGGATAATCCTGTCCTCGTTTTGGTGGTTTTTCTTCCACTCTAATTCCTCCCCTCTCCACTTTCTATCCTATCCTATCCCGCAAGTGTTGATTGAATGCTTACCATGTGAGGCCACTGTGCTGAGTGCTGCGGCGGATAGGAGATGAATAGGACAGGCCCACCCACATGGACCTTATACAAGGCCCTATTCTGGTCTCCAAGTACAAGAGAACCAAGTCATAATGTGTAGCATTTACTCGGAGAGCTCCAGATAAACCCACATCACAGCTAATGCCCATCGAGAATCAGCACATGGGGGCCCTTCTGTCCCACCGATCCAATGGCCCTGGACATCATCACACAGCCAGATTTCTCTCCCCACATTCAGGGAGCTATCCCAGCCTGCTGGGGCACCCCGGCCATAAATAGGCAATTCAAACCTCAAAGGGAGACTGCCCGGAGAGTTTATCATTTCTAACAGTCTGAACTACGTACTGCTCACTCTGGCCCATGTCCCCATGGGGAAATAGGGCAGAGGCTCCTAGAGAAACGTATGGAAACCCCTCTGAAAGTACCAGCCAACTTCCAAACAGGTAACCCTCACCAGAGCCCCAGAAAGTCGTTGCCATTATCCCCATTTTACATTCGGGGAAACTCAAGCTCAGGGAAGTTAAGTAGCTTGTCCAAAGTCACCAGCCAGAGAGCAGCGTAGCTGGGATTAAGACTGAGGTTAAGTCATGAAGAATGCCCAAGTCAGGGCCGCTTCTGCTCTACACACTGCCTTCCAGGAGCGTGCAGCCGGGAAAGCCCTGATCGGTGCAGTTACTACAAAGTCCCTCCCCCACCACCCCCATCCTCCTGCATCCATTCAGATATCACTCGGATGGAGCAAAGTTGTTTGAGTGTAGACGGTGCAGGTCATGGTACTGTCAATATGGGCTCCAGACAAGGAGAAAGGCAAATGAATTTACCCTGTGGCTGGACACCATATCCTCTGAAACAAACATTTTCTTTTTCAGGGACCCAGAAAAGTTTATTTTTCTGTTAGCTTTTATCTGTGTCCAGGTCACCATTCCTGGAGCCTATCTCCAGGCGAGGAGCAGCAGCAGAGGAAAGACCAATGGTGAGATCTGATCCCTAATCCATGAAGTGGCAGGGCCCAAGGGGGGTTTCTGCTCGCTGCTCTACTCGCAGGGTGTGCGTCTGTGCCCACCAGGGAATCAAGCTCAGTCTCTGGCCTGAACATCCAGGGGCAGCGCAGCCCGGGCGCTAGTGCTGCCTGGCCTCCAGCTCCGGCTCTGCCGCTTGTGAGCTGCGTGGCCTGGGGCAAGTAACTGACCCTGCCTGTGGGGCCTCAGTTTCCTCATCTGGAACATGCAGATGAAAATGGGACCTGCCTGTAGGGTTGTCGTGAGGAATAAATGAGCCAATATATGTGAAACGCTTTAAACCAGGCTGCAGCAAATATTAAATGCCATATGAGTGTTAGGTATTATTGTCATTATAGAGATGGCAACTCTTGCCATTTGGGCTCTCAAAGTTCGACAAATAGGTACAAGCGGCTGTTCTCTGCTAGGTCCTTTGTGGACACTGATCCTCACAGCAACACCCTGTTACATATGGGGAAACTGAGAGCTGAAGCACGCAGGCCAAGGTCACGGTTGCTAAGCCCTGGGGTGGGGATTCAATCCCAGGTCTGTCAGACTCTAAGGCCGTGTTCCTCCCCCCAGCGCTGACTCCAGTTCTCCTGACATCTTGTACTGGAGTTTAGCCCAGTGTCCAAAGCGCAGATCTAGCCTGGTCCTGCTAAAGATCTTCAGCAGCCCCTCCTTGCTTGCCCAGGGCCAAGTGTAATCTCCCTGATCAGCACTTTCCTAACGGGCCCTGCCTATCTCACCAGCATCATCACCTCCCCCTCCCAGGCACCCCCGAGCCCCTACCCTCTCCTGCTCCTCTCCAGACTGGTTTTCAGATGAGTCCCCATGCTCCTCTCTAGACCGGGAGACCCTGGGGGACCCTCGTTATCTCGGCATCTCCAGTGCCTGGCAAGGTGCTCCCAGCGCCCTCCTCCCGGGTGTATTTACTACACTCACTTGATCTTGGCGTGGGCCCGGGTGCTGGTGACCAGCCGGAGGGACAGCTCATTCTCATAGCGAGGGATGTCGTCACAGTACACGGCCTCCCCAGAGGCCTGCAGGGCTGCGGCCAGGTGGGGCAGGGGCCGGCCCACCATGTCCTCCTCAGACTGACCATTGGGCACCTCCTGGAACAACACGGTCACCAGTCAGGCTGAGCTGCAGAGGACACTGTTCCCCTACAGGCCCAGGGAAGCCCTGGAGAGCTTCAGGCCAAAGCAACCTGAGGAGTGAATGGAGGAGGCAGGAGGGCACCCAGCAAAAGAAACGGAAAGGCAGATAAGACGTGACTGAGCAGGTCGTCATAGTATCACTCTACCCAGGAATAGCAACAAAAAAGAGGAATTTCCATGTCCATTCATTGGCGGCTGGGTAAGTAAATTATGCTGTGCTCATACAATGCAGTAGTATGCAACTGTGAAAATATGCTTCTGAAGAATTTTAATTAGAAGGAAAGTAAGATCACATTAAGTATAAAAACGAGACATAAAACATTATGTATTTGTGTGTGTGTGTATAATGATTTGAATTCTGTAGAAAAAATATATCGTAAATATAGTATATACATGTCAAAATATGCATAGGAAAAAATGGAAAAAAGTAAGAAATATAATAATGATTTTCCCTTGGAGGTGGGATTTTGGGTGATTTTTATTTTCTTCTTTCTACTTTTCAGTATTTTCCAAAATATTCTAAAATGTATTCATTTTATAATAAAATTCTGTTTTATGTATCTTCAAAGTAATAATAGTAATGGCTAATATTTATTGAATGTTTGCTATATGCCAGGAACTATCTAAGCTATTTACTTTTACTAACACATTTAACATCATCCTATGAAACAAGGGCCATCATTGTCCACATTTGCAGTTGGGCACAATTAACTCACCCAAGAGGCACAGAGAGGAAGTCACTGGTCCAAGGTTACAGTTGTGAATGGCGGAGTTTGGATTCAAGTCTTGGCAGTTGGGCCCAGAGTTCACATTTTGGACCACTACACTCTAGTGCAGGGGCCCACAAATTATGGCCCATGGGCCAAATCTGGCCCACTGCTTGTTTTCATATATAAAGTTTTATTGGTACATAGCCACATACATTCATGTATTGCCTCTGGCTGCTTTTGTGCTATAATGACAGAGTCAAGAAGTTGCAACAGACACTGTATGGCCCACAAAATCCAACATGTTATAGGAAAAGCTAACCCTTTACCTAGTGTCTCTCAAAAAGTTACTGTTGATAGAAAGTTGTTATTTGTTTTGTTCTGTTTACATGCTCAAGAGAACTCCTGGCTTTGCACATTAGCCCTACAGAGGCACCAGAAAAGACAAAATGGAAAAAAAAATTTTTCTTGAAGGAGTGGGTGAAGATGAGAGTAATCTCAAGAGAGAAATTTAGGTGAGCAAGGGGGAAATAGCTTCATTTATATTAATATATGATTTCCATTTTCTTCTCTGGATATTTATGCACAACAGCAAGGAGCTTTAAGCACCTACATACAATTCTAGTAGGTCATTCGCCAATGGTTAGCATCATCTGATGTGGCCTGCACGGGCCCCTGATATCAGCTGAACACCCACTGTACTCACTTGGAAGAGCTGGACGTTGGCAGGAGGGTCTTTTTGAAAGCGTAAGGTGGCGCTGGCGAAGGTGGGGTCCAGTTTACCACACTTCTGTGGAGGCAAGACAACAGAGGTGATCACGACTATTTACATCATTGATCCCATCCTTGGTTGTTCTCAAGTAGTAAAAGTAACAACTGTTCCCATCATCTCCTCGTTTTACACTCATAGCACCGGCTAGACCTACCTCAACATCCGAATGTGGGCTCTGAGATCTCAGTATTTAATAACAGCCTCAGCTTCTCTCCTACCACCCCTGCACCTGCATAATGAATGGTTTGTGCTTCCCCCCAACACGCCAAACAATTTCCCTTCTTCCTGCATTTGTGCATGCTGCTCTCTCTGTTGGGAATAACCTTCTCCCCCAGCCTTCATGCAAAAGTCTTCCTTTCCCTGCTCAATTCTGTGGGAAATATTTAATGATATTGGAAATGTTCACAATATAATCTCAATGAAATCTAGGGGGACATAAAACTCTATATACAGCATGACCCCAAATCTGTTTAGAAAATAATATACCCAGATCAAAAGGTAGGAAGATGATAGATACATAGACGGATGGAAGAACAAATAGAAAGAGAGAGAGAGAGAGAGCAGACAAACAGAAGGACAGATGGACAGATAAATGTAGGAAAAAGATCAGAGGAATAAGGAAAAATATTAGCTATGGTTTTCTCTAGAATCTGAGACTAATTTTAACTTTTTCTTTATACATTTCTGTACTTTTTGTTGTCCACAAGTTTGCTTCTTTTATAATCAGAAAAAATAGGTATTACCAATGTTTTTAAAAGAGGGATTTCACTCTGCTGTCCCCACGTCTGTGAAGCCTTCTCTCCTTTGTGCTCCCCCACGCTCCATCTCCTCAGTCGCCACACTAGGCTGACCTTTACTAACCGTGTTCTCTCCCACTCTAGGCTGCCCCCTAGCACCTGGTGCAATCTTGCTGTATAAGAGGTGCAAAATAAATGAACCAATCTCAGGAGCTGAGCTCCACCTCAGCCAGCACCCTCTCCTGAACACATACCCTTTCAGTGACCACATTCCCCCCCATCTGTAGCAGCCCCACTCTACATTCTCCCTCCACACTCCACATTCCCATTCTAACTCCAAAGCCACAGTTGTATCAGCTATACTGCTGGAAAGATCATCCGTTCTAATAGGAGGCTCGTTTGCAGATTTTACAGCTGGGACTTAAAGAGAGTTGTGACCTATTCAAGTTTTCACATGAAGTAATGACACAGCCAGGACAAGAACCCATGTCCCTGACTCCTAGCTCAGTGCTCTGCTTCTCAGCCACCCAGTTGGCTCCCATCTCCATGTGGCTCCCTGGGCTGTGTCCCTGGTCCCTACCCCTCTGCCCTTACACATCTAGAGGAAAGGAGCAAGTTTACCACTTGGTCCCCAGCACTCTCTCACCCAGAACAGCCTCCCAAATCCCAAACAAAAGTGCTGCAGAGAGTCTGTTCCTTGCCCAGGCCCCACACTCACATCTTCCAAGTCCTCTTTGCCCAGCTTCTGAAGCACTGTCAGGTAGAACTTGAAGAAGAAGCTGAGGGTGAGGGTTTGCCGGAACTCCACCTTGCCACCAGGGGCGTCCGGGGTGAGTTGCAGCTCCTCCGCCAGGCCTGCACACACGTCCTGCAGCAGCTTCTCATTCCAGAAACTGCCAGAGAGCAGGTCATGGGAGATGGCTCCCACCCAGTCCTCAGAATCATTTGTGTGGAGTGGTATGCACAGGGCCTCGGGGTCATATGAACCTTGGTTCAAAATTTGGCTCAGATATTTATAGTTATGTGACTTGAGGCAAGTTACTTAACCTCTGTGACCCTCAGTTTCCTCATCTTTAAAAATAGATACAATAAAAGAAAGACCAAAAAAATAATAAAAGTTAAATCTATTGAGTCTTTTCAATGCACTAAGCAATTTCTTAAGTGCTTTATATGAAACATTACTTTTAATTGAAATTAAAAAGCATTGTAGGCAAAGTTTTTATATTCATTTTACCAGTGAGAAAGCTAAGGCATGGGAAGATTAGTAACTTGACTCATATTACCCATCTGGTACCTTTTGGAGCCAGGAATTGGAACCAAGGAGCCAAAATCCAATGTTAAGCTTTATCTATCCATGTGGTTATTGTAAGGATAACATAGGATAGTGCCCGTGTAGTGCTTGGTACAATTACCATCATGTAGCAGCCATAAGAATGGGAACTCTTAGCTCTTAGTAGTCATAGTAATAGTGTAGCAATGGTAATAGCAGTAGTAGCAGTAGCAATAGCAATAGCAGTAGTAGCAGTAGCAATACGAATAGTAGTAATACTAGCAGTGGCAGATGCAGTATTAGTAGTAGGAAGCAATAGTAATAGTATTAGTAGAAGCGTAAGTAATAGTAGTAGTAGAAGAAGCAGTGGTAGTAATAGTAGCAATACCAGTACTACTACTACTAGTAGTAGAAGTAGTAGTACCAGCAGTGATACTATTGGTAGTAATAGTGGCAGCAATAGTAATAGTGGCAGTAGCAATAACAGTAGTAGTAATGGCAGTAGTAATAGCATTAAGAGTAGCAGCAGTAATGCTATTAGCAGCAATACCCAGAGTAGCAGCAGTAATAGTAGTAGCAGTAATAATAGTATTAGTTGTAGAGGAGACAGTGATAGTAGTAGTAATAGTATCAGTAGCCACAGTAGTAATACTAGTCATATTAGTGATAGTAGTAGGAATAGCAGCAGTGATAATAGCAGTAGTGATAGTAGCAGGAACAGTAGTAGTAGTAGCAGTAATACTATGAGTAGCACTATTGGCAGTAATTATAGTAGTAGAAAGATCAGCAGTAGTAACAATAGTAACAACAGTTGTAGCTGCAGTAGCAGTAGTAATAGTATTAAGAGTAGTGCAGTGGTAGCAACAGTAATAGTAGTATAGCAGCAGCAATACTAATAGTAGTGCTATTAGTACTAATACTACTAGTTGCAGCAGTATCATAGCAGTAGTAGTAACTATGGTAATAGCAGTAGTCATAGTAGTAGCAGCAAAAGTAATATACTAGCCGTCAGAGTAGTAGGAGCAGCAGCAGCAGCAGGGGTAATATTAGTAGTAGCAGCAGCACTAGCATGGCAGTTGTAGCAGCAGCAGTTTTATTTTACTGGTAGCTCTTACTTTGACAGCTGCTTCTCAGTGGTCTTGAGGGCTGAGATGGTCCTGTCGGCCATTCCGCCATAGCAAAGGGCCAGCTCCTTTACCTGGGTGGTTCCTGGCTGGAACAGGACCCTCATGCCGCAGGTCACCTTGGCTATGTCATCTTCTCTCCCAGAGGACTGCTTGAATGCTGAGAAATATTCACCCTAAAAATAACAGGGAAGAACCTGCGTCCCACCTCGTTTTGCAAGGACTGCAAAATGGTGAGCCTGAAACCCAGGGACGTGCGGTGAGGTGAGGCGGTAATACCATTGCAGATCAGCAAGGAGCTGGTGGCGGGCATCAAAGATCGAGGCCTAGCTATCACATTGTCGGGAGAAGTTCCAGATAACGTTCCCAGGAGCTGGGAAAGCGTCAGGATTTCTCCCTGTTAGGCAGGGAGACTGAAGGTCACGGACAAAGGAGAACCGGGTGCTCTCAACCAAACCAACAGCTGGAAGGAGGGAAGGCACTTGCACAAAGTCTCCTCAGAGACCCCTCAGCCCCCACGGCTCCCCATCCCGGGGCCAGTGTCAGAGCCCGCCCGGCCTCTCTGCGGCTGTGCTGAAAGCTCTGTTGGCCTGGCTGCCTCTCGAGCAGATACAACGAGATGCCAAAGGGTGTTTGAAACACACCTTCAGCTTGTGGCCTCCCCAGCACTCTCTCTAACTCGTCTCTCCTACCAGTCCACTGGCTACAGTTAGAATCTTCCTGAAAGAATCGCACTATGGAACGATAGCTGCCTCTGTGCTTTGAACATACTTTTCCCCCTGGTCCAAGCCAGGCTCTGTCCTTGGGGACAGGAGGGGAGCGTGAGTTGCTTTGCAGGTAAGAACCATCTGATGTGAAGCCCTTTCTGTGTCATGTTCCACTCGAGGTTTGAACTCACCCTGGCACCACAAATTGTGATTAACATCAAAGGCGGGAGGTTTCAGGAAAGGTTTAGTGGAGAAAGCACAAGGAGGCCCACTGTTGAGGCCACAAAATAGCCACAGGCTTTTCTTTGAAGAAGCCATGGAGACCCCACCTGATGAAAAAGCTAGTTTAGATTCCTGGGTGTCAAACACCGCCCTGGGGCAATGAGCCCAGAGTGTGAACTTGGTTCTGGAACAGAGCTTCCAGCACTCACTTCCAGACTGTGACAGGCCACGGTGATGTTTTCCCTGCGATGCGGTGACATGTCGCTGTCAGGTCATCAACTGTTCCTTCTTGAGAAAGCTTTCCTAATTCTGGGTGTTAAGATCTTTCTTTCATGACATGATTTTTTTGTTGTTAATGTCCCTACCTGGCAAAATAAAAACCGGGGTGGGCTCTGCCTGTTTCCTCCTTCTTTCCCCACCTCCTAATGTCTTTAAAATGTTTACTGATCTGTGAGATACAAACCTCTGGGAATCACTGCTCAAAACGGTCTGTAAGGACAAGCTAGGGAATCATTGAGAAACCACCTCAGGGACATAATTGCTCTAATTTAATTAGCATTCTCATTAGGAGGCCAACATTAGCAAGGGCAAAACGGGCCTTGTAACCCTGGCTAAAGCACTAGCTGTGGTGAAGCCCTAGTGCTCTCCTTCAGGGCTGGTTCCCGGCCTCGCTCACTCTTCTAAAAGGCCCGTCACGGAACGTGTCTTGAGCTGTGTGATCAAGAGCTGCAGAGAGACAGAGAACCTCACCAGGCCGAGCCACCACAGGCCCCAAGGAAGAAGAGCAAGGTAGCCAGAGGCGCCCAGACCTGCCCGAACAGGCCAGAAATCCCGCTCGTGAAGAGAAATCCGCCCAAGCCAACCCAGAGCAAGGTCAGCGAATAAACGTCTGCTCAAGCCCAAGGTCTGCACGTGAGCATTTGACTCACAGGCAGCTTATCCACTCAGCACACAAACCCCACGCCTCACCACGTGAAACCCAGTCTCCTCTGTTCTGTGCTGTGAGCTACCAGCTGGTGATCTCCACTGGCCCCCAGACATCTGCCAGGAACCTTATGAATTATTTCTTGTCAGTCCTCACAACAACCTGCCCAGTAGGTACCACTATGCCCATTTTACAGATGAGGAAATTGGGGCTCAGAAGAGTGAAAGGCCTCGCTCAGGATCACACATCTAGCCATCTGGTTTTACAGTCCACGCCCTGTGCACCCCGATTCCTCTCTGGACTTGTCACCGTCCAGAGAGGAATATGGTTGGTTAAAGGCAAAGTTCAGAGACGAGAGCACCAACTTAAAGTTGAGAGATGCTAAGGTTGTCCCGAGGGGACTCTGGTCTCCTTGTCCGGATCCCGGCAGGAAGAGGAGCGACTCAGGCGCAGCGTCTCACCTCCCTGCTGTAGGGGATCTCGATAGTCAGCAGCACCTCCTCCGGACGTAGCAGGGTCTGTCTGTAGCCGGGGAAGAAAGTGTGGTCCATCCGAACCGTCCTCCTGGTGCCTGTACAGAGGCCAGATGAAGGGGGATCAGTGGGAGAGCGTAGACAATCCAGTAGTGGGTGCTCCATCCTGGTCTCTGATGCCCACAGTCAGAGGGAGTGGCTGGCACAATGGAGGCCAAGGTCCTCCATCTGAGGTCTTTAAGCAATGGTATCTGACAAATGTTTAATAATCAATTCTTTGGGGGGAAAAAGAGAAAACCGTGATTGTAGTATTTGCTAGTTTCTGTGGTATAAATACTCCCACCATACTAATTTCAAGCTACCAGAGTGATGTCACTGACTGTGAAGCCAGAAAGAGGGTAGCAAAGGGTTGACACAGCAGGCTGGTATCCTCTGAGAGGCCTGCTTACAAGGTCAGCCATTGCTGTCCTCTGGGAACTAGGATCCAGGAGGGCTCCCACCATTCCCTGATAAGAAGGATGCACTCTGCCTGAACTGTTTGCACAGACAGGATGGTTTATGCTGAACATGTGCTTTCCTTCTGGAGTCTGGATTTTTGGTGTGTGCCGGGCAGAGCCATGTGACCAGCCCTCAATAAAGCCCTAGATGCTGAGTCTCCAATGAGCTTGCCTGGTAGACAGGACTTCACTTATGCTGTCACAACTCAGCTTGTCTCTGGGCGAAATAAGTGTGCCCTGTCCGACTCCACTGGAGAAGACTCTGGAAGCTGGTGCCTGGTTTCCTCTGGACTTTGCCCCATGCACTTGTTCCCTTTGCTGATTTTGCTTTGTATCCTCCCACTGTAATAAGTCGTAGCCATCAGTACAACTCTGTGCTGAGTCCTGTGAGTCCTCATGGCAAGTCATCAAACCTGGGGGAGGTCTTGGGGACCCTCCAACAAGGAAAGGGGCACAGTAGCGTACCACTATCTGGCGTTTCCACTCTGCAGGTACAATAGATGGGAATAACCTCAAGACCACAGACATAGTAAAATGAAGAAGAATAATCAGGAAGCGGTAAATTTTGTGTGTTTATTACCTTTGTTTTTAATATAATTTATCTTATGAGTTTATATAATTTAATTTTTAACAATGGCCAAATTTAACAAACACCCACAGGCTCCTGAAAATCCTGCCATCAGCTGTGGTGAGCCTGCGCATTCTGGCTCCAGCTCACCACTGGGTGAGGCATCAGTGACGGAGCCTGCTGTGAATTCTTGACAAGGAAATGGCCCAGCTCTCCTGGCCCCCAGCCTGGGTCCGTCTCTCTTGCAGCTTCTGGGGATCCTCAGGACAGCTGGGTCATTGAACTTTGGGCTCTGTTTCTCCAGAACATGACCTATCTGGAGAGCCTTTTCTCCCCACGACCCTGTTTCCCGACCCCTGCGTGAGGCAGCTCACCTCTAGACACGATGGTCAGCTTGGCCCCACTGGCCATGAACACGGGGTTGAGGTCGGAGATGGGGCTGGCAGTGATGATGTTCCCTCCGATGGACTAGGACAAGCAGAGACCATGTGTGAGAGCCCAGCCAGGAAAGCCTGGCTCACCCCACTGGTTCCCAAACACAGGATGGGAGGTGACACCTGCAGATGGAAAGCCCTGAGGACTTCCAGCCCCTGTAGACACAAGACTGGCGCCATGAGAACTCGCGCATTCAGAACAACGTGCAAAACTCAAGATCTGAATGCTCGGGCGTGGGTCCCAGCTCTGCAATCCCCAGTCGGCAAACCCCTTCAGATTTGTTTGTTTGGCTTCAGCCAACCTTCTTCTGAGAAGGTTGAGGTGGTTTATCACTGAGGCCATGGAGAGTCAGGAAAATAGAAATATAAGATAAAGATCAAGGAAAATGCAGAGGAAGCCCTAGGGATGAACAATCTGCTCCAAGTGGATCTGAGCTTCCTGGCAACTTGGCAAAGAATCAAGCACAATGTTCTCCTTGTTAGAAAAGAGGAAGAAAACCAGTTGCACAACGAAAGCAAATCCTCCCTCGAAGCGGATTCCAGCCGAGCTGGGGACGCAGAGGGCTTTCTGAGTCTCTTTCTTCATCCACAAGTGGCCGTGGCCGGTGCTTGGGGCGGCGTGCAGGAAATGGGAGTAGCTGTTTTGCTTTATTTGGGTTTTTATTTTAATTTAAAACACAGTAAAAAATAAAACAGAAGGGATAGCTCTCCTCGCAGGGCCTCAAACGGCCCCGGGGGTGTGAACACCATTTGCAAACTGGGAACTTGGGGGTCAGTCTGAAGGCTGATTGTGAACAGTCACCAGGTGGGCCCCTCCCTCCTCTCAGGGGTCTCCCTCTGGTTCTCCCCCGACTCTGAAAGGAAGTCCCGCTCCCTATTTGGCTGCTCCCTAACTTCTCTCATCCACCTGCTGACAACCTCGGCCAAGTCCAGGAAGAGATGGGCAGGCGGCACCATCTCTCCAACCTCAGGGGTCAAGACTGAGCCCCAGAGCGAGTGTTTCCCGGAGTGGTCCGCAGTCCGCCTTCATCAGAAGCGCCAGCGGGCTCCATCCAGCCCTACCAAGTCAGAATCTCTGAGGGCGGGGCCCGGGAATCTGCGTTTTTAACAAGCACCCCAGATGGTTCTAAACATTAAAGTTTGAGGCCCACTGGGTCTGCAGCAGAGGGCAGACTAGCTCCCCAGCCTTGTGAGGAAAGGCCCCGTCCCCTGGGCCTTGTGGGACCCTCAACAGGGACTCACCGCCACAGCCTTGACCTGCCTCCCAGCAAACCAGCGCAGCTGCTCCAGGACGCCTCTGAACACCTCTGTTCTGTGGGCAGGAAGCTCTGCAACTGCATCGAGCAGGGTCTTTTCCACACAGCTCAGGGGGCAAGCGGCTCCAAAGGAGATACCTGGGAACACAGGCTCAGAATAACAGCGATCCCCTTCTCAGCTCGGAAAACACTTGCACACACAGTTCATATCATGCTTTACAGCTACCAAAGTGAGGCCAAACCAGGACTCACATCCCTATATGGATAAAGACATTAAGGCCCATAGAAGTTAAGTGATTTGCCCAATGCCACACAGCCAATAAAAGAGCCAGGACTCAACCCCAGGTCTCTTGATTCTACAATCAGAGTGCTCTTTTCCATAAATCAATGGCTCTCAACTCAATAAAATCAGATCTCTGACAGCTAAGTCCTGGCATTCTTTTTAAAAAGCACCCAAGTACTCACCCCACCTACGCCCTACCCACATGTGAGATTCTAACGTGTAGCCGGGATTGAAAACAACTATTGAAAATCTCACAGCCCTTGGGGCTGACACCCTACCACGATGCTCAGTGGAGGAAGGCAGTGAAGGGGTGGGCCCTGTCCCCTGTGCAGGGTGGCTTCAGGAGCAGCAGGGGCCACAAGACCAAAGGGAGGCTTTCCTGGTATCCCTCACCCCATGTAACCGGTTCCCAGCATCCCAGCCCCTCTGTGGGCTCAGGTGAACCTCCCCTTACCCTCGGCTCTGTGCTCCACTGAATTCAGCTCAGGGATCCAGGCTGGGCAAATGATCACAGGAAACAGCCTGTTCTTAAACTTCATCTCGATGCCTGGAGGGGAACGGGAAGCCTGAAGTTACAGGCTCGTCCTTTATCGCCAGGACAAGCCTCGGCACTTTTTCCGTCACTGCACACGGGATGTATGACATATGCACAGTCGGGACATGTTCTGCGGGCGTCTCAAGATTCGGAGGGCAGTGGACAAGATGGGGGATCAGTGTGTGTGTGTGAGTGTGTGGGTGTGGTGTTTTTGTGTGTGTCTAACAACAATATTAGAAAACACAGAATATCAAAGTACGTCAGGAACCTTCCAAGCACTTGACACATTTTGACTCATTTAATCCTCACAGCAGCCCTATGTGATACTATGATTTTCTCTATTTATAGATGAAGAAACTGAGGCACAGGGAGGTTAAGTTTCTTGCCCAAACTACACAGCTAAGAATGGGCACATTTTGGTACTTGAGCTATTATTAGAGTTGGGGTATGACAGGAATAATAACATGAAAGTCGGACATTCAGACAGAAGGGAAAATTGACTGAGAGAAAACTTCAAATCTGCCCCCCAGTCTGAACAGGTGTCTGAGTTCCTCAAGGTGCATGGTTTTGCGGGACAGCATGTCCTGATCTGGTTTCTGTCCTTCCCGGCTACTGAAGGTAGAAACTTCTGTGAACAGACAGGGCTCTGTTTCTCAGACCAGTTAGCCAGCACCACTCCCAGCCCCACCCACAGGGCTATGGAAGGAAAGGTTAAAAAAGAAATGTGTGAGCATCCTCCCAACCCTCTCATGTGCTGTTTGGAATTTCTGCAGGGTTTGGGGAGTCTGTCCAGTTGGAATATCAGTTCCCAGGACAAAGAATGCAGATGGAGGCCGAAAGTGGCCCATCTGGGTAAGCTTCTCTCTACGCCCGGCTTCCCCCAACACCCTGCCCAGGCTGTGGGTGGTTACGCTTTGGGCTGTGTGTATAAGGGAGGAGGGGGTGCAGAAGGAGTAGACTTAAGCAGTTAGTTCTAACTTGGAGCTTATAAAATTTTTGTGAATTCCTTTCTGTTGGAATCTAACTGGGTCCGGGACGTTGTGTGACACAGCAAGGAACATGTCATATGTCAAAGGACCTCAAAGATTCTTCCAGTCAGTCATTTTCCACCTTAACTCATGCTACCTCAGGCCATGGCTACTTCGGCAATCATGATCACGCCACTTGAGCACGGCTCACAAGCCACCCTGCCTACCCAATGTGTCACATCACTGCAGCTGGAGACTTTACTGCACCTGTGCTCACAAGGGTGGGGCCAGCTCTGCTGGTCCAACCAGAACCCAGGGCTCAGGGCCTCCTTCCAGAACCAGAGGCAGGAGTCTCCCACCAGCTGAACTTGCTGCTTAAAAGCATGTCTTGTCCCTCCAAACCAGAGGTCCTTTAAGGCAGACTTCGACTGCACCACAGTCTGCTCCTTGGGTCCTGGCTGGGCTTGGGACCAGCACAGTGGAAACGGGCCGAGCCAGGTTTAGAAACGGATGGAGATTAGCAGGGACCTGGGCACCTCTCCTCCTGTCTCTTCAAGCACCGCGACTGAGAGCTGTACATCTCAAGTCTCCCTGGCCGGTTCGCATGTTGTGGGCCTCATGTCCTAAGAGTGGAGGTGGCCATAGTCACAGGCGACACAAACACAGTCACACTTGGACATCTCCTCTCCTTTGCCTTACCACATGCTCCCAGGAAAAGTGGAGGGGCAAGAAAGTGACATTTTTGGAACCCCTAGCGGCCATCAGGTACCAGCCTAGACACCTTACTTACATTGCTCCCTCCTCCCTCATACTGGGAGACACGCCAGAGAAGGAACCGAGTCCTTTTGATCTGGGTACCCCAGCCCTTCCCAGAGTACCTGGTGCATAGCTGGCACCCTGTAAACGTTTATGGAGAACGGTCAGCAAGGATCTCAGTTAATACTCAGAACGACCCTTCAAGGAGGTATTATTACCCCATATATGAAATGGGAAAATGAGGGCAGGGGAGAAGAGGTAACTTTTCTGACTTCGCACAGCCAGCAACGGGTTGACCAGGTCTGTGTCACACCAAAGCCAGGGGTCTTTGCAGGAATTCAAGTGTCCATCTTCCCCGGTGGGTCCCCGGGCCCGCAGGCGGCCCCAAGCCAACCCTGGGCCCTTACCGATCTGCGTGTTCCCCACCACCAGCTTGGCCTCCGGGTGCTGCGCTTTGAGGTCCAGCAGCTCCGTCAGGGTCGAGGCCTGGATCCAGGTCACACGTTCCCCTTCAAAACGCAGCTGCTTCTGAGGAGCGTCTTTCAGTCTCTGGAAGATGTAGTTTTCTTACTGCACTGTCTCCTCCTTCCCACTGCCATTCCCCTGATAAACTGCCTTAAGTCTGCAGTGCAATCAGCTCTTCTACTGATTTGTTTAATGCTGAATTCAGAATGAAAATACACATCAGGACAGAAGTGAGGGGAACTACTGTGCATCGAGGCAGGAGTTACACTACAGCTCTTACATACGTTCTCCCTCTTGGTCTTTAGGAGACCCCCGTGAAGAAAGCATCGTCAGCTCCATCTTCTACAGGTGAAGGCAGAACCTGAGCATCAAGGTTAGGGGACCTGCCGAAGGTCACCCCCCACAAGGTGACCTGAACTGTCCTGAGCAAAAGCCCAGGTTCCTTGCACTGCCCCCCACTGTCTCCAGGATGTGCAGTGGACACAATATGGGAGGGGACAGAGGCAGTGAAGGAAGAGGTGTCAGAAGTGACACCGGGGGGGCTGGTTCTAGTGCATGAGGGGTGACACAGGGCTGGGAGAGAGAAACTCCAAATTAAACAGACAGTTTTTTGAGGTTTCACAATCCAGAGAAAGATGTTCCAGCTGCCTGCTGCAAAGCCCTTCTCTCTGGCCCGTTGAACTCATAAGGCAGTCTTCGTGTGCTCAACACCCCCGAGAAATCTGCATTTGAGAAACTCTGAGAGTGGCTTGATTCTTTCCTCGCCATGGTTGGAGTGCAGGAGCAGAATCATCAAGGCGAGAAAGTGGGTGTGAGAGGTGTCCTTAGACAGAGCTGCAAGCCATGGATCGTGCCCTTTGAATAGGCTCTCTTTTTCTGTTTGTTTGTTTTTTAAATAAATGGACTGCTCACAGAGAGCAGAATGGGTTGCTTGGGGGGCTTACACATTAGACTTAGCCAGGAAGCCAGCAGGTACTTCTGGGGCATTTGTTACTGTACATGATGTGCCAGAGAGCTTGACTCCCTGTCCTCAGAGTGACACGTGGGAAAAGGAGGGAAGTGTGGGTGCCTGTGGGAGTGTGTGGCAGAGGGACTTGAGCTCTGGGTGTCAGAGAAAGGAAGGGAAATGCAGGCTGAAACCTAAAGGACCAGGACACGGAGGTCCCAGGGATGCGAAACAGGCACAGAGACCTGGCTGGGCCTCTCTCTGGGGCGTCACCTACCAGCAGCTCTGGGGGAAAGATGGGCTCCTGGGTGGGATCCAGGGGCGTGAACTCCTCTGGGTTGAATAAAGATGGCAAGAGAGTGACCTGGGGGAAAAGGGAACAGATGGGTGATACAATATCCCCTCCTTTAAGGTGCCCTGGAGGACCAGTGCAGCCCTTCATCCAAGAGAGCTCGTTTGCACCCCCAGCAGGCTGGTGGAGGGGCAGGCAGCTCCTGGAAGGCAGGAACAAGAAGGTCTTCTCAGAGGACCCAGGGCTGATGTGCACATTCACTGCCCTCATAGTCTCGGCATAACCGTTTCCTCTTTCAGCCACCAACACCAGGAGTAGGAGAGAGCCCACAGGCTCCTTTGATCTGAGATTGGCCCCCAGGCTTCCAGCGAGAGAAGGACCCCCTTACCGTGCGGTCTTTCTTCTGGTTCATGCAGCACTTGGGGTTGTCCCCATCTCCTCCACAGCACCCACCATCCTAGAGAGATGACCAACATTCACACAAAAATATTTGCAAAGAGTTTTCACAGGAGTTAAAGAACCTAGATTATTAATATCCAATGAACTCGAGCTCTGACAACTATGCGACCATCAACAGGAATAGCAGAGACTCCCACCCTATCCCACTTGCCTCTGCTTTGACTAGTTTCTCTTGCTTAGTTAATGTAGACTAAATAACTCATGATAAACAAATAGGATTTCTCCTGAAAGCAAAAGGGAAATTTACCTTTAAGGAAATTTCTCTATAAAAGCTAGGTCCTACTTTATCAAAACATCTTCAGACCCATTTACTCTCTTCAGTGCTGCTTCCTTAGGAAGCCTCTGAGAGAAATTCCCATTGGTTCTCTCAGCACTCCAGAGCTCTACTTCTAGATCAGGCAAGTGCTATGGGGCCTGGGTGGGGGACTCTCAGGCTGAGGTCTTTGTGGGCTCCTGCCAAGGATGTCCAAGAGCAGTGTTGGGTCCAGAGATGTGTCCAGCCAGTGTGCCTGATGGCCTCACCAGTACTTGTTAGGCACTTCTTGCCATAGCCTTGGAGAATCTAAAAGCACTATCAGACTTGGCTTCTGGAGAGAAACCCTCCCTTGCCTCAACCCCCTGCACATGCTGCCCTGCGTGCAGACCCCTCCCGCATTCAATGCTTTGACATTGGATCTCAGAGCTGCTCTATTTTGGACCTTCCATCACCTTGCTCTTCTCCTCCATATTTAAACAAAAAGGCATAAAGAAAGAGGACTTCCCATAGTGCTTCTTTTGGTCTTTCTTCTTGGAGAAGGAGTGTTGCCGGGGGCCCTAAGTGAAGAGAGGGGAATCTATACACAGTAAGGCATCAGCCTCACTCACCACGTCCTTGTGGGGAAGGATATATTTGACAGAAGTGCATTTTCCAGATAATTAAAGTGCCAGTACATTATTACGTAGATTTTTTTCTTGATAATTCATTGATGTGTTCATGACATAAATTATTGTGTTGTACAGTAATGGGTCACTGCTCTCTAGGTCTACTGAGGCTGAATAATGCCTTTTTTTCCCCAGAGAGATGTCTACTTTTCTCAATGACTGCTGAGTTTGTGCTTATTTTTATGGTTCCTCCACTTCCTTCCTTGCTGCTAGATGGTCATTGTCATTTCTTGCTGGAACAGTGTGCCTCCCTCTAGCAGACCCTCCTTACCCTTTTCTAGAGTGTGCTATGGCCATGAAAACTGGAGAATCAAGTTAGTTAGAACCGTGTATAAAGTAAGAGTTAAAAGACTCTGAATGAAGGCCTTGGGGGCCTCCAATGAACAATGTGCATGAGTTCTGAGCACACCCTGTGTGCTAGTCAGTTTGGCTGCTCAGAGCACCCCGCTCAGCTCTGCTCTGCTCTGCTCTGCCAGCTGGACTGAGTGGGGTGCTGCGTTACAGAGGAATCAGGAACCATCTCAATGACAATAAAACTCCAACCTGGGAAGAACCATAATTGTCAGCTACACTCAAAAGCCCTTCCCTTTTGAGAAACTAGGAGCGTTGGTTACACTGTACCTCTTTGAGAAGCCTCCTGTGAAATGAATACATGGGTGAGATTAACAATCCCTGGTTCTCAGGGAAGCCTGAGCGATTTATGAAGATCAAATATTGAGTAATGAAAGACATGCATCAGCATCATAATTTATAGTTGCCATTTATTTAATACTTAAGATGTGCCAGGCATTGTTCTAAGAGCTTTACAAGAAGTACTTTCCACAAACACTATAAGGTAGGTATTATTATAATCCCCATTTTAGAAACAAGGAGATTTGCCCGAAGTCATGCATCGATTAAGTGATGGAATAGGATTTGAACCCAGGTCTGCAGAGTCTGAATCTGAGCTTTCAATCATTTCCATTTAAATCCACACCTCCTTGTTCCTCATCATCAACAGCACTCAGGGTGTGGGGTTTTCCATCCTCATGGGCCCATCTCCATCTCCACCCCTGCTGAGCTATTTGGATGAAACACTCCTTTTTGTAATGTGCCCACCCTAAAGGTCAGTGGAAAGCACAGGAGTCGGTCACTGTCCCCTCAACCCTGAATCAAATGGAGAGGGGACGGTTGATTGCAGTCAGGATCAACTTGACCCAGTCAGGGAATCAGTGAAATCTGGGCAGATTAAGCCAAGAAAGGAGAGGCCAGCCCTCTGTCCTCCCTGCCAGATGGCAGGTGTGTGTCTGTGTCTGATTAATCAATGTTCGCAGATCCGGCTGTGGTTTCTCACTCAGAGTTATATGAACACTGCGGGGGTTCACGAACTGTCTGGAGATCTAATTAGCAGCTTCACAGGCTCAGCAGAGTGCCAACTGCAGAAAGCAGCTGGGAGAGGAAGGGAGGTGGGGCGCAGGTGCTGAGTCAGACCGGGTTGTTATTAAATGCCACCATCAGCACCTGTGCCGTGGCTGAGCATGACAGTCTCCAAGGGAAGCTGCCAAGCCCGACTGCCCTGGAGGAAGTTAGCTCTGGGGCAGCATGCCTCTTCCAGGACCAGCTTTCCAGGCCTTCCCAGGAAGGGAAGTCCCCATGCTGTTGATGAGAACCCCTCCCTGAATAAGAACTGCAGGGTCCACGGCCCATGCCAGGTGTCTGCAGCTGGAGGGCCCGCCAGCTGGCGATCTTATCTTTCTTCTCCGTAATCCAGAGGCCCTTGGCATCCCTCCCAACTGCGGTTGCTGAGTGTTGCTGCAACAGGAGCAGGGCCACAGCTGTCCCGGGGCCCCCACTTACCCTGGCGAAGGTCCGTAAACCCTGGAGGATGGGTCTGTAGCCTGTGCAGCGGCACAGGTTCCCTGTGGGACAAAGACAAATCCGCGGTGTCAGCACAGGTCCCGGGGCAGGTGAGGGCTTTGTGGCTTTGCTCCCAGCTCGGTTAGATACTCTCTTTGCACGTTCTGTTGTCTCTACCTATAATGCTTGTCTTCCTCCTTGTGTTCCTGACTTCAAAACATCTAACTCGTCTTCCAGGAAGCCTTCCTAGAATGCCCAGACTGAATCAAGTGTCCCTCCTACAAGCTCCCATGGCGCCTACTCATAGCTTTATTAGTGAGCTTATCAAACTATATTGTCTTCCTCCTCAGCATGTGGACTCATTGAGACTAGGACAGTGTCTTTCATCCCTTTGTCCCTTGTACACTCTACAGTGCCTAACATGTGGTAGGACTCAATATAACTGATTGAATAAATGATGGGTTGAATGGTGAATGGAGGGGTATCCTTCTCTACTCAATTCAGAGGAACAGACACCTTGTCCAGACTTCTGGGCCCATTCACAGAAGGCAAAGTGGGGAGCCAGTCTCTGCCCAAGGTCAGAATCATGGCCACCTTCCTCATATGTGGCCTTTGCCCTGCAAAGTCCTGTTGTGGTGAAAGCTGAGAGGGAAGGAAGCCATGTCACTAGCTTCTGTGGAGTTTTCCAAATGGTCTCCTCCCATGCCAGGCACCCACTGCCACCACATCTCAGTGTGGGTGGACGGTAGGAAGACACCTCAGGAAGACAAACACTAAAGCAGGAGACCCCAGGAGGTCCCCAAACCACCCAAGTGTTCCAAGAGAGGGCCAACCTTCCAGTAGATCATAGCCGCCACGTTGGGGTGGCCTGAGCCTTTCCTCCAGGGGGCAGCGCCTCGAATTCCTAGCCCTCTCCCGGCATCCACTCCCCCTGCCCTGACCTCTGCAGAGCCCCCTTTGCCATCCCACCTCCCCGGCTGTGCCTCGAGGCCCGTACCTTGGAGGGCATCCTCGATCTCCTCGATGGTGGGCTCGGGCTGGTTCCGGAGCAGTGTGTACATGCTCATGACGATGCCAGGCGTGCAGAACCCGCACTGGGACCCGTGGCTTTTGGCAATTCTCTCCTAAAAGGGACAGATGACATGGACATTTGTGTTGGCAAAACCCCTTCTGGGCTCCCTACATGGCTGAACTGCAGTCAGCCCATGTTGACAGACAGTGTGGAGTAGCAGTCACTCCACCAAGTCAAACCCTGGTGCCACCTCTCAGCATCTGTGACCTTGGCCAGGTTACCAAGCCTCTCTGAGCCATAGGTTCCTTGTCTGTATGATGAGGACCGTCCTAATATTTACCTCTAGAGCTGTGGCAAAGATTCAACGAGATAATTCACGTAAAACTCCTGACATTACACCCGGCATGTCGTTATGGTCAACTAGTGTCAGTTATTAGTAGCAAAGCTCCTTCAAGGAATAGCAATGACTACAGCCAGAAGGAGCTGCTCGCACATCCTTGAGCAGAGGAGGGAGCAGCCCCAGAGATTTAAGAGAGTTGTCCAAGTGGAAGACCTGTGTCCTGCTCTTGTAATTACACTATCCCACAATCCAACCCAACCAGCATTTATTAACAACCACCTGAATACATTTTATTCCAAACAGAGTACCATTGTATTCTTAAGTGAAGGAAGCCCTTGACATCCACTGTGGACATAAGAATTGGGAAATGTGTCATAGAGAATTTGCTATATGCATTGACTGTCACAGAATTGGCATTCAAACCTGCAAGATTTTATCACAAGGAGATTCTCCATGTTCATTTTTTTTTTCTGCCTTTTGAGAGTCTCTCTTGGTACTTACGTTAGGTGAAATTGCTAGACTATTGTATCCCCAGTGCCTAGTATGTATAGTCATTCATTTTATAAATATTGACTGAGAACCTGTTATGTGCCAGACATGATAGAGGCCGTGGGCACAGAGCAGTGAAGGGAGACAAGGTCCCTGGTCTCACGAAGCTCATGTCCTAGTAGGGGCGATACTGACAAAAACAAACAAGAAAACGCCACGTGGAAGTCAGTGCTATGTAGAGAATTAGTACCAGATGACATGACCCAGAGTGACTAGTGGCTGCTTGGAGTGGTCAGAAATGGACGCTCTGGAAAGGTGACCTTTAAGTTAAATTTAATAACATGATTTGGATCAGGGACGAGTGTATTCCAGGAAGAAGAAACAGCAGATGCAAAGACGTTGAGTACAGCAAATACAAAAGCCTAGATTGCTGGAGTTGCTGAAAGGAACCCACTGGGACAAGAGAATTGGGCCGGGGGAACAGGCAGCAGCCAGATCATGCAGCTCTTCATACGCCAGGGTAGGGATCTGGATTTTTATTCTAGGTGTGACGGGAAGCCATTAGGGGATTTTCAGCAGGACATGATATGATCTAATTTGTGTTTTTAAAGAAACACTCTAGCTGTTGGGTGGAACAGGGTTGTAGGGGGCAAGAGTAGAAACAGGAGACCAGGACACTATAGTGGTCATGGCAGGAGGGGGTGGTGGCCCCGCCCAAGCAGCAATAGGGGAAATGGCAGGAAAATGAAGGTTTCATGGCAGGTTTTGGAGGTAGAGTAGACAATACTGGATGGACCGGGTGTGGCATATGAAAGAAAGAATCATAGGTGACTCCTAGATTCTTGTCTTGAGCAATTGGGTGGATGCTTTTGCCATTAACTCAGATGGAGGAAGACTGAGGAAGAAAATTAGGGGAAAAATAGGGTTTTGTGAAGTTTAAGATTAGACATCCATATAGTGATGTCAAGTAAGAGTTGGAAATAATGAATCTAACCTCCGAGAAGCAGTCAAAGCTGAAGATACAAATGTGAGTGCCATTTGCATGTAGATAGTATTAAACTCACCTAGGAGGAGTCTGAAGGTGGAGAAGGGCAAGGGCCCAGGCCAGAGGGCACTGTAGCAATTAAGGATTGAGCAGAGGAGGAGGCAGCACATGCTGTGAACATAGAGATAGGAGGAAAATGAAAACCTAGTGTCACAGAAACTTAGAGAAAAGAAATAAATAGACAAGGAGAAGTGAATCTGGCTCTATAGTTTATCTGGAGCCAAAATAAGTACATCAAGCATAAGGATCTGTACCATTGGAAAGGGATTGTTTTAGCCTGATGATATGGATATGATCCCAGTGTTTAAACTGTTCACTCTTTCTTTCATCTATTTGCCTCAAAGAAAATTACAAGCCCCGGACGGTGTCAATATGGCAGCATAGGCAGACTCTGAACTCACTTCCTCCCACCGACACAACAAATTTACAACTATTTTTGGAACAATTACCCCTAAGAGAGAACTTAAAACTGGGTAAAAAGAACCGCTACAACAAGGGATGGTGCTGACTGAGGTGGAAGAGGCAGAAATTCCTTTCTGGAGAGAAAGAAGCCACCTTCTAGCTGGAGGGCTTCATGGCCAGCTGGAGGAACCTTAAGGCACGAAGCCTTCCCTGGAGGAGTAGGGGATCTGAGCAGGGGAGCGTTACCACAATAAGCGGCTTTTGGACTCAGCACAACTAAGACAAGAGTCATAATAACTGGCTTTGCTGGCTATTAACAACAATGGGGAATACCTCCAGAAAAGCTATCAGACATAACAGAAAAAAAAGCCTGTTTTTAAAGGTCCCATGCACAAATTCACCTGTTTCAGAAAGCAAACTAAAATCACCAGAAAGAAAGGTGCACAGTCCTGTGGTGAAAAGAGACTCACCTGATAGCTCTGGGTGCATCTCAGTGAGAGGTGAGACCTACCCAGAGACTGAGACATTTGTGGCAGCCATTATTGTGACCTGGTACAGGCGTGCTGACAAAGACACTGGCAGACACCACTGAAGTTCTTCCCCTGCTCTGTTAGCCCAGGGTCTGCCCCTGACCCCCCAACTAGAGCACCAATTTAATCCAGTTTAGTCAGGGCAGGCAGCCTGCCCTAAGTTCTGGACTGACACAACAGCAAGCCTTGGGCAACTTGTGGGCCCGCATATGTGGGGTGCCTGGAACCTTTGTAGCCTGGCGAGTGGGTCTGCCTCTGCAAGCAAGAACGTGTATGAGGGGTGGGTCTGCACTGGTGTAGTGTGTGGGGCCCCTGCATGGGGTGACTGAGTCCACTTCAGTGGGTCAGGGCACATGCATGGAACAGGACTGTGTTGACAGGGTGTGTGATCCTGTGGGTGGTGGGGTCTGTCAATTGCAGTAGACTTGTGCTTCTCAAACAGCCACATAAGGGATCAGCCCCACCTTCCTGAAACAAAGCCTGAAACAATTGGTGCTCCCAAGTCTGGGGCTAGCCCCACTCAGCTGCAACCCTGAGAGAGCTGACAACAGCTTTGTACGCCAGAGGGTTGCTGCAATTATAAGCCCCTGAGCCTAGCAACCAGCCATGCTGCAGGCCTACTCACTTAACAGAAAAACTGCCACAGGAATGTGCTATTAGACCTTGCAGCCAACTGTGCTGGGGCCCCCCATGCCCAATAAAGTGACTGAAAGAACCATAGCAGCCACACGCAGCTGAGCATTGCAACCAGCCGGCCAGGAGGACAGCCTAGGCTCCCAAACACCTGCAGCAAGAGCAACCCTGCCATAACAGAAGGAAACACATAGCCCACACAGGGGGCACTCCTGGAACATCTGAAACTGGTGATGAGAGAGAAGCACACTGCTGGGCCTCATAAGGCACCTCTTACATAAGCCCACCTCTCCAAGATCAGGACACGTAGCTGACCTACCTAATACATAGATATAAGCACAGAGAAAGATGCAAAATGAGGAGACAAGGGAATACTTTCCAAGTAAGGGAACAAGACAAAACCCCAGAAAAATAACTAAACAGAAATAAACAATCTACCTGAAAAACAGTACAAACTAATAGTCATAAGGATGCTCACTGACCTTGGGAGAAGAAAGGGTGAACTCAGTGAGAAATTCAATAAAGAATTGGAAAATATAAAAAAGAACCAATCAGAAATGAAGACTACAATATGGGAAATGAAAAATTCACTAGAGGGACTCAATAGCAGAGTAAACGATACAGAAGAACGGATCAGTGTGCTAGATGAAACCTTAGAGGAAATCATCCAAGCTGAACAGATAAAAGAAAAAATAATTAAAAATAACAGGGACAATTTAAGGGACTTCTGGGACAACATCAAGCACACTACCATCCATGTAATAAGTGTCCCAGAAGGAGTAGAGAGAGACAAAGGGGTGGAGAATTTATTTGAAGAAATAATAGCTGAAAACTTTCCTAACCTAAGGAAGGAAACAGACATCCACATACAGGAAGCACAGAGAGCACCAAACAAGATAAACCCAAAGAGGCCCACACCAAGACACATTATAATTAAAATGTCAACAATTAAAGATAAAGAGAGAACCCTACAAGCTGCAAGGTAAAGGCAAAAAGTTATATACAAAGGAAACACTATAAGGCTATCAGCTGACTTCTCAGCAGAAATCTTACAGGACAGAAGGGTGTGGCAAGATATATTTAAAGTGCTGAAAGGAAAAAACCTACAGCCAAGAATACTCTACCCGACAAGGTTATCATTTAGAATAGAGAGAGATAAAGTTTCCCAGACAAGCAAAAACTAAAGGAGTTTATCACCAAGAAACCAGCTTTACAAGAAATTCTAAGGGGACTTATTTAAGTGGAAAAGAGAAGAGCACAAATAGGAATGAGAAAATTATCAATAAAACAAACAAAAAATCACTGGTAAAGGCAAATATACAATAAAGGTAGCAGATCAACCACCTATGAAGCTAATATGAAGGTCAAAAGACAAAAGTACTAAAATTATCTATTTCCATGATAAGAGGGTAATGGATACATACACTCAAGAAAAGAGGTTAGATATGAACACGAAAACATAAAATGTGGACGGAGGGGAGTAAAAGAGTAGACCTTTTAGCAAGAGGTCATACTAAAGAGACCATCAACTTAATATAGGTTGCTATATACATAAGTTATTATACGAACCCCATGGTAATCACAAACCAGAAACCTATTTTAAATACACAGAAAATTAAGAGAAAGGAACCCAAACATAATACTAAAGAAAACCATCAAACCACAAGGGAAGAGAGCAGGGGAAGAAGAACAGAACAGAGAACTACTAAAACACCCAGAAAAAAAGTAACAAAATGGCAATCAGTACATTCTTTTCAATAGCTACTTTAAATGTCAATAGATTAAATGCTCCAATCAAAAGGCATAGGGTGGCCAATTGGATAAAAAAAAATAAGACCAAATCACCTCTAAAGACAAGCACAGACACAGAGTGAAAGGATGGAAGACAATACTCCAAGCTAATGGCAAACAAAAGAAAGCAGGTGTTGCCATACTCATATCAGACAAAGTAGACTTCAAGATAAAACAGGTTAAGAGAGACAAAGAAGGGAAATATATAATGATAAAAGGGACACTCCATCAAGAAGACATATCACTTATAAATATATATGCACCCAACATAGGAGCACCAAAGTACATAAGGCAACTATTAACAAACCTAAAAGGAGACATTAACAACAACACAATAATAGTAGGGGATCTTAACACCCTGCTTACATCAATGGATAGATCATCCAGACAGAAAGTCAATAAAGAAATAGTGGACTTAAATGAAAAACTGGACGAGATGGACCTAGTAGACATATACAGAGCACTCCATCCAAAAACATCTGACTACACATTCTTCTCAAGCATGCATGGAACATTCTCAAGGATAGACCATATGTTGGGAAACAAAGCAAGCTTCAATAAATTTAAGAAGACTGAAATCATAACAATCATTTTTTCAGACCATAATGCTATGAAACTGGAAATCAACCACAAAAAAAAAACTGGGAGAGTGACAAAAATGTGGAGATTAAACAGCATGCTACTCAACAACCAATGGAGCATTGATGAAATTAAAGGAGAAATGAAAAAATATCTGGAAACAAACGAAAATGAAAATATGCCATACCAAATCATATGGGATGCAGGAAAAGTGGTCCTGAGAGGGAAACTCATAGTGATACAAGCCCACCTTAATAAAAAAGAAAAAGCCCAAGAAAGCAACCATAAATTACACCTAACAGAACTGGAAAAAGAAGAACAGACAAAGCCCAAAGTCAGCAGAAGGAGAGAAATAATAAAAATCAGAGCAGAAATAAATGAAATTGAGACCAAAAAAAAACCAGTAGAAAGGTTTATTGAAACAAAGAGTTGGTTTTTTGAGAAGATAAACAAAATTGACAAACCCTTAACCAGACTGACTAAGAAAAAAAGAGAAAAGACTCAAGTAAATAAAATTAGAAATGAAAAAGGAGAAATTACAGCAGATACCACAGAAATACAAAGGATTATAAGAGAATACTATGAGAAATTATATGCCAACAAATTGGACAATCCAGAAGAAATGGATAAGTTCTTAGACTCATACAACCTCCCAAAACTGAACCAAGAAGAAATGGAGAATATGAATAGACCAATCACAAGTAAAGAGATTGAAATAGTAATCAAAAACCTCCCAAAAAATAAAATCCCAGGAGCAGATGGCTTCTCCAGTGAATTTTGCCAAACATTCAAAGAAGATGTAATACCCCTCCTTCTCAAACTACTCCAAAAAATAGAGGAAGATGGAACACTTCCTAACTCATTCTATGAGGCCAACATCACCCTGATACCAAAGCCGGACAAAGGCAATACAAAGAAGGAAAACTACAGACCAATATCTCTATGAACATAGACGCAAAAATCCTCAACAAAATATTGGCAAACTGAATACAGCAATACATTAAAAAGATCATACACCACGATCAATTGGGATTTATACTAGGGATGCAGGGATGGTTCAACATCTGCAAATCAATCAACGTGATATACCACATGAACAAAACAAAGAATAAAAACCACATGGTCATCTCAATAGAGGCTAAGAAGGCATTTGACAAGATACAACATCTATTTATGATAAAAACTCTCAACAAAATGGGTATAGAAGGAAAGTACCTCAACATAATAAAGGCTATTTATGACAAACCCACAGCCAACATCATACTCAATGAGGAAAGACTGAAAGCCATTCCTCTGAGAACAGGAATGAGACAGGGCTGCCCACTCTCACCACTCTTATTCAACATAGTACTGGAGGTTTTGGCCAGAACAAGTAGGAAAGTAAAAAGAATAAAAGGAATCCAAAAAGGCAACGAAGAAGTGAAACTCTCCCTATTTGCAGATGACATGATTGTATATATAGAAAACCCTAAAAGAATCCACTAGAAAAGTATTAGAAACAATCAACAACTACAGCAAAGTCGCAGGGTACAAAATCAATCTACAAAAATCAGTTGCATTTCTGTATGCTAACAACGAACTAACAGAAAGAGAGCTCAAAAAATAATACCATTTACAATTGCATCAAAAAGAATAAAATATCTAGAAATAAATCTTACCAAGGAGGTGAAAGACCTATACAATGAAAACTACAAAACATTATTGAAAGCAATCGATGATGACATAAAGAAATGGACAGATATCCCATGCAGATGGATTGGAAGAATAAACATAGTTAAAATGTCTATATTACCTAAAGCAATCTAGAGATTCAACGCAATCCCAATCAGAATCCCAATGACATTCTTCACAGAAATAGAAAAAAGAATACTAAAATTCATATGGGGCAACAAAAGACCCCAAATAGCTAAAGCAATCCTAAGAAAAAACAACAAAGCTGGAGGCATCACAATCCCTGACTTCAAAACATACTACAAAGCAATAGTAATCATAACAGCATGGTACTGGTACAAAAACAGACACACAGGTCAATGGAACAGAATTAAAAGCCCAGAAATAAAATCACACATATACGGACAGCTAATTTTCAACAAAGGAGCTAAGAACATACAATGGAGAAAGGAAATTCTCTTCAATAAATGGTGTTGGGAAAACCGGACAGCCACATGCAAAAGAATGAAAGTGGACCATCTGCTATTGCCATTCACAAAAATTAACTCAAAATGGATCAAAGACCTGAAGCTGAGACCTGAAAGTATAAAACTCATAGAAGAAAATATAGGCAACACATTATTTGACATTGGTCATAAAGGAATCTTTTCGGATGACATGCCTACCCAGACTAGGGAAACTAAAGAAAAAATAAGCAAGTGGGACTTTATCAGATTAAAGAGCTTCTACAACACGAATGAAACCAGAATCAAGATGAACAGACAACCCACCAGCTGGGAGAAAATATTTGCAAAACATATATCTGACAAGGGGTTAATCTCCATAATATATAAAGAACGCACACAACTGAACAACATAAAAACAAACAACCCGATCAAAAAATGGGCAGAGGAAATGAACAGACACTTCTCCAAAGAAGATCGATACACAGATGGCCAATAGGCACATGAAAAGATGTTCAACATCACTAATCATCAGGGAAATGCAAATCAAACCAACACTAAGATATCACCTCACGCCCGTTAGCATGGCTATAATCACCAAGACAAAAAACAACAAATGTTGGAGAGGATGTAGAGAAACAGGAACCCTCCTACACAGCTGGTGGGAATGCAAACTGGTCAAGCCTCTATGGAAAATGGTATGGAGATTCTTCAAAGAATTAAAAATAGAAATACCCTATGATCCAGCTATCTCATTACTGGGAATCTATCCAACGAATCTGAAATCAACAATCCAAAGAGGCTTATGCATCCCTATGTTCATTGCAGCATTATTCACTATAGCCAAGGAGTGGAAGCAACCTAAGTGTCCCTCAACTGATGATTGATTCAAGAAGATATGGTATATATATACAATGGAATACTACTCAGCCATAGAAAAAGACAAAATCGTCCCATTTGCAACAACATGGATGGGGTTGGAGGGTATTATGTTAAGTGAAATAAGCCAGAGAGATAAAGACAAACACTGTATGATCTCACTCATATGTGGAATATAAACCAACACATGGACAGAGAAAACTGTATTGCAGTTACCAGGGGCAATGGGGTTAGGGGGTGGGCACAAGGGGTGAAGGGAGACATATATATGGTGATGGACAAACAAAAATGTACAACCCCACATTTCACAATGTTATAAACTATTAAAACATCAATAAAAAAATAAGACCCATATATATGCTGCTTGTAAGAAACACACTTCAGACCTAAGGACACTCACAAACTGAAAGTGAAGGGATGGAAAAAGATACTCCATGCAAATGGCAATGAAAAGAAAGCTAGGGTAGCCATACTTATATCGGACAAAATAGACTTTAAAACAAAAACTGTAACAAGAGATAAAGAAGGGCACTACATAATGATAAAGACAACAATCCAACAAGAGGATATAACACTTCTAAATGTCTATGTACCCAACATAGGAGCACCTAAATATATAAAGCAATTATTAACAGACATAAAAGGAGAAACAGACAGTAACAGAATAATAGTAGGGGACTTTAACACTCCACTTACACCAAAGGATAGATCATCCGAACAGAAGATCAATAAGGACACATTGGTCTTAAATGACACATTAGACCACTTGGACTTAGGGGATATATACAGAGCGTTCCACCCAAAAACTGCAGAATACACATTCTTTTCAAATGCACATGGAACATTCTCCAGGATTGATCACATACGAGGCCTCAAAACAAGTCTCAAAAAATTTAAGAAGATTTAAATAATACAAAGCATGTTTCCTGACCACAACGGTATGAAACTAGAAATCAACTACAGGAAGTAAATCAGAAAAGCCACAAATACATAGAGATTGAACAAAATGCTACTGAACAACAGTTGGGTCAATGAAGAAATCAAAAGAGAAATTAAAAAATACCTAAAGATTAATGAGAATGAAAATATGACATAACAAAATTTATGGCATATGGCAAAAGGGGGTCTATGTGGGAAGTTTACAGCAATACAGGCTTACCTCAACAAACAAGAATAATCTCAAATAAACAATCTAACAGTACACCTAAAGGAACTGGAAAAAGAAGAACAAACAAAGCCCAAAAGCACTGGAAGGAAGGAAATAATAAAAACCAGAGCAGAAATAAATGAAATAGAGACTAAAAAAGCAATAGAAAAAGTCAATGAAATAAAGAGCTGGTTCTTTGAAAAGATAAACAAAATTGACTAACCTTTAGCTAGACTCACCAAGAAAAAGAGAGAAGGCTCAAATAAATAAAATCAGAAATGAAAGAGAAAAAATTACAACAGATACCTCAGAGATACAAAAGATTATAAGAGAATACTATGAAAAGCTACATGCCAACAAATTGGATATCTAGAAGAAACAGATAAATTCTAAGATTTATACAACCTTGCAAAACTGAATCAAGAAGAAATAGACAATTTGAATAGACCAATCACCAGTAAAGAGATCAAAACAGGAATCAAAAACCTCCCAAAAGGGCCGGCCCCATGGCTTAGTGGTTAAGTGCGCGCACTCCGCTGCTGGCGGCCCGGGTTTGGAACTCTGGGCGGGCACCGACGCACCGCTTCTCCGGCCGTGCTGAGGCCATGTCCCACATATAGCAACTAGAAAGATGTGCAATTATGACATACAACTATCTACTGGGGCTTTGGGGGAAAAATAAATAAAAACAAAACCTCCCAAAAAATAAAAGTCCAGGACCAGATGGCTTACCTGGTGAATTCTACCAAATATTCAAAGAAGACTTAACACCTATCCTTCTCAAACTCTTCCAAAAATTTGAAAAGGAGGGGAAGCTTCCTAACTCGTTTGATGAAACCAACATTACCCTCATACCAAAATCAGACAAGGACAACACAAAAAAAGGAAATTACAGGCCGATTTCACTGATGAACATCAATGCAAAAATCCTCAACAAAATACTAGCATATTGAATACAACAATACATGAAAAAGATCATACACCATGATCACATACGATTTATTGCAGGGATGCAGGGGTGGTTCAACATCCACAAATCGATCAACATGATACACCACATTAACAAAATGAAGAATAAAAATCACATGATCATATCAACAGATGCAGAGAAAGCATTTGACACGATACAGTATCTGGATTCAGTATCCATTTATGATAAAAACCCTGAATAAAATGGGTATAGAAGGAAAGTAACTCAACATAATGAAGTCCATCTATGACAAACCTACAGCTAATATCATCCTCAATGGAGAAAAACTGAAAGCTATCTATCTAAGAACAGGAACCAGGCAAGGATGCCCACTTTCACCACTCCTACTTAACACAGTATTGTAAGTCCTAGCCAGAGGAATCAGGCAAGAAAAAGAAATAAGAGGGGTCCAAATGGGAAAGGAAGAAGTGAAACTATCACGATCTGCAGATGACATGGTTTTATATATAGATAACCCTAAAGAATCCACCAAAAAATTTTTAGAAATAATAAATGAATATGATAAAGTTGCAGGATAAAAAATCAACATACAAAAATCACTTGGGTTTTTATACACTACCAATGAAGCAGCAGAAAAATTAAGAATACAATCCCATTTACAATTGCAATAAAAAGAATAAAATACCTCGGAATAAACTTAACCAAAGAAGTGAAAGACCTGTACACTGAAAACTATAGAACATTGTTGAAAGAAATTGAAGAAGACACAAAGAAATGGAAAGGTATTCTGTGATCTTGGATTGGAAAAATTAACAAAGTTAAAATGTCCATACTTCCTAAAGCAATCTACAGATTCAATGCAATCCCTATCAAAGTTCCAATGACATTTTTCACAGAAATAGAACAAAGAATCCTAAAATTTATATGGAACAACAAAAGGAATCCTGAGAAAAAGGAACAAAGCTGGAGGTATCATACTCCTTGACTTCAAAATATACTACAAAGCAATAGTAACCAAAACAGCATGGTACTGGCACAAAAACAGACACACAAATCAATGGTACAGAATCAAGCTCCCAGGAATAAATCCACACATCTATGGACAGCTCATTTTTGACAAGGGAGCCAGGACATATACTGGAGAAAGGAAAGTCTCTTCAATAAATGGTGTTAGGAAAACTGGACAGCCATGTGCAAAAAAATGAAAGTAGACCATTATCTTACACCATACACAAAAATTAACTCAAAATGAATTAAAGACTTGAATGTAAGTCCTGAAACCATGAAACTTCTAGAGGAAAACATAGGCAGTACGCTCTTTGACATTGGTCTTAGCAGCATATTTTCAGGTACCATGTCTGACTCAGTAAGGGAAACAATAGAAAAAAAAAATGGGACTATATCAAACCAAAAAGCTTCTGCACAGCAAACGAAACCATCAACGAAACGAAAAGACAACCTAACAATTGGGAGAAGATATTTGCAAACCATATACCTGATAAGGGGTTAAGATCCAAAATATATAAAGAACACATACATCTCAACAACAAAAAAACTAACAACCCAATTAAAGAATGGGCAAAAGATCTGAACAGACATTTCTCCAAAGAAGATATACAGATGGCCAACAGACACATGAAAAGATGTTCAACATCACTAATTATCAGGGAAATTCAAATCAAAACTACAATGAGATATTACCTCACACCTGTCAGAATGGCTATAATAAACAAGACAGGAAATAGCAAGTGTTGGGGAGGATGTGGAGAAATGGGAACTCTCATACACTGCTGGTGGGAGTGCAAACTGGTGCAGCCACTATGGAAAACAGTATGGAGATTTCTCAAAAAATTAAGAATAGAACTACCATAGGATCCAGCTATTCCACTGCTGAGTGTTTATCCAAAGATAAATATGTGTAAAGATACATGCACCCCTATGTCCATTGCAGCGTTATTCACAATAGCCAAGACTTGGAAGCAACCTAGGTGCCCATCAAGACTTGAATGGATACAGATGTGATAATACATACACAAAGGAATACTTCTCAGCTATAAAAAAAGAATGAAATTTGGCCATTTGTGATAACATGGATCGACCTTGAGGATATTATGCCAAGCAAAATAAGTAGAGGGAGAAAGTCAAATACTGTATAATCTCACTCACAAATAGAAGATAAAAACAACAACAAACACATAGAGACAGAGATTGGATTGATGGTTACCAGAGGGAAGAGGGGAGGCAGGAGGGTGAAAGGGGTGATCGTAATTAGTCTTTGGGTGGTGAACATGATATAATGTACACAGAAATAGAAATATAATGATGTACACCTGAAATTTATATAATGTTATAAACCAATGTTACCACAATAAAAGAATAAAAAATAAAAGAAAATTACAAGCTCTAATTCACCTTCTCATATCTCCTGTGGGTTGGGCAAATTTAGTAATTTCCCCTTTTCCTAACTAAGAAACAAAGCTGTAGAGGTGAAGTAATACCACCCTCACCCTGCTCTGACCTCCCATGGTGGTCTAAGATGCTCCTCCCAAGCACTATAGTCACCTTGCTCAATTGGAGGCCCTGACTCCAAGATTCACATAAGGTGTCCAAGGAAGGTGTGATCTGAACATGCCGTCTCCTCAAATGGTCAAGGGAGGGTTATGACCTAGGCCTAGCCTTGGCACCTTCTGTGATTGGAATCTCCCAAAGACCCCCTGCCTCGGTTTTCTCAGCACTGGGAACAATGGCCTTTCCTTCCCAGAGTGCTCTGCTCCCATTACGCTCCATTCCACTTTGACTAAGAGCCTCCTGATTCTTGCCACAAAACCTCCCAGGTTACTGCCCATTCTTGCCAGAAGCATCCCTGATTTCAATCCGTTCCCAGGTGGCCTGACACCACCAGGGAGAGAGCTGTGGTCAGACACTTGTATGTCTCTATGCTCTCGCTCAGCCCTTGCTAACCTCCAATTTAGTGAGGGTGGAGTCCGCATTTGTATTATCTGCGTGGGAGGCAACAGGTGCAATGGAATTACCATTCGAGGGAGCAGGGAGTAGGTGTGCTTTCTATCAAGGGGCACAGAGCATCTGGAATCTTGAATCTAGGAAGCAAGGGGAGGACGTTCCCCTGCCTCTCCTCCCTCCAGTTCTGGTGCAGCTGGACTGCCCTGGCCACCAGAGCCAGCTGACCTCTTGGTTCTCTCAGGGCCATGCGGTGTTACATCCACCCCCACCACAGGAGGGAGCTTCAGGCTTGGGCGCCTCCTCTCTCTGCCTCAAAGCCCCTGAGGAGATGTGGAGGGGGCCGGCAGTGACATTCAGCCCGGGACACAAACCAAGTGCGCAGCCTTGGCATGAGCCTCCCTTTCCCTTGGTTACCTGCACAGGATGCAGCCTCGACTTTGTGCTTCCTATTCCTTCCACAGTCGTCACGGCAACGTGGTGCAAGGAGCAGATGGGGGCCAGGCAGGCATTGGCAGGAAAGTGGCTGGAACCCCAGATTAAGGTCATTCCATTGTCCCCTCAGGTCATCAGAGTGAACCTGAGGGCAGGGCCTGGGAGACTCGGTGACGCTTTGTGTCATTTCTCTTCACTCGACATCACGTTCTTGTCTCTTCTACAAGTGTCCTCACCACTCCATCCAAGACTCTGGGCTAGGAACAAAGGAAGCTCTCCCTCCAGGTGAGGCCTGAGCCCCTCCAGAGGCATGTGGAGTCGGGCGTCACTGCACCCTAAGCCTCCGAGCTGGAGCAAGGGAGCTAGGGTCACTTTCACCAGGGTCTGACTCAGCCCGACCCCGGAGGCTGAGTTTCTGGCCTGTTCCAGGTCCAGTACTTGCTCCTCTCTGTGCAGGGCCCTTCCTTAGCCTCTTCAACTTCAGAACTTCCAGTCACTTTGGCTTCCCTGCTTCACCCACCTCTATTTCCCCCATTCCTCTGTGGGGAGAATCGAGGGGAAAATCCCCAGGGCACATGAGACACTAACCGCTTAGAGAGAGCTTGCTCGCTTCCGTTCCTTTATGCATCACTCATTCATTTATACAATCAACATCAGGTCGTGAGTGGCAACTACATGCCAGGTGCCCTGCTGAGGGCTGAGAAATAATGGTGAATAAGACAAAATCTCTGTTCTTCTATAGTTTACAATCAACCCAGGAAAATAGAAGCCAGTGTGAAGGTGAGATTTAAACATCTTATGCAAAGTACATCAGGAGGGCTGTGCACAGGGCACTATGGGACTGGCACAGACAAAGCACACCTAACCCAATCTTGGGAGATCAAGGAAGGCTTCTTGGAGGAGGTGATTTTTGGCCCAGTCCTAAAAAGCTAGTAAGAGTTAGCCAGGTAGAGAAGTCCTGGAAGAAAGGACATCCAAGACTTGGGAAACAGCTAATACCAAGACCAAGAAATTAGTGAGCACGGAGCATTAGTAGTTCACAATTGTCTCTGCGTGAATGGAGTGCTGGGCTCATGAAGAGAGAGGAAACTGGAGAGGAAAGACGGGGCGTACTGGGAAGGCCTTCATGTGTTAAGCAAAGAGATTGGATTTTATCCTGGGGGAAATGGACACCTACTGAAGGATTTCTTGGGAGGTGAAATGAGTCTTGATTTTAGAAAGGTCACATGTGCACACACACACAGGCACTCACTCACAAGCTGTCCCCTGCATCATAGTCCTCACACAGGCAATCAGCCAGCAGGCAAAGGATACACAATCTTGTTCTGGAGACGATCGTACTTGGAAAACATCACGGTGCACGCCCCGCAGCCCCCTTCTCCACAGCCCAGCTTGGTCCCGCTCAGCCCCACTGGATGGCCATGGGTTAAGGAAGAGGAACTCAGAGAAGAGTCTTTGCTGGGCTGCTGAGAAGTGCCTGGGCAGGGCTGCGAGTGTAGAGCCATCCACTGCCACACACGGGCTTAGGCCCCTCTCCCCAGGGAGGCAGTAGACCCCCAGGGCCTCCTCGTTCAGAGAGCCTGCACTGCACCCCAGGAAGGCAGGGAACGGGCCATCTCCACTCTACAGAAGGGGAACATCTTCAGGGTCCTATCAGGCAGCACCCAAGTGTCATCCCCTGGAACTTGAGTTCTAGGACTTGAACTTGACTGGGACTTGAGATCTGAAGATTTTCTTGGTGTCAGGGTATTCCCTCTGTGGTCCTCTAGGCCCCCAACACTGTGGTCTCACTGGGCAGGTCAATCAGGCACCTCAAAGACTGAGCATAGGAGGTGAATGAACCAGAGGTAAGGCCGGGATTCCAGGCTCGCTTCTGTGAGTGCTGAAGCAATTCTTTGTTGTCCCAAAATATGTCCCTGGAATAAGCCACCGGACATCCCTGCCTCTGGGAGCAAAAGGGTTTGTTGACAGAGGTCAGGATGAACATCGCCTGACAACAGACCCCTGGAAAGTTTCCAGTATGTGTGGGAGGTTAAGATTGCGGCTCTAGGCTTCACTCCAGGCTTTAATTCTTGGCTTTACTCCAGGGGCAGCCCTCACGTCAACCCAGCTGGGCATGCAATGAAGGCACTCAGGCTACACAGAGACATCGATCTGTTCTGGGACTTGCTGGGTCCCGACTTTTCACCCTATACTTTTTTGGCTGATGAAGTGCGGGAACCAAAATCAGGCCTGGACCAGGAGCTTTTGAATATCCAGCCCATAGGATATGTGAACAGAAATTAAAATGAAGATATTTTTGAGATCAGGGACCAATACTGAAGCCATCTCTCACATATACTTGAAGAAATAACATGATACTTTGCGTTTGTAAAAGTGCCTATGTAATAAGCCATTCACAGATTATGGTGGCCACTTTCCCTGAGACACCTGGGATCCGTTGCTGCTTTTCCTTCAGCCCTGCTGGCCTTTAAGCCATCCAGCTACCTACTGAGGACAGAGGGGGCTGAGGTCATTATTGTCTTGTCACTTCTCTCATTTTCAAAATAAAACTAACAATGACATAACATCTTATGCTTGAACAGCCCTTACGCCCACGGACCCATTTCATCTTCACAATAATTTAGTCAGCAGTTGGGGCAGGAACTCCTATTTCCCCACAGATTAAAAAAAAAAAAGATAAAGAACCTGAGACCCAAGAGCCAATGTGAGCCCTGCAAGGTAACACAGTCATTCGTGTCACCTTGAGTGTTAGGACCCAACATGGTCATCTGACTCCAGATGTGGGGGATCCTCCTTCACCATGGGGCTGCCTCCTTCCAAACACATCTGGGGAGGGTACTTTCTATGTCCTAAGTCACTCTTTTCACTAGTCAGGATATGTGCAGTTATCAGCAGTTCAGTCCGGGGGCACGTGAAGATCAACGGTAGCAGCCCAAAGTCTAGCAAATTCTTCTAGCCTGGGGACCTTCCTGGAAGCTGAGGTAGAAGGCAACGCTGTGCTCTTATCTCCTGCTGGAACTCCCACAAACAACTCTCAGGCTCTTATCTCCTGCTGGCACTCCCACAAACGACTCTCAGCACAGGTGGCCACAAGCCACAAGGACTCACGTTTATGTGCCAACTTTCAGTCTGGGATTTCATTTGAGAGCTGACCTTTAAACCAGACAATTGCTCTGATGAGGAACATCTGAAGCCTTTGGGCCTTCAAAACTTTGCTAGAAAACTAAATTGATGTCAACAATCGCTGAGAACGAGCCTCTCCTTCCAGAACACCCAAGGAGATGGGCTGGAAATGGAGCTCCATGAGTCCCCTGATCCTACAGAGTGATTTCACCTCTACAAAAAAGCCACCACATTCCCGTGCTGTGAACCTCCAGACCTGCCTCCTCTGGGTTGAAACTCCAGGACAGAGTACACCAGAGCCAGCCAATATCTGATAGGAGGTGAACGACCAAGAGGTAAGGCCGTGGTTCCAGGCTCACTTCCGTGAGTGTTGAAGCAATCCTTTGTTGTCCCAAAATATGTCCCTGGGATAAGACACCAGACATCCCTGCCTCTGGGAGCAAAAGGGTTTGTTGACAAGTCAAGATGAGTGTCACCTGACAACAGACCCCTGGAGAGTTTCCAGTTGTGTGGGAGGTTGAGATTGTAGCTCTAGGCTTTAGTCCAGGTTCTGCCAGCATCTTCCCAAGATACAAGAGGGAGAGGAAAGTCTCTTAAGCCACACAGGCCTCACTTCCTCCTCTGTCAAAAGGGCTTGCTATAGGGACCAGTGAGATAACCTACACCATCACCTCGAGCTCCGCCTGTGTATAGTAAATGCCCATTAAATGTTAGCTCCTACTATATGGCCACTGTTGTTTTGTTCCAGGTGGCTGAAAGAACAAAAGGTATGGGGAATCTAACAGAAGCCCTCCCCGTGCTGAGAGAAGAGCTGCATCCCAGGTCCCCCTCAGGAGTCCCTTGCCCCATGCCTCCTAGTGCCCGCCATTTCCGCAATGGATGGCACCTCTACACAGTTCCTCACCTCAGGCATCCCCTTCCCATCAAACACCTCTTCCCCTCACTTTCCTTCCTCCTCAGCAGAGCTAGAAACATTCCCCAGGAAGCCCATTTGTGTATTAGCAAAGATGTTAGCACAGATCTGCTGAGGAAGGTGCCTCTCCTCCTGAGAGGGAATGACTGTGAGTCTCTCCAGGGCTAATGAGGGCCTTTCAGAGCTGTTCATTTTACAGGCCCAGGATTAAACCTTGGCGTTACTAGAGTCTTAGCTGGAAGAGACCTTAAAGGACAATCCTCTCATTCGACGGCTGAGAATTTGAGACTCGGAGAGCTCAAATGACTTCCCACATAGCTGCTGAGTGACAGAGCTACAACTCCAACACAGGAGCCCAGAGCCCTAACCCAGTGCTCTCTCCTTCCCCTTAACGGCCTCCCCACCAGTCCCTAGAAAATGACACAAGGCCCAGAGAACAAGTCTCACTGCCTCCCTCTCCCTCGCCCCACTCCAAAGTCAGGATACAGTTTCTTCTCAGGTAGGCCAAAAGGGTTGTTTCTGGATCTGCATTTTTCTCCACCACCTACAAAAACAAAAAGAAAATAAAAGTATATCATAGATCTACTTAGCCATCGTTTTCCTCAAGAATTTGTAGAGTTAATGGGGATGTGGAAATGTAGTATGCAAACTAAGGTGTTTTTCCTGACAACTCCGTAAGAAGGAGCATATTAACTACAAGCCAAACTGTGTGAGTGCTGACATCCTTCAATTCTAAAATTCTACGGTCGTGTTCAGCTCAGGACCCCCACAAGGCACTCAGGTGTTGCAACCGCCATGCTGAGCTGACCAAGGCAAAGCCCACTGCCAATCAAACATGTCCTCTCCTTTCCTGGCACTGGAGCAACCTGTGAATGCGGGGGACCGCTGAGAGCGATAGCATGCAGATCTCTGGCTTGGCCTCTTGGAGTGTGTACTCTCAGCCAGTAGAGAGCCAGTCTGTTGGAGCTCAGAGCAGAGTATTGTATGCACTGGGTTATCAGAGTCAACAACATTAACATATGTCAGAAATGGAGGGGAAATCTCAAACCAAAGGTCCGCAAATGGAATGGTCAATCAGATGGAGCAGAAGATTGTCTACAAAGTGAGGTGCTAGTTCCCGATGCAAATCATCAAAGGAAATCAACGAAAACCTGCTTTACTACTGCTCACGTGTTAGCAATTGTGAAAGGGTTTAGGTGTGGAATGATTAAGGGGAGAGAATTTGTGATAAGGGTTTCTTCAGAGAGAAGTGTACTAGAAGTCTCACGTCTTTCTAAGGTCGGGAGGAGGAGGTGTTTGCCTCATACCTCTGACTTTGTGAGGGGGCTTCTACAATGCTATGTGGGAAGCTACCAATGCGGCCTTTGTGGTACAGGGGATGTGGTGGTCTGGCCTATCTAAACAGCTGGAGATAGGCTTACCAAACAAGCTGAAGATGAAATGGTAGTGTTGGAATCGGAGTGCACTCCTGGAGTGTGGCAGAGCAAAAGATGTGAAATGTTAGCCATGGACACTAGTTGGCCATGCATGACAGAGAGCTGGCTTGGAGGTATTTAAATCATTCTCAAGAAGACTGACTACAGGAGGTGATGGGACCTCTAACAGAGTCTGTGTGGAGTGGACCTCCCAAAGCTGGAAGCTGAGGGAGAGCAGCCAGCCTGAGAACAGCACAATCCCCAAGTCAAGAGATGTGCAACTGAACGTTCCCAGTGGTGGCGCGCCATCTTACAACAGCACCAATTAGCTGAGAACTTTCTTGCTACCCTCACCTCTCTGTCCTGAATTGAAACTGTGTTTGGAAACCTAGAAATGACCATAGGATTTTTCATTGACTAAGAGTAATCAAAAAGGTCATGAAACTGCCAGAATTTGCCCCTTGAATAAACTTTAAAGGAAAGTGGAAGATAAAATGAATTTTCTTTTACGATTACATCCCATGAGTCTAGTCCCTTCAAAGTCTTGGTTACAAAATTCACACAAGGAGCCATTTCTTTTCTCTTGGAGAAGAAATCATAAATGCACAAAATGAAGATCCTTATCACCTTTCTTGTAGAGGCAGTTAGAGCGCCTAGCTCACCACCTCTCCGCAAGTTATTCCTTCCTTGAGTCCTGCAGCTCTGCTTTCATCACACTGGTTCCCTGCTCAGCACCCTCAACCACCTCCCACAAATTCAAGGTAACATTAAAGTTCCTCAGGCTGTCTTTCAAGGCCTTTTCGATATGTCCCCAATCTTTATGTTCAGACTTTCCCCCTCCTACATCCTTGCCAAGCTGGTCTTCATACTCCAGTGAAAACACAGCTTATACCTTCTGACTCCTACGCCTCTGACCATTCCATTCCTCTTCCACCTGCATCTTGACTTATCAGAAGACCCCAAACATTTCCCTAGTAAAGGCTGTCCATATCACCCCAGCCACGAGCAGTCCACCCTCTCTTGAATTCCTATAGAGAATGGCTGTGCCACGCTCACGGCACGGCTGCAGGGTTTGCCCCAGCAAACTTCATGGGAACCCTCTCAATAGGATGCTGGTGGGTGTTCCAAAGGAAAAATACTTTGTGGGGAAGTTTTTAGGAAACTCTGGGTTAAGCAGATTGCTCTGGTAAAACTTGAGCATCCAAACAAATAATGGCCAAAATGGGTTATAATCCAGTAAATAAAATTAAAACTCATGATGGGGCTTGCCCCATCTCCTAGTGATTAAGTTCGGCATGCTCTGCTTTGGCGGCCTGGGTTTGGCTCCCTGGCGTGGACCTACGCCACTCATTGGCGGCCATGTTACGGCGGCAACCCACATACAAAACAGAGGAAGATTGGCACAGATTTTAGCTCAGGGCAAATCTTCCTCAAGCAAAAAGAGGAAGATTGGCAACAGATGTTAGCTCAGAGTGAATCTTCCTCAGCAACATAAAATAAAATAAAATAAAATAAAATAAAATAAAATAAAATAAAATAAAATAAAATAAAATAAAATAAAATAAAACTCATGAGTCCAAACTGATCATTGATAAACAAACAAATGGGAGAGAAGGGAAAGTTCTTTCTGACAGGAGAATGCCAACTAATAAACATAGTTGGCCATCTTATAATCAGCACAATTATTGATCCAGTCAAGAATCATCAATGGATGCTAAAACTAGCAGGTGAAAGTTTGGTAATCAAGATATTTACATAGTCTCAAAGTATTTTCTCACAGATTAGTTATTAATTATAAAGGGAAAAAGAGTAATCTCACAGTGGAGAAATGTGCTGGACACCACCTTGCCCATGTGATCCAAGTTCACATCAGAAATACGGGGATGACTGGCATCACGTGCCTCCTGACATAATACACTGAGGAAGACGCACCAATTCTCTGCAATGCAGACTCTGAGTCTCATTTTAAAAAAGCATGACACGAACTCAAAATGAGGGACGTTATAAAGAGTAACTGGCCTTTTCTCTTCAGGAACATCAATGTCACAAAAGTCAAGGAAAGCTAAGGAGCTGTTCCAGATCTAAGGAGACTAAACAGACATGACAACTAACTGCAAGGCACAATTCTGGATCCTGGGCTTGGGGGGGAAAATGATAAGTGAAATTACTGGAAAGATTGGAATAATGTTGCATAAGGTCTATAGATTAGGTAACAGTAATATATCAATACTAAACTTCCTGATTTTTATAAATAGACTGTGGTTCTGTAAGAACGTCCTTATTCTTAGTTTGAGGGGTGAAGGGGCATGTCTGAAATTTACCCTCAAATGGTTCAGAAAGAAAATTTTATACTTCATATATTTATTTCTCAGTTTTTTAAACTTTGTATTTTAAATTAACAAAGAAATTTCTTTAATAGAGGATTTCTCAGGGCTTTTAATATTCATCCATTCATTCCGTCCATGTTAATTGGGTATCTACTTTGTGCCAGCACTGTGCTGAGTGGCTGGGAAGAGTATCTCATGGGGATAGTTTTCTGTGAAATAGATTTTGTAACATATTACTTTGCCCAATCATAATCCACCTCTCTAACTAGTTCACAGGCTCGCTAAAGGCAGAAGCCTGGTCTTAGAGATGATATTCCTCCTGTGCATACATATCCCATAGGCTTAGGCCTGAGGAGGAGCTTGCTAAATGTGAGGGAGGGAGGGAATGCCACTCTGAGCTTCTCTGTAGCTGACACCTGCTTCTTGTGGGGATCACTCCTGAGCACATTCAGCTGCGCCCTGCCTGCCGAATCTTCCCAGAGTCTTCCAGGTGCCACAATCTCCACTAACCAGGAGTAACTGCTCAGAAACGCAAGGATCCTGCCCTTCAAAAGGCCTGTTGCTACAAAATGCCAAAATCCTGGTATCTCTTTCCCTTCAATTCTGACTCTAGATCAGAAGATGTGAAAACGGTAGTCACCATGGCCCATCACTGCCATGGAAGGCTCGTGAGGCATTTGATCGTCAGCACCTTATACCGTCTCCTGGCCCCCCGCTGGTGAAGACAGAGTCCTGGACAGTGGTCTGAAACAGGAAGAGTAGGAGGCTCACATTTAAGAGTGAGTCACCAATCCCAACAGCTTCTTTGGTAACTTCTTTGCACAACATCCGGTAACAAAAGATCTGGAATATCTTGGGAATAGAAATGCAAACAAACACGGCTGCCCTTCTTTGGCTGGGGAATTCCTTTGCTTGGTCTTATTCTTCTAGCACTGCTTTCACCTCCTCACTCCTTGCATTGCCTCCCCACTTTTCCAGCAGTTTCTCAAGAGGCCATACATTTATAAATTACAACATGCACATTCATCACAGAAACTGGCAGTAGTAGAAGCCTCCAGAGATAGTAGGGTTTGACGTGATGATACCATCTAAAAATTTTCAATTGCTTTCCCAAAGAGAGAATAAAATACACGGAAAAACAATTTTCACCAAGCCAGATTTACCTTGAAACGCTCCTTTCCAGATCCAGTGCATCACAGCAAACCATCCCTAAAGAAGGTCAGATCCTTGTCCTGTCACACACAAATTGACGGCTTAGTAAATAATCAAACCTTAGAGTGAGAGGTGGCCTTGGAAGTCACTGAAGCCAGCTGCTCACTAGATGTAAAAATTGCTTTGAAAAACTCCACAGAAGATGCCTTTGTGTAAGTAACATCTCTAGAAAGCCAATTCAGCAACTATTTCTTAAATCTCTGCAATGCAATTGCTGAATGCAGCAAAGTTGTTGGAAAAGTTGGATGCAAAATCTGACAACCACCAATATGGAAGCTTTGCCCTACCTCTTGGTTTGCTGCCAGATGCCAATCCTGAAAAGAAATTGGCTCAGAGAGACAACTCTGAACCCAAAAGAGCATGGCTGAGCCCATTCCCTTGGGCCTCCTGGTGGCACGACTCAAACTGAATCCAACAGCCTTTGGAGCACTGATGTTGCGATGGCTCACGGCGTTCCCTTGCTAGTCACTCAACACATACTTGACATTTTAAGCTCCTATGAGGCATATTTCAGTTCTCGAAAATTATCTCAAAAGTCACCCAGTTTCTCAGCTCAAAAGTGTCAACAGAGCAAAACAAATAAAACAGCCCTTCTCTGGGGGCTCCTTGGGCACGTTCCTCACTCAACTGTCCACATGGTCGTTTACAATGTGCAACCATGGCTGCCTTTTTACCGTCCCTTTCCTTCCCAACTGGGGAGCTGAAGTAGGTGGGACACGTCCACACCTCTGCAGTGGTGTAGGGAGAGCAAGAGGAGGATGGAGACAATGTAACAGGTTTGCACCCTCTCTTCCTGCACCTGCATTAAAATTTGCAAAGACTCTCATCCTTGCAGGGCTGCAAGGATGGTACCCACATCATAAGTCCTCCCTGCGCGACCCCACCCCCAGCTTCCCCAGGTCCCTGTACACCAATGAAGTTCATCCCAGTGGGCAATTTTTATCAAAGTAAGAGATTTGCAACATTTGTATGTAGAACTAAGTGAGAGGGTGGGGGAAACATGCCCTTCAACAAAAAAAAAATCGTGCTTTGCCACAAGATGTCAGTATACATCCTCACACAAGTTAGCTATTATATTTACATACATGAACTATCAGAATCAAAGGCTGTGTACATCTTACATCCTGATATGAGCAAGAAAACACGTTCCTGTTCCTTCTCTCAGTAAAGAGAGCAACAAGCCTTAGGATATAGATGATTAGACAAGAAATAGGGGCACGGTGGGTGACCTCCAATCTCACTGAGAACCCTGTCCCCCTTTCTCAGCTTTGTGCCAGGGTCTCTGCTGCTGCAGAGTGGGTAGGCTTGGGGGAGCTCACAGACGCCTCTCTCCTGGCTTCCCTCCCCCTCGCTCCTTTGCCCCTTGAGTATCTTGACTGTGTTCTGCACTGAGAAGGTCTTCTTTCCCCACTGTTACCCCAAAGGCAGCAACACCTTTGAAGAGAGAGAGAGAAGGAAAACAAGGACAAGAAAGAGAGAAAACAAGGACAAGAAGGAGAGAAAACAAGAACAACCCTCTTCTGGAGGACGCACATCCCTTCCCAGGGAGCAGGGAAGGCCAGCTCCTGCTTACCTTTTTGCCATTGACAAAGAAAACCAACTTGTCTGCTGTCATTTTCAGCAGTTGGGGTCCCTCAACTCCAGATACCTCACTGCCAAGAGGCACAGGCAGTTATTACTGCTCTGCACCTTGAAAAACTCCAATAAAATGAAACCAAGTTGACCAATGGGAGGGAACCAGCTTAGAGCTTCCGGAAACAGAATGTTCCTGGCAAAAGTCACTGGTTTACATAAAAGAAAAAGACAAACAAACACAGCCGATCACATCCCCAAAACTTGTGTCCAAGAGCACAGAGAGAGGCGCACGCACATTTAAGCAAGGGAGGGGTTCCTTGGTGTCAGGTGACCATGGGTCTTGGGCACTGCCCTCATGGAACCTGCTTCATCCTCCCAATTGCTGATGACAGAGAGGGGGAACGCTGTTGTCATAGCCATGGCAATAGAGCGGATTCACACTCTCCACCTCTATGCTTGTCATTTTACCATTCATGTTCACCGCAACCCTGACTCAGCACTTACGTGCAGGACTCCTTCTCCCACAGCCTGGAGGAATATGGAGGTCCCAAGATGCAGAGCCCAGTGACCCAGACGCAAAACCTGGCATTTGACCTCAGCACGTCACTTGTCACCTTCAGAACTCAGTTTTTTCATTCCGTCGATGGGCATGCAAATGATACCAAGAGCAGAAGGCTGAGGGACAAATGATATATGTTGGAAGTGCTTTGTAAATTTGCAAAGAACCAAAATAGTTATTACTGTTGTAAATGTATTCTCAACAACACAGCAAAAATATTCCTGATGACAAACCATTTCTGAGGTTTTTCTTTCATTTGTTTCTCTCAGGAAAATGTCCTTGATAAGTTGTCAGAGCAACTCATAATAAAGATATTTCAAAATCCCAAATAAATTAAAATGCACATACCACATAGGCATAGACCAAGTTAACACGGAGCTGACAACCTTCCCACATCCAGTATCCACTAAATCCCAGTGTTACACACACGCACATTGCCTCCCGGGCAGCACCCATGGGCTCTCTCTAGTCCAGCACCCAGCTGCCCCTCTCAGCTCACAAACACACACACACAGGCCACTTCCCCTACCCACCTGGCAGGCTACAGGGGGAAGAAAGGAGGATTAGGCAGCTGTGCCTAGGACAGCAACAGCCTAGGGAACCTGAAGATTGCCAGGACAACCACGTTGTCAACACAATGCCCCTTTCCCACCACAGCCTTTATTTAAGCGGGAGATGAAATCTCACTTGCAGGGTGACCAATCATCCCAGCTTGGTCCCAATTAGGCTGATTTTAGCACTGAATCCCTGGCAAATCCTTCAGTCCAGGTCAAACTGAGATGGTTGGTCACCATAAAACAATAGTTCTTAACTGGGGGCAGGGTTGGGGTAGGGGAATTCCCCACCCCAGGAGCCATTTGGCAATGTTTTATTGTCATGACTGAGGCGGTTTGCTACTGACGTCCAGCTGATAGAGGCTAGAGATGTTAGTAAACACCCTACAGTGCACAGGACGGCCCCTCACAACAAAGAAATTACCTGGTCTAAAATGTTAACAGAGCCAAGATTGAGATACCCTACCCGAGAAGGAAGAAGAAGGAAGGAAGTGGGCAGAGCAAGAGAGCGGAGCCTGGGTGGTGTTTTTGATGGGTCAGTTCTCCCTGACCCTGCTCACACCTCTGTTTTCCTCTATTAACTGACCCACCCAGCTTTACAAGCTCTCTACTTTCTCTTAGCTGGTCTCTAGCCAAAGTCCCAGGAAACTCTCAAGGTAAATGGGGAGGAAAGAGAGAGGTTTTGGAGTCAGTTAGACCGGCTTGAATTTTAGCTCCACCATTTCTGCGTGACTTTTGTCAAAAATCACTCTCTTGGCTTCAATATCTTCATCTATGAAATGGGGGTGACTATAGTGACTTAGTCATAATCCACTCTGGTGAGGATTAAATGAGACCTGGGTTAGATATATTGCCCACAGTAGATGTTCAACGTACACATATTGTTTCACTCTCCCCACTCAGCCAATCATCTGCCTCCTTCTCCTATCTGGAGGTGAAACTCCTCTCTCAATGTGGAGCAAGTGAAAGTGAAATAAATTTCCAAAAAGAGCTTATGTTGTCATTTGGATTTTATTTCTGTAATAACTGGTTTGTTTCTGTGTACTGAGATTTAACAAAAACTTTGACTTAGTATGATTACTTCTTATTCAGCCAAAAAAAGCAACAACCAACAATGAAAATCCAGGGAGTGAAAGTGAGTTCTGCTTAAATAAACCCCAGTCACCAGAAATGCTGACTTACATGAAATAGGACTTTGCAGAAAACAGGGGGTCACATGGGAGTTCCTCATGATTTGGAACTCTGTGATGAGCAATGATGGCAGGATGCTCTCTCATGAGGAACACGTCAGAAGGGGTTGGGAAAGAAGATTTGCTAAAGGGATGGAAATGGTCCAGAAATGGGCAAGTGAAGACTGTAAGAAAGGGTGAGAAATGGACAGGTGGGAAAACTGGTCTGGGCAGAGGATGAAGAATGAAGCCAGGATGTAGCTCAAAGAAAGCCATCCCCAGGCAGAAGGAGAGAGAGCCACACACATCTTCCCACCCTGTGGCCTCATGGTTCCCAGTGGCATGATGCCAACCTAACTCACCACGCCAGGGGAGTCAGCTCTGGCAGGAGGGGCCAGACATGGGCTTGTCTGACCCCAGAGAAGCCCTAGAAAGCTAACATAAACTCTTTTCACCCCCATTCTGGAAAGGAGCAGCTGCCCTGCTGGGCTGCTGCAGTAGAGCCTCCCTTCCCCCCATTGTGTCCCCCAGGGTCTTCTGTGCTGCCTAAGAAAGAAGAAGCCCCCACACTCAAATCCCTTTCTGTTTGGACACAGGTAGGGAAGCTGTTAGTCACTTTCACGGTGTGTAGGAAGCAGCATGGTGCTGTCCTCCCATTTGTAAAATGAGATAAGGAATAAGTTAACGCCTGTCTCCTGTCGGTAAAGGCCAGTTTCCCAGAGTGTAATAATAGGGGGTGAGAAGCAGATATCAACTCCAAGAAGCAGTAATTGGTGTGACCTGAATTAAAGAGCCCAACTTTGTACCCATTTCACATGCCTAGCACCTGTCTTCTCCCTCAATAAGGGCCTGGAGATCCAGCCCTTTCCTACCAGCATCCACGGAAAGGAAGGGAAATGTCGAGGAGAAGGGCAGGAAGACACTGTTTCTGTACACAGCTTAACATAACACAAATATGCCATTCAAATTCCCACCAGGAACTTCCTGAAGGCCCGAGTGACCGCAGGCCCTGAAATGCCCAGCAGAGCCACCACCTAACCATTAGTCACTTTCAGGAGCTGGTAGATCAGCTTGAGGGCACATGGCGGCAACCCGCGGGACCAGTGGGAAGCACTGTCTTGGATGTGGGTGCCTGTGGCCGCCCCAGCATGTCTCCCTAATTATGGTGTTCTCTCAGACTTCAGAAGCCCACAATTACTTCTGAGAAGTGACCTGGGGAGAGGGCCCCTGCAGCTTACCATCTTCTCAGGAGCATTCCACTGTATTCAGACGGACGTTAGGTGATGCCTCAGGTGTCTGAAGCATCCTCAAGGGAACTGTCTCCACCAGTGACTCCAGCTGAGAGCTCTAAGAATCCCTGGTTTCCAACCTCAGCCCAGCACAGCTTGTGCTGGAGTCACCGACAGGAGTTGGAAAAGATGGTTTTGCTATTTTCCTTTTCAAAGCTTGCCCCTCTGGACTCTTACATCACACTTCTAAGAACTAATTTTTGTCACAAAGGAACCGTCTCCAAGAGACTGAAAAATGTCCTTTAACAGCAGGCCAGTCAGAAGAGCTTTCAAGGAAAAAGATCCTAGGGATGAGATTTAGAAGAGGGAATAGTGAGATCAGTAGTGGTCACTGCAGTAAGTGCACAATGCTCCTTCATTTCACTGGTGGGGAGCCACGCAGGGATGGGACTAAGTGATTTCTGACATCCAGGACTTCAGGACTCTTACAGGTCAGTCCTGTCCAAGAAAATGCCGAGAAGCCCAAAGCCGGCAGTAAGAACTTGGATGAGAGAGTCAAGGCACATTTGTATCAGGTGCAAAAGATCTTCTTCCAAGCAATCTCGTGCTCTCTCTCTTTACCAAGTTATACATATCTAATCTTCTCCACATTTTGTTCCTGATTCTTCACTGCCCCACTGCATTTGGACCCAGAGCATGACTTCTGAAGCCTGGAGAGATATGACCAAGCTAAACTCACGTGGAAGTGACACATGTGACTTCTGTTCACATTTATTGGCAAAACCAGTCACATTGGCCATATCTAACTTCAAGGAAGTGAGTCTCAATCAGGTTAGGTTGGGTTAAACAGTCTCAATGATCAATCCCCAAATCTCAGTGGTTTATAGAAACAGTGGTTTATTTCTCACATATGTGACAAGCTGTCTACAGGTCATCTAAGGCAAAAAGCGTTAGAACTCAGAGCATGAATGGGGAGCCTGGCTCTGCAGAGAAGGATGCACACCTCTTCCCAGACACAAGAGAGGAGGAAAATTGAGTGGTAATGCCACCATGTGTTTGAATTTGGTGGTGGGGAGAAACAGACAGAGTTTCTGTATTATATAGTGTTTGGGGTTTTAAAAAAATTAATACAAGGCAAGGCCATTAGCTGAGAGGAACACGGAATGGGATGAGTGCAGCTAGAAAACTGGAGAATGTACAAACTTTCCCTGAGGAGAGTATAAGAATGAGCTTATCTCGGCACTGAGGCTGGAAATCGTGAGCTTAGAGTAAGAGCGGTCATCACAGGACTGAAAGTTGTATCAATCTACCCAACTGTGGGATTTTTGCCCAGAAACACACAGCTGCATGCAGGCAGGCACAGAACAGGTAGTGGCTTGGTTTATGCAGGGTTGAGTTGCAACAGGCAAATGGAAGAGAAGGAAAAGAGGCTAAAGAGTTGAGAGTATTTACAAGGGAGGGGTAATAATAATGGGCCACAGACTCACTTGGATAGAGAGAGAAGTGAAGAAACAAGAGCTGGTGGATACAGAAAAAGTGGTGGGGCCATCAAAGTGGAGAGCTTCATGAGGTCAAGAAGAATGTAGTCTGAGAATAGGATGTTTGAATTTGTGATTTAGGAATTGGTACAATTTCTAGTGGTTACCTAGTAATAGAGTTCTTTCTTTTCTAGTTCACATGCCATGAGATGCACAGATGGTAAGTTTATAGGTCAATGAATTTTGAGAAATGAATACACTCATTTTACCCCCATGATTTCTATCATTCTAGAAAGTTCTTTAATGCCCCTTTCAGTCAATCCCACCCTCCTCCCTCCAACAGTGGCAACTACAGTTCTGATTTCTATCACTACAGATTACTTTTGTCTGTTTTAGAATTTCATATAAATGGATCATACAGTACGTATTCTTTGGTATACGATTTCTTTCACTCAGCATAATGTTTTTGAGATTCACCCACGCTGTTGTGTGCTCTAGCAGCTCCTCTTCTTTACTGCTGAATGGTATTGCATTGTAAGAATACACTGCAGTTTATTCATCCATTATTCTATTAAGTACATATTTTTTCCAGTTTTTGGCTATCTGAATAAAACTACTCTGAACATTCACGTACAAATCTTTATTGTGGACCTGTTTTCACTTTTCTTGGGTAAATAATCAGTGGTAGAAATTCTGGATAGACTTCTAAAATAGATATATGTTTAACTTCATAAGAAACTGCTAGACAGATTTTCAAGGTGAGTGTAATATTTTATACTCCCTCTGGCAATGTATAAGAGTTGTAGCTACTCCACGTCTTGTCCAATATTTGTGTCAGTCTCTTTAATTTTAACCATTTGAGTAGGTGTAAAGTGGTGTCTTATTGTGGTTTTAATTTTCACTTCTCTGATGACTAATGATGTTGAGCATCTTTTCATATGTGTATCAGCCATTCGTATATCTTCTTTTGTGGAGTGTCTTTTAAATTGAGGTTTTTGTCTCTGTATAATTAAGCTGTGGAAATTCTATATATGTTCTGAGTTTCAGTATCTACTTGAAGTATACATACATCTCAAATACATTTTCCCAATCTGTGGCTTGCCTATTCATTTTCTTAGGGGCATCTTTTGATAAGAAGTTTTTAATTTTGTTTCAGTCCAATTTATCAATTATTTTATGATTAATGAATTTTGTTCTAAGAGATTTTTGCCTACTGCAAGATAACAAAAATATTCTATGTTTTCTCATTGAAGCTTTATAGTTTTAGCTTTATGTGTCTATATATGATCCACATAAAACTAATTTTTGTGTATGGTATGAGGTAGGGCTGAGATTCAGTTTTTCCATATAGTAATCCAGCTGTTTCAGCACCATTTGTAAAATAACTTTCAAATCCCATTGAATTCCTTTAGCAACTTGTTAAAAATCAATTGACCCTACACGTGTGGGTCAATTTCTGGACTCTTTATTCAATTCCATTTGTCTATTTGTCTGTTCTTAAGCCCATGCCACATTATCTCAATTATTGTAGTTTATAAATCTTGAAGTTAGGAAGCAAAAACTGTTCTTTTTCAAGATTGTTTTGGCTATTCTACATCTTTTCTATTTGTATGTAAGTGTTAAAATCAGTTTGTCAATTTCTACAAAAATTGTCTACGGGGATTTTTTAGGGATTATATCTCTATAGAACAATTTGGGGAGAATTAATATCTTAACAATATTGAGCTTTCTAGTCCATGAACATGGTCTATCTCCCCATTTATTTAGATCTTTAATTTCTATCCACAATGCTACATAGTTTTTAGTGTAGAGGACTTGAACATCTTTAGTTAAATTTATTCCTAAGTATTTTATTGTTTTGATATCCTTGTAAAAGCGGGACTGCTTTTCAAATTTCATTTTTCCAATGCTTCAATGCTAATATGCGGAAATACAATTGGTTTTTGTATAATGACCTTGTATCCTTTGACATCGGTAAATTCACTTGTTCTAGTGTTTTTTGTCTGAGAATAAAGTGTTTTAATTATTCATCTCCAATATTTTTGCCTTTTATTTTTCTTTTTTTAATTTTTACCTTATTACATTGGTTATTATCTCCAGAGCAATGTTGAGTAGAAATGGTGAGAGTAGACATCCTTGCCTTGTTCCTGTGCTTAGGGAGATTTTTTATATCTGTATTGTTTCTCCCACTAAACACTAAGATTCTTCAGAGTAGGAATCATGGCTTTTTCATAGTTGCATTCTCCACCATGTCTGACATAGGAAAGTTTCTGACATTTAAGAAGAATTTAGTAATAAATTATTGATGTATTAAATGAATGAGATGGTAGAAAGGCCCTGGGACCTCTGTTTTGAATCTTGGCCACATTCGGTGTGGCCTAATCTCTTTTTTTTTTTTTTTTTTTTAAGATTTTATTTATTTATTTTTTTCCCCCCAAAGCCCCAGTAGATAGTTGTATCTCACAGCTGCACATCCTTCTAGTTGCTGTATGTGGGACGCGGCCTCAGCATAGCTGGAGAAGTGGCGTGTCGGTGCGCGCCCGGGATCCAAACCCGGGCCGCCAGCAGCAGAGCGCGAGCACTTAACCGCTAAGCCACGGGGCCGGCCCTGGCCTCATCTCTTAAAATGAAGTGGCAGCTCACAAACAGGCAGCCACTGATAAAATAACTTTATTTTTTTTAAAGAAAAGAGTTAATAGTTTCAGATTCCGAATTTTATGCAAACATCCTGTTAGAATGTCTAGACATGTCCAGGGAAAAGTGACCATTTTGACCAGGGTGCTAAGCAAGACACATTGCATTACCCTGACTCTGAATGTCGAAGCACACAAACAACTGTTAAGAGAGGCCATAGCATTCAGGTTCACCAACTGCGAGCCCCAAATATGCAATACTATAACGTTGGCTAAAAAGAATAAAAAACTGGAAAACTAGGATTTGTGGGAAAATAGGTTTTCGTCTGATACTCATCCACAAAGTATCATTATTAATCAGATTGTTATTAAAACTTTATCAGGTTCAGCAGCAACTGTGGATTCAAAGCTTTTTGCAAAATAACAAATAATAATAAGTGCTACTAATTACTGAGAATTTATGCCACTCATTGTGCTAAGAGTTTCAAATACCATATGTCATGTCTTCACCTACGTGGGGGTAGGCATTACATCCCGTTTTATAGATGAGCAGTTTGAGATTAAATTACTATCCCTAATCATGCAGTTCCTAAGCGCTAGAGACAAGACTCAGACAAGACCTAAATCCAAAGTATGAGAACTACACATCCAAATTCCATGCCATGGTGAGAAGGTGTCTTGGTCACGCTTCTCCATGCTGCCCTAGAACCTTGACTCTGATCCATGAGAGGAGGGGCCACTATGTGTCACCACACTAACCCAAAGTCTAGAACAGTGCCCACCACTAAATAGGCACTCAGCCAAATTTTATAAGTGAAATGACATACCTTGTTGGTTAATCCCAACCACAATCCTAGTATTTGTTTCACCTCTCAATGATGGCAATATTCCACTCTGATGCTGAATTCGCCCATTTCTCCTGGTAATTCTAGGTATCTTATCAATTTTGCTTTATGTATTTGAAACTGTATTGAAGCATCTTCCTAGTAATTTAAGCTTTCTAAATATTATGTAGAGACCACTTTACTCCTAAAGATGATTTTTCTCTTCAAGTTTATTTTATCTCAAATTGATGTCTTGTCACCAGCTTTCTTTTGTTTAGGATTTGCGTGTTTTATCTTTTTCTATCCTTTTTACTTTTAACCTTCCCATGTCAGTAAGTTTTCAGTATATTTTTTTTAAAAGCACATGGCTGAATCTTGTTTTATCGTTTTCCAAACCACTCTAAGTCTATTTAACTAGCATATTTAAGTCATTCACATTTTATTGATTAAATATTTGGGCTTGTTCCTACCATTTTAATTTGTGCTTTCTTTTCTATGTTTCTTTTTTTCTCTTTTATTGTTTTTTTTTTTTTAATATTGAGTTCCTGTCGTGTTTGTTTTCTTATTCTATTTCTTTCTCTTCTGGTTTGGAAGTTTTACACTCCACTTCAATTCTTTTAATGGTTGTCCTTAAATGTTACCATTTATGGGTGTTTTTAAGACTTTGCTTTGTTTCATTTTTAAATGTTCTGTTCTCTTCTGAAATAACCTAGGTTTTTAAACTTCCACCTTTTCTAAGAACAATCTGTCAAAAACCTGGCAAAGTGGCAGAACAATGAAACTGTTAAGAAAAGTGTTTTGTAGGTTTGAAATATATACACTGTATGTGAATTGCAAATACTTAGAGGAAATATCTAGACCTCAAAATCTTCACAAGGTAAAGGCAGAAATGTTGGCTTACCAAGAAAAAGGAAAATTACTCCTTTTATCTGAAAAAACTGTTTTTTAAGATGGAAGGAACTTTTGGAATCTAATCCAAGCTCTTTATTTTAGAGATGGAGAATATGAAATTTGACACAATGAGATAATTTCTTTTTCTGCAACTATTCCTAGATGGAAATGCAGGGAAAAAAATCCAAGCAGGAAATAATAATATGAAAGCAAAACCATTTCTTACATTAGCTTCTCCATCCAAGCAGGCCTAGGAGACCACTTATATAAGTCAGAGTAAAGGGAAGCCCCTGGCAAATAAAAAAGCCAGTTATGGGACAGTTACTGTCACCTGACTGATTTACATTTGCAAGTCATATGCTTGAAATCCAGGTAGCCACCACCAGGGTGAGAGAGGTTGCCTCCAATATTGGCAAAACCCGAACAACTAATTTTCAAGCAAGTAGGTCAGAGGACCTATCTACACGCTGAGAGCTTTTCCTTTATGGTCTCTTTGTTGAACTAACAAAGCATAACAAATTAATTAATCTTTAACTGCTAATCACAAAGTCCACTAGGTGTATCTATAAGAATTGAGCTTCCAAAGTCCATGAAGAAAACCACCCTTTACTTTCCAGACACATCTCCTATACAGATTGGAGAAAGATTTAAATAGTGCTTTCTAAATAGATATTTTGCAAAATACCAGTTCTAATGGGTGTTTAAGGGATCACTGGAAAAGGGACAAATACATGTGTGCAATACTAGATTAAACAAAGAATAATAATTTTCAGTGCAGGCCTTGTCAGGGACTTTCCTGGGTTTAACGTGCTTTGTGTATGGAGGGTTCCCTAGCTGATTCGAACCACAGAATCTTTTTCTCATGAGTGCTTTCATGGACCACATGTTGAAAAACATGATTTAAAGAAATGCAAACTTTTGCAAACAGCACAATATATTCCTCGCTAAGCTTTTGTTGTGCATCATAAAATATACATAACACAAAATTCATCAATTTAACCGTTTTTAAATGTACAGTTCAGTGGCATTAAGTACATTCACATAGCTGTGCCACCATCACCAACATCCGTCTCCAGAGCTTTCTTCATCTTTCCATACTGAAATTCTGCACCCACGAAACAATAACTCCTCATTCTCCCCTTTCCCTGTCCCCTGGCAGCCACCATTCTACATTCTGTCTATATGAATCTGACTATTCTGGGTACCTCGTATAGGTGGAATCACACAGTATGTTGTGACTGGCTTATTTCACTTAGCATAATGTCTTCTAAGTTCATCCGTGTTGTATCATGTATCAGAATTTCCTTCCTTTTTAAGGCCAAATAATATTTCATTGTATACGTATACCACACTTTGTTTATCCATTTGTCCGTCGATGGACACTTGTGTTGCTTCCACCTTTTGGCTTTTGTGAATAATGCTGCTATGACTCACTAAGCTTTACTTACCATAAACTTCACTCTGGTTCTATTCATGAAGTTGAAAAAACTTAGTCCAAAACTTTCCTTTCAACCACAAAATTCTTTCTGATGAATAAGGACTTCTGGCTCTGACTGAGGCTCTTAAAAGCTTTAGATAGCCTAGTGTCAAAATTTGTCACGGACACTCTGTTCCACTCTTTCAGGGGAAGCATTTGGCAGCCACATGGAACCTTCCAGAGAGCACATGTAGCTGTCTGACATTCTACTCCCCTGCTCAGCTTTGTCCTCTTTCAGAACAAGAGGTCGCTTATACCCCATGACTTCAAAACCAGACGGGGATTCCTTGGAAGGCTCATGTGGGCACCAGGCAGGGAGCTGCACAACCTGATCTTGAGGATCTAAATTCCATTTTCTAAATGGAAGAAGATATTCCCCCCTCAAAGGAAAGGGCCTTTCATCAAGTATTTAAAACCCTGCAATTAGCATCTTTAGTGGGACAGAATTTTACTGCTTTCCATCAAAGGTCTTTTAAGACTTAAAGCACAAAGAGGAAGTACCATGTGTTCTGGAAAGTCGGAGAAGCATGAACTGGCACAACCTCCTGCTGTGCACAATGGGAAGAAAGGACAGGGAAGCTTTTAGGAATTAGTGGGAAACCATGTTGGCCAGTCAGACAACACAGTGTGGGAAGGAAAGAGTCTAGGAAACACTAGAAGAAACGCTTCCCTCTCCGGCTTCTAGACAGTTAAGTTATTAGCACCTTCCAAGAGATGAAGAGAATATTAAGTCGAAATATCTGCTCCAAGTGCAGGACACAGGGATCTAATTGCACTGCCTTGTACTTGACAGCCTTCTCTTCCTTAAGCCAAACCTTGCAGCTCCTGGCTGCCCTGATCCTGGCTGCCCCATGTTCTCCAGACCACCCAGAAAGACTGTCCTTGAGATTTAGATAAAGGTGGGTTGAACTTGATCCTGCATATGATGAGAGCCCTCGCTCCACTTCTATCACTGGGAATTCTGAGACTTGTATTTGTCCTGGTTGTGGCTTGATCCAACTCCTCCTGTCACAGAATTCTGCAACATCTTCCCTCCTGCAGCTGTTTCTTCTCCACCTTGCCGCAACCCAGACCTGGAGCTCAGTCCCTTCCCCTTGTTTTCCCAAAGCACCACCACACAGGCAGCTGTGAAGAGGAGAGCTCTACTGAAGATCTTGGGAGAGTGGCAGTGCGGTCTGAACCCCCACACACTCCCAGGATTGAATACAGAACTTCTCATCTGCCTCCCCTTCTCAGCTGTGTGCATCCTGCTAGGTCCTCTCTCCAACACACCCTCTTTTCCTTAGACTATTCCTTGTGTCTTCAGTGGGAGGAGAAAGATGGAGGGCATGGGGGCTGTCCTCACTTTGTCCCTTCTTAGGTTGCCCTTGGACACTCAAAATTCTGCTTTCATTATTTGTACACAATGGTTTCATCTTCTTTGATTGCTGCCAGCCAATCCGGAAAATTCTCCCAGGGCTACTCTTTCACGTCAAAAAATAGCATAATGGGATGTTTTGCTAAACATAGTCCTTTCAGTAAAAGCCAGAGTTTACTCTTCATTGTCAATATTAAGCTGATTCTTCCTGATGACAGCTGATCTTTGCTCAGATGTTGCACACTTTTCTAAAGACAGTGAGGGTTAGATAGAAATTAGGGCCAAGTCCTGGTAATGTGTCTTGCTGGCAGGTTGCCTAGAGAGGTGCAATCTATGTTCACATTGCAATTTCCTCATTGCCTGCACACGTCCACGTCTCGTCTCTGTGTCAGCACTTCCCAACTCTCTCTTGGAAGCCAGTTACATTTTCCCATCAAGCATGGACTTCAAAGGGTGCTGATTGAGGGCTCTCACCTCTGTACCTAAGGCAAGGTTAAGATGCCAGAAAAAAAAGTGTTAATATTCACATCTTGATAACACACAGGATTGGCTTGAAAACGAAGAGGTGCCATAAACCAAGTCTGATAATCACAAAGAGAAATTCTACTCTTTTGATGTAGCCTGTAGGATTAAAATCCCACATGATAATTTCCAAAAGAATTTTCTTATTGAATTTTCTTATCATCTGAGCTCCGCCCACTGCTCCCTGCAGTTCTTCACATTTTTATGGTAAATTCTACCTGATTGGCAGGCACTATGTATTCAGAGAGAAAATACTTTCTGCCCCAGGACGACTCAGATCTACTTGTTAGCACTGACCTCTTGGTTGTAGGATCCTTTTGGACTGACTTTGACACCTGCATGTGCTTGTTGGTTGGCCTCTCTGTCTTCATCATGTCTGGGTCTCTCAAACTTGCTTCTTCTTCTCCACCTGCAGCTACTCTCCCTGGAATGTCTCTCCCCTGCCTGGAGCCCATAGGCAACGCTGTTAGATGCTCACTCAGAGCTCTAGCGGTTCTTATTTTATGTGCAATTCTGACAGGGCTGGTTACCTGATTGGGGAACCTACAGCAGATTAGTATTATTAGAGTAAAATAGGTAGTGGTTTGATAAAGACAGGCAGATTGCCAATACCCACGAGTAACAAAGGACAAATGATTTTAAAGGAGGAAATTATAAATCTTAAGTGGGAAACATGGAACCAGAAAAACAAAGGAATGGAGGGCCATCTGGCTTAGAAACAAGTCAGTCTACACCCAAATGAACTCCAGAGAGTATCACTATATTGAAACATAGTACTATGGCTGTCTGTTGATGACTAAAAGTCAATAAGAAACAGCCAAATTGTTTGGTTTTCTCTCCTTAAGAAGGCAAGTAAGTAAACAATGTGCGTTAGAAAGATTTCTATTAAAATATTTAATATTGTTAAAGTTAAGCTCAAATCTGGGCGAAAAAAGAAAAACAAAATCAACATTTACTGCGTATGCAGCCATGTGCAGGATATTATGGCAGGTGTTTTGAATATATACATTGATTTCATTTAATTTAATCCTCACAACAACCCTGAGAAGTATATACTTTGGGCAGTTTTTCTCTAAGACCTTGGAAATTGGAGAAGTAAGTGCACCCTTTGAGATGTAAAGCCGAGAACGCACTATGTATGGAATGAAATAGAGATTTACAGCATCGCATAAGTAGCAGAATTCCTCCCAGGTCTTCAGAATTTGGCTGAAACCTGATGGGAGATGTCAAGGATCAGAAGGGAGGTTGATCTGCCTTGAGAGCACAGAAAAGGAGTTGCTCAGGGACACCATTTTGGAGAGTCCACTCAAGCACTGTCCATGGGAGAGGGTGCCCATGACCCTTGGTCAGTCTGGCCCAGGAGGCAAGTCCACCCCTGTGTGGCTCTTCCTTTGCCCCTGTTGCCTGCTCACTGAGTAGCCTTTGATAATTTGAATTGCCATGTGGCTTGACCCAAATTGACAAAAGTGCTAGTCAGGCTAATACCTGCATCTAGTCTTCTTAGCATTGCCTTCCTCATTGTAAATTATTAAATCAGCATTCTTATTTCATAAATTCTCATCTTGAGAGCTTTGTCAGCATGAGTCAGCCCAGCCCACCAATCCTACTATATCATATCACAAGGCTACTGGTAAGCTAAAGCCCAACCTGGACCTCAGTGTATTCACCAAGGTAAATGCTGTATTACATTGTGAGGCTTCTTCATGATGAGTCAGTTGGCTTTCCCAGGCAACACCCCTCACGCCTTTCTATGAGTCTCATTCTTCATTTTGGGAAACAGAAACTACTTTGTGAATTTTAAGCAAGAAGGGACTTGATTCAGAAAATTAGGTCTTTTCAAAATCATTAGAAGGGCATAAGGATCAGATTCCAGACTGGTCCTCCTGGAATAATCCCCAGAAATACAGAACTGATCCACCATGGGAACTACTCCTTTGAGACTGTCACTGCAGCCACAGAAGCAAAAAGCCACTACCCTGCCAACTGCCTCTCATGCCCAGAACATTGGAGAATGGACCCCCTCAATCAGGGTTAGAAGTTAGGTCAAGAAGCTGTGGACGCCCACACTCTTCTTGTACACCCCGGAAGCTGGAGACTGGACCCTGGAACCATCTGCAGGAATGCCATATGTTTCTATAACTTTCTTTCCTGGAAAATGGCCTCCATTTCACCTCTAACTTTCTAAAAATCATACAAATGTATCTAATTGGTAGAATCAAATTCACATCCTGAACTCTAGCTACAGGTAAGTCTGAGAAATGCAGTTTTTATTCCTCCAGCCTCTCCAGCGAGAACAATGCTGAAATGGAGACTGAGTGACCCAATCCAGCGCACCCAGTACAGATGCTTTTATCCTCATTTTACAGATGAATTTTCCAAGAGCCAAAGAGGGCAGGCAACTTAATCAAGTCCACACCTGGTAAGTGGAAAAACTGGAACTTAAATACATGTATTTAACTCATATTCTTTTTACTCAACAGCTCTTATACTCACTTATCTGCACAAATTACTTTTGACAAGACCCATCCCCTGAACATGAGGTGCCTGCTGTGTTCAGGTACAATCCTCTGTTGAGTCTTGCCTCTTCCTGGCACCACTACACATGTGCAGAGGAGGAATAAGTGCACTGACGTCAGTGCTGTAACGATGCTGTGCCTCTTCCATGCACTCACTCATCTATGCTAACCCCACAAGTGTGTCTCTAACTTTCCACTCTGACGTCAGCTCTGTCCCCTTCTTCTGAGTCTCAACTCCTGCAAGTGTCCCAGCCATCCCACTCCCTGCTGTTCCCTCCAACCTCCATGAAACTTACTTACTGATTTCAGCTTAGCCTCTGGGTGTGTGTTACTCACATGCTCCTCCTTAGAATGACTGGCCTCCCATCCTCATCAGGACCAGCTTAGCTCCTATTCTTCCCCACTTGAGGGCCACCTGCTAGCCTGTATAATATCAGTAGTACCTGCTCAGTGAGGTCAGAGATAGGCAGAGGCCAGATCTACCTACCCTGTAACCATAGTAAGAAGTTGGTATTTTATTCTAAAATAAATTCTGTTTGTGGGTGTTGGTTTGGTTGTGGGTGTTTGTGTGTCTTTAGAGGGGTCTAAAATAGAAACATGGAGATGAGTCAAAAGGTTATTGCACCAGCTCTGGGAAGAAATAATGATGCTGTATGTAGCAGGTTGAATGATGACTCCTAAAAATATATGTCTACATCCTAAGCCCTGGAAACTGTGAGTGTGACCTCATTTGGAGAAAAGAACATTACAGACGTAATTAAGTTAAGGATCTCGAGATGAGACCATCCTGGATTATCTAGGTAGTTCCTAAATCAAATGACAAATGTTCTTATAAGAGACAGAAGAGGAGAAGGCACAAAGACAGAGGAGAAAGCCATATCAAGATGGAGGCAGAGATTGGAATGATGTAGCTACAAGCCAAGGAATACCTGGAACCACCAGAAGCTGGAAGAGGCAAGAAAGGATTCCTTCCTAGAGCCTTCAGAGGGAGTGTGGTCCTACCAACACCTTGATTTCAGACATCTGGTCTCCAGAACTGTGAGAAAACAGATTTATGTTGCTTTAAGCCACCTAGTTTGTGGTAATTTGTTATGGCAACCCTAGAAAACTAATAAAGTATATTATTTATATATTGTTGAATAACAAATTATCCACAAGCTGAGTGACGTCAGCATCATGGCGGAGTGAGCTTTCCCATAAACTCTTCCCCTGATAAGATACAACAAAAGGAACAGTCACAGACCAACAAAGGACTCCTAGTCAGCAACAAGCAAGATCAGAAAGATCCACACTGCCACACATCTGAAAGAGGAACGTGCCGGGCCCCTGGAGGAAGTGGGCAGAAGTAAGGAGAACTCCTCTCCCTCCCCATCAGATCAGTGATCCCGGTCCGTGTGGCTCCCAGAGAGGGGGGTGGAGCGGCCCTCTTCAGGGAAACTGTAGCTCTTTGGGTTCTCTGCGCCAGTGAGAAACTCCCACACAGAGGACTCAGAACAGCTACAGGGCTACCATCAACATCTGAGCACCCCAGGAGAGCAGATAATGAGGGGTGAGCAAGAAGCCCCCCACACCAGGGACCTGGCATGCAAAAGAGAGAGTCCCCGCTCCTCCCCGCATGCCAGACACTGCAGCTCAGCCGACCAGACTGGACCAAATGGCCAGCGGATCATAGGGAACAGCCAGGGCAGAGCACAGGGGGCTCAGATTACACAGCCCTTAACCCCCACACAGCAGCGGCAGATGGAAATTACAACCAGATATTTCCAGGATGAGGAAAAATAAAGCCAATACAGGAACCACAATGCAAAGGTACGTGAAATCACCAGACCAGAAGGAAAATGACAAGCACCTGGAAACCAACCCTGAAGACACAGAAATCCATAACCTAAATGACAGAGATTTCAAAATAGCTATCATAAAAAAAACTCAACGAAATACAAGGTAACACATACAAACAATTCAATGAGATTATGAGTTTCTTCACAAAAGAGATTGAAATCATAAAGAAAAAACAATCAGTACTGATGGAGATGAAGAACACAATGGAGGAGATAAAGGAGAATCTGGAATCTTTAAAGAATGGAGTTGATGACATGGAAGAAAGAATTAGCATTATAGAGGATAGGAATACAGATATGCTCCAGATGGAAGAGGAGAGAGAACTAAGACTAAAAAGAAATGAAGAAAGTCGCTGAGAAATATCTGACTCTATTAGGAAATGTAACATCAGAATTATAGGTATTCCGGAGGGAGAAGAGAGAGAAAGAGGAACAGAGAGCCTATTCAAGGAAATAATAGCTGAGAACTTCCCAAATCTGGGGAAGGAGCTGGAAATACCAGTCAGTGAAGCCAATAGGTCACCTAAATATGTCAACAGGCAAAGGCCCACTCCACGACATGTAGTGGTAAGGCTGGCCAAAGTCAATGACAAAGAAACAATATTAAGGGCAGCTAGACAAAAACAAAAAATAACATACAAAGGAACTCCCATCAGGATCTCAGTGGATTTCTCAACAGAAACTTTACAGGCTAGGAGAGACTGGAATGATATGTTCAAAATACTGAAAGACAAAAACTTTCAGCCAAAAATACTCAATCCAGCAAAATTTTCCTTCAAATATGATGGAGATATAGTAACTTTCCCAGATAAACAAAAGCTAAGGGGGTTCATGACCACAAGACTGCCACTACAAGAACTACTCAAGAAGGCCCTCAGGCCTAATAAAAAGAAAAGAAACGGAATACAAAGCTTGGAGCAAGGAGAAAAATAGGTAGAGAAAGTTAGAAAAATAGTAGATCTTTACAGGAATAGGTTAGCAACCACTTAAATACCAAAATCAAATATCAAAGGAAGGAATTCACCAAAAATAAATATAACCTCACCACTGTAAACACACACCCACAACACAAGATAGAATAAGGTACAACAAGAACGACTTAGAAGGGGAAGAGGAAAGTGATTGAATTGAGTAGTATAAGGAAATACGAGGCCATCAGATAAGGAACTATCTCATACACAAGATTTTTTATACAAACCTCAAGGTAACCACTAAACAAATAATCAAAACAAAATCACATATGATTAACAAAGAGAAAACTAGAAGAGTCATAAGACAGAACAACCAAACTGAATTCGCAGTCCAAAACAAATGGGACAAGAAACAAAGGAAATGCAAAAGAACCAGAAAATAAGTGACAAAACAGCAACATTAAGCCCTCATATATCAATAATTACCCTAAACGTAAATGGATTGAACTCCCCAATCAAAATATACAGAGTGGCAGGATGGATTAAAAAGCAAGACCCAACAATATGCTGCCTCCAGGAAACACATCTCAGCTCTAAAGGTAACCACAGGCTCAGAGTGAAAGGATGGAAGACAATACTCCAAGCTAATGGCAAACAAAAGAAAGCAGGTGTTGCCATACTCATATCAGACAAAGTAGACTTCAAGATAAATCAGGTTAAGAGAGACAAAGAAGGGAAATATATAACGATAAATGGGACACTCCATCAAGAAGACTTATCACTTATAAATATATATGCACCCAACATAGGAGCACCAAAGTACATAAAGCAACTATTAACAAACCTAAAAGGAGACATTAACAACAACACAATAATAGTAGGAGATCTTAATACCCCACTTACATCAATGGATAGATCATCCAGACAAAAGTCAATAAAGAAATAGTACACTTAAATGAAAAACTGGATGAGATGGACCTAGTAGACATATACAGAGCACTCCATCCAAAAACATCTGACTACACATTCTTCTCAAGTGCGCATGGAACATTCTCAAGGATAGACCATATGTTGGGAAACAAAGCAAGCCTCAATAAATTTAAGAAGATTGAAATCATAACAAGCATCTTTTCAGACCATAATGCTATGAAACTGGAAATCAATCATGAAAAAAAAAACTGGGAAAGTGACAAAAATGTGGAGATTAAACAATATGCTACTGAACAACCAATGGATCATTGATGAAATTAAAGGAGAAATGAAAAAATATCTGGAAACAAACGAAAATGAAAATATGCCATACCAAATCATATGGGATGCAGGAAAAGTGGTCCTGAGAGGGAAACTCATAGTGATACAAGCCCACCTTAATAAAAAAGAAAAAGCCCAAGAAAGCAACCATAAATTACACCTAACAGAACTGGAAAAAGAAGAACAGACAAAGCCCAAAGTCAGCAGAAGGAGAGAAATAATAAAAATCAGAGTAGAAATAAATGAAATTGAGACCAAAAAAAAAAACAGTAGAAAGGTTTATTGAAACAAAGAGTTGGTTTTTTGAGAAGATAAACAAAATTGACAAACCCTTAACCAGACTGACTAAGAAAAAAAGAGAAAAGACTCAAGTAAATAAAATTAGAAATGAAAAAGGAGAAATTACAAGAGATACCACAGAAATACAAAGGATTATAAGAGAATACTATGAGAAATTATATGCCAACAAATTGGACAATCCAGAAGAAATGGAAAAATTCTTAGACTCATACAACCTCCCAAAACTGAACCAAGAAGAAATGGAGAATATGAATAGACCAATCACAAGTAAAGAGATTGAAATAGTAATCAAAAACCTCCCAAAAAATAAAATCCCAGGAGCAGATGGCTTCTCCAGTGAATTTTGCCAAACATTCAAAGAAGATGTAATACCCCTCCTTCTCAAACTACTCCAAAAAATAGAGGAAGATGGAACACTTCCTAACTCATTGTATGAGGCCAACATCACCCTGATACCAAAGCCGGACAAAGGCAATACAAAGAAGGAAAATTACAGGCCAATATCACTGATGAACATCGATGCAAAAATCCTCAACAAAATATTGGCAAACTGAATACAGCAATACATTAAAAAGATCATACACCATGATCAAGTGGGATTTGTACCAGGGACGCAGGGATGGTTCAACATCCGCAAATCAATCAACGTGATACACCACATCAACAAAACAAAGAATAAAAACCACATGGTCATCTCAATAGAGGCTGAGAAGGCATTTGACAAGATACAACATCTATTTATGATAAAAACTCTCAACAAAATGGGTATAGAAGGAAAGTACCTCAACATAATAAAGGCTATTTATGACAAACCCACAGCCAACATCATACTCAATGAGGAAAGACTGAAAGCCATTCCTCTGAGAACAGGAATGAGACAGGGCTGCCCACTCTCACCACTCTTATTCAACATAGCACTGGAGGTTTTGGCCAGAGCAATCAGGTAAGGAAAAGGAATAAAAGGAATCCAAATAGGCAATGAAGAAGTGAAACTCTCCCTATTTGCAGATGACATGATTTTATATATAGAAAACCCTAAAGAATCCGTTGGAAAACTATTAGAAATAATCAACAACTACAGCAAAGTCACAGGGTACAAAATCAATCTACAAAAATCAGTTGCATTTCTGTATGCTAATAACGAACTAAAAGAAAGAGAGCTCAAAAAGATAATACCATTTACAATTGCATCAAAAGGAATAAAATATCTAGGAATAAATCTTACCAAGGAGGTGAAAGACCTATACAATGAAAACTACAAGACATTATTGAAAGCAATCGATGATGACATAAAGAAATGGACAGATATCCCATGCACATGGATTGGAAGAATAAACATAGTTAAAATGTCTATATTACCTAAAGCAATCTACAGATTCAATGCAATCCCAATCAGAATCCCAATGACATTCTTCACGGAAATAGAAAAAAGAATACTAAAATTCATATGGGGCAACAAAAGACCCCAAATAGCTAAAGCAATCCTAAGAAAAAAGAACAAAGCTGGAGGCATCACAATTTCTGACTTCAAAACATATTACAAAGCAATAGTAATCAAAACAGCATGGTACTGGTACAAAAACAGACACACAGATCAATGGAACAGAATTAAAAGCCCAGAAGTAAAACCACACGTATACGGACAGCTAATCTGTGACAAAAGAGCTAAGAACATACAATGGAGAAAGGAAAGTCTCTTCAATAAATGGTGTTGGGAAAACTGGACAGCCACATGCAAAAGAATGAAAGTGGACCATCTGCTATCGCTGTTCACAAAAATTAACTCAAAATGGATCAAAGACCTGAAGGTGAGACCTGAAACTATAAAACTCACAGAAGAAAATGTAGGCAACACAATATTTGACATTGGTCATAAACAAATCTTTTCAGATGACATGCCTACCCAGACTAGGAAAACTAAAGAAAAAATAAGCAAGTGGGACTTTATCAGGTTAAAGAGCTACTAGAAGACAAATGAAACCAGAATCAAGAAGAACAGACAACCCACCAGCTGGGAGAAAATATTTGCAAAACATATATCTGACAAGAGGTTAATCTCCATAATATATAAAGAACGCACACAACTGAACAACAAAAAAACAAACAACCCGATCAAAAAATGGGCAGAGGAAATGAACAGACACTTCTCCAGAGAAGATATACAGATGGCCAGTAGGCACATGAAAAGATGTTCAACATCACTAATCATCAGGGAAATGCAAATCAAACCAACACTAAAGATATCACCTCACGTCCGTTAGCATGGCTATAATCACCAAGACAAAAAACAACAAATGTTGGAGAGGATGTGGAGAAACAGGAACCCTCATACACAGCTGGTAGGAATGCAAACTGGTGCAGCCTCTATGGAAAACAGTATGGAGATTCCTCAAAGAATTAAAAATAGAGATGCCCTATGACCCAGCCATCCCACTACTGGGAATCTATTCAATGAACCTGAAATCAACAATCCAAAGAGGCTTATACACCCCTATGTTCATTGCAGCATTATTTACTATAGTCAAGAAGTGGAAGCCACCTAAATGTCCCTCAACGGATGATTGGATCAAGAAGATGTGGTATATATATACAATGGAATACTACTCGGCCATAAAAAAAGACAAAATCGTCCCATTTGCAACAACATGGTGGGCCTGGAGGGTATTATGTTAAGCAAAATAAGCCAGAAGAGAAAGACAAACACTGTATGATCTCACTCATATGTGGAATGTAAACCAACACATGGACAGACAAAACTGTATTGTGGTTACCGGGGGGCAATGTGGGTAGGGGGTGGGCACAAGGGGTGAAGGGAGACGTATGTATGGTGATGGACAAACAAAAATGTACAACCCAAAATTTCACAATGTTATAAACTATTAAAACATCAATAAAAAAATTATCTCCAAACTTAGCAGCTTAAAATAATAAACACTTATTATCTCACATATTTATTTTCCAGGAGTTACTTAGCTGGGTAATTCTGGCTCAGGGATTCTCATGAAGTTACAGTGAAGTTGTCAGCTGGGGCTGACATTATCTGAAGACTTGAATGAGGCTGATGGATCTACATCCAAGATGGGTTGCTCACATGGCTGTTGACTGAAGGTCTCCGTCCCAACCACAGGGATTTCTCCAAAGGCATGCTTGAGTGCCCTCATGATGCGGCAGCTGACTTTCCCCAGAGCAAGTGATTTCACATCATCACTTCTATCACATTGTATTCATTAGAAGTGAGTCACTAAGTATAACCCACACTCAAGAAGAGGGGAATTAAACTCCAACTTCCTAAAGAAGGTAAACAATTTGTAAAAATATTGAAAAACAACCACAATGGCACAGACTAGGATGGTAAGAATGGAGATGAATGGAAATATTTAGGATATATTTTGAAGATATAGTTGATGGATTTTCAAATGGATTGTATGTGACGTCTGAAGGAAAGAAAAGAATTAAAATGACTCTCAAGTTTTGACCTGAACAACTAGATGATGGTGAGACCACTTAATGAGATGAATTGGTTTGGAGGATGGGGAGATCAAGAGTTCTGCCCTGGATCTGTTACATTTATGACACCTATTAAATTTTCAATTTACTTATTGAGTAAACAGATAGATTGACGAGATTGGAAACAAGGGGAGACATCAAAAATAGAGATATAAATTTAGGAGTCATTAGTGTAATGTGAGAAGGACATGAATTTTGGAGGGTCAGGGTGGAATGCCATAGACTGAATGTTTGTGTCCCAGGAAAAATTTTATGTTGAAACCTAATCCCCAGTGTAATGGTATTAAGAGGTGGGCCTTTGGTAGGTGATTAGGTCATCAGGGCAGAGCCCTCATGAATGGGATTAGTGCCCTTATAAGGAGAGCTTCCTTGTCCCTTCCATCATATAAGGACACAACGACAAGATGGCCATCTGTGAACCAGGAAGTGGGCTTTCACCAGAAACCGAACCTGCCAGCACTTTGATCTTGGACTTCCCCACCTCCAGAACTGTGAGAAATAAGTGTTTGTTGGTTAAGCCACCCAGTCTACAGTACTTTTGTTATTGCAGCCTGAATGCAACAAGACGTAATAAAATGATAATTAAAATCATGCCATTATTTGAGATCACCTGGGAAATGAGAAGAAAAGAGATCTTAAGATTAGGTTCTGGGTATGACAACATGGATGGACATTGAGGGTATTATGCCCTCAAGTGAAATAAGTCAGAGGGAGAAGGTCAAATACTGTATGATTTCCTTCATTAAGTAGTAGATAATAACAACAATAAACAAACACATAGACACAGAGATTGGATTGGTGGTTACCAGAGGGGAAGGGGGGAGGGAGGGGGCAAAAGGGATAATTCAGCACATGTGTGTGGTGATGGGTTGTAATTAGTATTTGGGTGGTGAACATGATGTAATCTATGCAGAAATAGAAGTATGATGTACACCTGAAATTTATAGAATGTTATAAACCAACGTTACTGCAATAAACAAAAAATTAAAAAAAAAAAAAAATGATTAGGTTCTGGGTGATTCCAAGCTTTAGAGGTTAGGATTAGCAGGAGCCAAAAAGGAGACTAAGAAAGAGTGGCTAGAAAAGTTGGAGAAAAACCAGTGTAGTGTGGTATTCTGGAACCAAAGAGAAGATCTATTTCATATATGGTTGAGAATTTGAGTCAGATAAGAAAAGAGAATTGACTGTTGATGACAACAAGATGGAAGACTTTGTTGACCTTCATCTGAGTGGTTTCAGTGGAGGGATGGACTGGAGGAAGTCGAGGAGAGAATGGAAAGTGAGGATGTGGAGAAGAAAGATATAGACAAGCCTTTCAAGGAGTGTTGCTATAAAGGGGAACAGGGACATGGGGCAGTAACCAGAGTTGGTGTGGGACCACGGAGGGTTTCTTAGAAGAGGGAGCGTCAGATAGAAGCGGGAGCTGTTCACACACTGTCACGTGGGGGAGACTACTGCAGGTTGGTGGGTAGTTTGGTGTGGGAAGATGAGGCAGTTCTGTTTGCATTGCTTCTATTTTCTCACTGAAATAAGAAGTAATGTCATCAGTGGAGAATGACCAGGGGCTTAGAAGTTGAAGGTTTGCAGAGGGTAGGAAGTGTGGATGAGTAGACTCAGAGTAAAACAGCGATCGATGATGGAAATGCAGTTAGGATGACTGAGGGCCCGTCTGAAATGTGTGAACATGAATTTAGAGCGAGTCTGCAGAGTAGTGTGGAGGCCCAGAGAAAGCTGAGAGTCAGACTTACACAGCGCTGGGGTTTGCCCGCTGTGTAATGGGGTGGGGAGAGGGCACAACAAGAGAATCACCAATGTGAACAAGGAGCTAATTATGTAGAGTGTTAGTCACCGTCCACGGAACCAAGTGGGATAAGGAGGGAAGTGAGGGCCTGAGGGGGAGGACAGCAGGTGAAAAAGCAGTGGAGTCAATGGGTCTTGACGTGCTTAGAGAATTGTTCTGGCAGGATTTCTGAGGTAGGTCAGAGGTAAGATTCTGGAGGAAAATCAATTCTTGTGATGACAGAGTTTGTTTGACTTAAGATACTCTAGGACAGGGGTCAGCAAACAATGGCCTACAGACCAAATCTGGGCCACCATCTATTTTTGCAAATAAAGTTTTATTGGAACGTAGCCATGCTCACTCATTCATGTATTGCCTGTGATGCTTTGGTGCTACGATGAAAGAGTTGAGTATTTGCCACAAAGACTGCAGGGCTGGCAGACCCTAAAATATTAGCCATCTGGCCCTTTACAGAAAATGTTTGCAGCCCCATGTTTCCAGGGGCAGAATCTGGCCCTTCCAATCCGCGATCCCCTGGATGGAACCAGCCCTGAGCCATCCACGTTACCCCATCATAACACGAATGTGAGCAGACATGAGCCCAGAGGCCAACCCTCCCATCTGGGGAACAGCCAGGACTGAGGGGAAGGGAAAGGCTGCAGACACACAGTGACCACCTGGGACTGGGAATTTTCAAGACCCAGAGGGAGCGGATGAGAACTGACACTTGATGACTTCTCTAGGGAGACTGGGCATATCTTGGGGCAAAGGTGTGTGTGTATGCGGGGTGTGCGTGTGTGGTATTAACCCAGAGTGTGGTGTGAAGGGGATAAAGGGAAGGGGCAGCAGAAATGGGGAGAGGAGAGTTAAGAACCCCTCTCTTGTGGAACCACCAGCCACCATTCCGCAAGGCCTGGCAAGGAACATTGAAGTGGGGAGAGCAGGACGAGGGACTCAGTGCCTGGATTCCTGCCGCCACCACCAGCAGCCCCACCCTGTAAAAGTTTACAGCACAGACATAAGCTTTTCTACAAAGATCTGCTCACAATGTCCTGTATCAGGACCCCTCGAAGAGAGAGAGGGGAGAAACTGAGAGATGAATCAGTTTCTGATTTTTCTGACCCTGCATGGCTCACAGAGGTTCATTCTCTGTAAGAAAAATGAAGCAGCTTACCTGGTGCGTTACTCTGTCATTGCTTAATTCTCTCTCTTCCCTTCTGGGCTGTGAGCTCCAGGAGAGCAGGGTTGCAAGGATTTGCTCATCACTGACTCTCCAGTGCCTTGCAAATGAATTTCAGAAAGGCAGTTGCCTCCTTCAGCTAGAGGGGTTTACCCACTTGGACGAAATAATAATAAAAACAAACGCTGGTACAGAACTAACCACGTGCCAGGCTCTGTTCTTCCTTTTACTTACATGTCTCATTAATCCTCACAACAAGCCTATGAGGCAGGTACTATTATTATCCCCTGTTTTACAAATGAGTAAAGATGAGGCACAGAGAGGTCAAGTAACATACCCCAGGTCACAGAGCTGCTTAGTGAAGGAGATGGGATTCTAATCCATGCAGCCTAGCTCCAGAGTCCAGCTTTTAGTCTCTACTCCAGACTGCCTCCTACAATGTACCATTCACTTCATTTACAAGATTTACTTAGGCATTTATAAAGTGCCTGGCAAGGGCCAAGCCCCAAGGGGTAGAAATAATTAGCCGAGTTCTTTACCCCTCTCCTTTATCTTCAAGAGGGAGACAGGGACCAGGAAATCACTGATGCCTCACCTGTTCCCATACCCAGGAGTATTCCCAGAAGACCTTGAGCCATATGTAGGCAAACCCCTCTCTAACGTTCTTCTAGGATCCATGACTCAAGTCCATATGGGGTACAAACACAAGTGGGGGAGTGGTCAGTCCTGGGAGAGGTGGGGCGTGGGGCGGGGCCTGGAAAGGCTGCATGGAAGGCTCAGGGTTGGACTGAAGCTGGAGAGGTGAGTAGGTGTTTGCAGGTGGAGGAGGAGAGAAAGGTCGCCAGCAGAGGCAGCGGTGCCCAGATGCGAGGGGCCTGGAAAGGAGGGCCGAGTTCCCAGGGCTGCGGGAGGGGACCCGAGGGGCCGGCACTGCACCGCGTGTTCTCGGGAGACCGGGCCCTCGGCCGCCCCGAGGTGAGGCCGGCGCTCTCACCCTGTTCACGGGCCGTCACGACTGCGCTGGAAACTCAGCCCGGCCCCCTGGCTCCTGTTTGTGCCCCTTCGAGATTCCCCTCAGACTCCCTGACACAGCAGAGAGGCTGGTGCTGAGCGGTCAGGGTTCCCGGGTAGCCGGGAAAAGACAGCCAAGCGGGAAGGGAAGGGCTGCTGAGCGCTCAGGTGTGGGACCCCAGCTCCCCGCTGAGGTCCACGCCGCTGACCTAGCTCTTCTCCTTTGCCAGACGCTGTGCTTAGTGCTGAGAAACCAGGTTCAAAATCGTTGCCTTCCGTCTTCCAGCCAATTTGTGTCTGGTGCTTTCTGAATTCCAGGTCCTGTGATGGGTACAGTGCGACCAAGAGGACACAGTCCTGGCCTTCCTGGAGTCTCTAATCCAGTAGGAAAGATGGACATTAAATAACTAATCTCACAAATATTTATGTTAAACTGGTGAAAAGTGCTACCATGAGAAGCACCGCAGCTCCTAACTTGGTGGATCCCAGCCTAAGTGAGCGACATGAAGCTGAGGCTTGACATATGAGAAGGAGTTGTCTGAGCCAAGAGGGAAGGGAAGAGCATTCTAGAGAAGGGAACAGCATGTGCAACACTTGTAGGAGGAAACTTGGCACGTTTGAGGAACCAGGAAAAGAGCAGCCTCACTGGAGCACAGAGAGGGAGGTGATGGATGGGGAAGATGGTGTTCAGAGCGGAGTGTGGGCCCTTTATCTCAGGGCGTATGATTGGATGTTAAAACAATTGCTCTAATTGCTGAGTGGAGGATGGTTTCAAGGGAACAAAGATGGAGTCCACTCTCTCCTCAAGACAGATCTCAGCACCTACCAGAGAAGACAGATCTGTTCCCCAGTCACCTCAGCACAGATCCGCCTTCTAATTAGCACTTATCACAGAGGGAGAAACAAAAATGTCGCCCAGAGGAAGCTGGTCAAAGCCGGGCTGACTCCTGGAGAGACCATGCGCCTGCCTCCCCCAACTGAGACAGACAGGGAGGATGTATGCCATCTCCCAGGAAGATTTCAACGCTCTCCTGTATAACTCGGCCCCTCCGGTGCCTAGCAAACCCTTGTCCAGATCCACTGAGGTGCCGTTACAATGTCTGCACAGGTTTTGTTTCTCTTTAGTGATGGTACAGCCCCTCCCTCTCTCCTCCTTCCACGGGGGAGTAGACCAAGGTGGCTTCTACATTTGTCACTGGAATTGCAGCAAGTTATTCCCGGTAAACAGGGCTTTAAGTATGAACTAAAGGTAGGAGAGATTTGTGGAAGAAAGGAGAAGGAAGGGGATGCTATTGCTGCCTCTCAGATGGCCCCATATATGTGGTCATTGCCCTATTCACAATAGTGGACTCAGTAGGCATCCAGCTTTGGTGGATTTTCTTTTACATGATGGATAATGCCCCATTAGGGCACGTAGTTTGTTACCAGAAAGGAAATCTTCACCGAGCTAGGCATATGTCCAGAGTCCCATCGTCAGCTCCCATTTCTCAGTTTATGAACAAATGTTCTCCTGTCCACCTTTCTCTCCCCTCCATGGGAGGATAGGGTGGCATCAAATACCAAAGGAGGTGTTAGGTCCTTCTGGATCTTCAGAGTGAAATATCTACAAAACAACAAAAAAGTTACATTGCTAAAACTGCCTGCTTTTATAGCTGAAGTTGAGCACGTTATCGCTAAGGAAGTCTCCCTTTCTTCATTCTGTCTTGCCCAGGAGTGAGGTTGAAGAAACAAACACCCACCCCACCACAAACAAAAGTTCCCTTCCTTTCTCCATCACTCTCCTTCCCTGTCTCTTCCCACTCCCTTTCCCTTTCTCTCATTATTACTCTCTAAATGTGTGTGTGTGTGTGTGTGTGTGTGTGTGTGAGCGCACGTGCGTGATTAAGTTTGATCCACCTCTGACTCCGAACTCCCTCCCTTCATCTTTCCCACCTATCTCATGTGCCTGGAATGCTCCTCCCAGGAAGCTTCTCCATCTCCACCTTATCAACCCCCCTATGCTGAGACCAGCATATTTCCCATGTTTTAAATGGCCACCCCAGCAGACATTGGTTATAGGTGGCCCCAAACATTGAGGAATGCTATGGGATTGTCCATCAAACTAAACATTTACGGTGCAGGTCCCAGCAGGAGCCTCTGCCCACACTCTGAATCAGGCAGAATCCCTGTGTGTCTGGAAGGTTTTCTGGCAACAGAAGTTTGTTTGCTTGAGGAACAGAGGTGCCTCCTGGGCCTGAACCTTTCCTAAGGGAAGGCAAACAACATGTAACCCAGTAAGAAAAGCCTCTGCACTAGGCATAGAGGTCAATTCAAAATCCCTGCAGATCCACCCTCCAGTACAGCTTTCGTAGCTCATAACTGATATTCAGGGAGAAACAGCAAATCATCAAAGAAAACCAAACCGCAAGGGACATTTTCAGAGAACTCTGTAAGATGTAGTGGCATTGACTTTGGTATGGCAGGGCCAGACAAACTCCTAAAGCTCGAGTGCTGAAAAGATGGTGGGGCCGTCCCTGCCCTCCCACCTCCTTTACAAAACACTGTCAAGTGTGCACGCCTGCTGAATCTTTAAAACACTTATTTCAGTGGATGCTATAACTCCTGGGTGAACACTTGATAAGGAGCAAGATATGTACACCATCTCAAAATATCTTCCCACAAATTATTTATTAATTACAAAGGGAAAAATAATAACTACAGTGAAGAAACCTGGAGGACACCACCTTAACCCAGTGATCAAATCAAACATCTGTGACAATGGACAAACCAGCATCCCGTGCTTCCGATACGATGCACCGAGAGGACAGAGCATCACTTTGGTGGTATTCTCGTCAAAAATGCATCATCTGAATATAACCATAAGGAAACATCAGACAAACACAAACTCAGAGACATCCTTCAAAACAACTGGTTTGTACCCTCCAAAAGTGTCAAGGTCATGAAAGACAGAGAAAGGCTAAGAAGCAGGTCCAGATTAAAGTAGACTAAAGAGACATGACAGCCACATGAAACGTGTGATCCTAGATTGGATCCTGGATTGGGGAAAAATAGCCATAATCGACATGACTGGGACAATTGGCACATATGAATATGGATTGTGGATTGTATCAGTGTTAAATTTCCTGATTTTGATCATTGTACTGTGATAACGTAAGACAGAAGAACATCCTTGTTCTTAGGAAATTCACACTGGAGTATATAAGAGTAAAAGCACATGATATGAACAACTTACTATCAATCAGTTAAGAAAAATAACAACATGTGTGGGGAGGAGAGAAAGCAAATGGCACAAATATTAAGAAGGAAAAGCTTACTCCAATTGTGATCTTTTTTGTTTGGGTTTTGATTTTGGTTTTGGTGTGCCTACTTTGCAGGTGCCTGGGCACGTGTATAATCTGCCTGTTGGAGTAACAGCGGCAGACAAGCCCTCTGCCCCTCCGACCTAGAACACCTGTAGCTTTGTCAGTGCCAGGGTTATGGTGGGGCAAATGAGGCACTCGCCTTGGGCACGACATTTAAGAGGGTGCCAAGGAAATTTCAGCAATCAACATAAAAATTATTTTCATGCAATATACTTGAAAATAAAAAGTAATGCAAAAAAAATCCACAATAAACAAAATATCAAAATTTTAAATAGGACAGCATCCAACAGTGCCATGCCCAGCCATAGTTTTTTAACAGTTAGATTTTTTCCAGAAATAGATTTTGGAGACACTATTGATGACTTTGCTTCCACCAAAGCCAGGAAAATAAAATTATAACAAGTTCTTTTTGGGGAGGTATAAATAAAATATTTAACTTAAAATAATTGTTGTGAGTTTTGATGTACCTGCCTCAATTTTCAATATTTGTCCAACTTCTTTAATATTCTAAAAAAAAAAAAAACATTAAAAGATGGGTAAAACCGTGTTCATACAGGTGCACAGTTTTCCTTAGGCCCCAGGCAACAATATGGCTCAGCGTGGTGCTGGGTTTGGTCAATGAGGAAGAGTGTAACTCAGCATTGGCCCTCAGGACCCTGGGGGTGGCAGAGATAGAAGAAGACAGTTCAGAAGGCCCCAGAAGCCGTGGTTATGCCTCTTCATACAGCACTGAATGGAACCAGAGGAGGAGGGGAAGAAAGAGGTGAAAATTACAGAGAACTGAATGGACAGGCAAGACACGTGCAGAGGTGGAGCGGGTGCTTTCAGGAGGCTGATGGTGCAGTGTTGGAAAGTGAGAACAAGAGTCAGCAGAACTAGGTTTCACACAGATGGGACAATGAATTTACCATGTAGGACAGCAAGTAGAACAGGCCCACAAACGCCTAGCCTGCGTCTGGTTTCCTGCCAGACGTGGGTGGTGTGTTGGCTTCTAAACAAATCATTTTCCTCTTGAACGTCCTGCTCTGTGGGTGGAAAAGGAGCAGGATGGTTTAGTCTCAGCAGCTTCTGTCCCCACCTTTCTGTCACTTTCCCTTCCTACAAATTCCCACCACTCCCAGCTTCCTTCTCTTCTTTCATTGTAACCCTTCTCCAGCCTCCATATCTACAACCTTTATTCTATCCGTGGGGAAAATGGCAATAGAGTGGGGGTCAGTGTATGCTCCCGTTGTGTGACTTAACAAAAGTGCCAACAAATTGGGTCCTTGTATTTAACTCCTTAACCAAGACTTTCCATGCTGTAGACTTGGAAAATCATCTACATGGGACTGGCAGGTGGAGACTGTCATGGAAATATAAGACCACAGACTTGGAATTTAAAAAACAAGACTCTTATTTGCAAAAACTGCTTTACAGGAAGGAAGGTGGTGAGTGTTTACCAGCTTAGAGAATGGATTACCATGCCCTGAACACATCAGTGTTTCTTTCCTACATAAATACAATCCAAGAATCCTCAGAGAATTTCCTTGAAGTCATCAGGGAAAGAGGCCCTGGGGGACAGGGGGTAAGACCTCAGGATACTCAGCAGGATGCTAAGATTAGATTTTGCCATTGTAAACTAGATATTTTCCAAATAGGCTATTTGAAATGGGTGCTGTTAACACACATTAGAAAGAGGACACATATTTGCCCAGTAAATACTAAAGATCTATAAAGGTTCACAGTATTTGTCCAAGGGAGTAACACTGAAGCTCTATAAAGGAGTCAAAGTATTCTTCCGGGAGAGTAAAATGGTAAACACCTATATAAGAGTGAAATCGTTTGTTCAGGGGAATAAAATATTAAAGATTCTGTGTTGGTTGAGATTTTATCTTTTAGAATCAACTGGGACATGCCTGGGAAAATTGGAATGAAAGGTCATACTACACTTATACTACATTTAAGTGCGTTAGTTACTCTGATTCATTTACCAAGAAACCCATTAGGTTGCCAGAGTTGAATCAGGCCTAGAGCAAGAGAAGACTCTGCAAGTTAGTCCAATTAGTGAAAGCTGCTAGGGTTCTTGGGCCTTATAACCCAGAAGCTCCAGTGATGCTCACCGTGTCTGTGGCAGATAAAGATTCTGTATGCAGTCTCTGGAAAACCCCAGCAGCAGTACAGACGCCTAAGGTTTTGGAGCAAAGCCATGTCCATCCCTTCAAACGACTATTCTCCTTTGAGAAACGGCTTCTGACACACTACTGAGCCCTAGTTGAGACTGAATGCCTGACCATGGAGCCCAAGGTACAATTCAATCACAGCAGCTCATATGAGCTGGGTATTAGCTAAATCCCAGTTTACAGCATTTGACCTGTACAGCAGCATGCCATAATTGAATAGAAATGGTCCTAAAACACAAGCAAGTTGGATCAACAGGTAGCTGAGTCTCCCATGGCACCTCCTCCAGCTATATTGCTGCTGCAGTTGGAATCAGATCTGATTAAGTTTCCCAAAATGCACATTTTCCAAGACCTATCTGCCTTCTGGACAGGCCAACAGGCAAGTTATGGAGGGATATGGAAGGAATCGCCATCCCTGCATCTTTCAAGTCTTGATGGTGGCACTAACTATTGCTATTCACTCAGGTATTGGTGGGGAGAGGAAGCCCCAGCAGCTTCCGCTTGGCTCTTCCTACCTTAATAGCCCTGGGTCCATAAGTCGGGGAACCAACGTGGTGATTCTGCCAGCTACCAGCGGCTCTATTCCATTCCTGCATTCAGGAACTTAGGAAATAACCCTGAGATAAATTCAAAGACTCTCTAGGCCCACCGGGAGATGAATTTAGACTAAAACTCCATTTATCACTCAACCTCCATAAGCCCCCACTCTGGCAGACTATGGATGCATTTCAGGTCCCCAGGGATTAACATTAATTCTGATTTATTGTCTATAATTCCTAAAGACATTGCTATTTCTTTTTCCTCAATTCACTGTCGTCCTGATATATGGATGTGACTCCTTTGGGGAAATCTTGGAGGAATATTTACACTATATAATTGTGGTAGTGTCACAGGCTCCTTCCTTAAGGAGAATGAGTTTCTTCTTCATTCAAGAGGTTCTGAGTCTCTGAACTGGCTTGAGTCTGGGATCAGGGTGAGAGGACACAATTCTACCGTGGTGACACAAGTTCAGTGCCTATTGTCCAGATCTTAAATGTTTCTGATTGTTTATTACTTTAGCTGGCTGCCCATCTATCATTCTTAAGGATACTGATCGAATAGCCACAATGGGTCACAACATTCAGATTGCTGCTTCACCCCTCCTGACCATTTCAACTGGGCCCATGTTGTCTCAGGCAGTTAAGTGCTGCCACTTGGTCTCAGCCACTCTGGGGGTGTATTGTAATGGCGGCATCTTTCATTTTCATCCCCAGCCAGAGGGAGACAGTGCAGAGCTTTAGGGAATGATGCTGTTTCCCTCACCAATGCATTTCTCAATGCTTTGTGTCTTCCTGGGAACATAGTGGAATGTGGGAGCGTCACACCTGAAAAATTTATTCCAACCTTCCTCTCCCTCAGCCTTTGGATTCCTTCCTTCCCATTACACCAAAGAAATTATGGCACCTCAGCTTCATTAAATTAGGCCACTGGCAAGTTCAGTTTTCGGTCTACTAAACAAGCAAACTGACTGTAACCATTCCAGCCACCGAAGATAACACGGAGATTTCAAAGTTTCCGGCAATTGCACCAATACTGATAAGTGCAGTTTGCTGCCATCATCCTTGGTAGCAAATACTTTATCAGTCAGGATTTGGTCAGAAAAATGGAAATCATCTTAGGCCTTTTCAGCACAAAGGGATTTCATCCAGGAGATATTGTTTAAAAGTGTTAAAAGGACTATAGGCCCCCAGTGGTGAGAGGGGTAGAGAAGTGCTGTTACCCAGAGGTCAGGCACTATAAGAAGTCACTACCCTCTGTGTTAGTCAGCTACAGCTGCCATGACAAGGTTAGAAAACTACAGAAGTCATCAAGAAGAGTCATCATGGCAGCTGGGATCGAGGTGATAGCTGTGGAGGTGGTTAGCAGAGGGATGTGTTGATGAATTGGATGTGGGGTGTAAGAGATGGAAGTTGTGGCTCCATGATGGCTCAGTGGCGATTCTCAACAAAAAAGCCAGAGTGGCCTTTGGTTCATGGACCTCTTCTCTTCCTCTCTGCACTCAATCCTAGAGTGATCTCACTCAGTATACCTCCAGTTCTGATATCTAATTCATATGTAGTCTCTTCAGACTTGTATATACAACTGTCTTCCCCAAAATTTCACTTAAATGGCTAATACATATATCAAAGATATTACATCCAAAACTGGTCTTAGTGCCTCTTCTACCTTCTTAAAAATGTTTCCTTCTGATATTCCCCCATCATAGTTTCAATCAATTGCTCAGGCCAAAAGAAATCTTGGCATTATCCTTGACTTCTCTCTTTGTTCACACCTTACATCCAATCCACCAGCCAGGATATTAGCTCTATTTTCAAAATGTAATGTAAATCCAACCACTTCTCATTCTCTCCACCACGACCACTCTGGTTCCTGCCACCATCCTATCCCACCAGACCACTGCCCTAACCCCCTGGCTGGTTTGCTTCGTTCTATATTTGAGCCCTGATTGTCTATTCTCCGCAAAGTAAGCAGAGTCATTCTTTTAACACTTAAGTCAGATCATATCTGGCACTGTCCACTTCCCACTCCTCAATGGATGGAACACACTGCCTTCTCCATCACTCACCATTGATACCAGGCTAAATCAAGAAACCACAACAGCCTTCCAAACACTCCAAAACCACCATAACATAAGCCTAGGCCTTCAGGGGGCTTGCCGGATATCCTTGGGCCTCGTATCTAATTCTCAGCCTTTTCAAATGATACTTGTTAGCCTGTCATCCTCACCTTAGCCCCTCAAGCCCCACTCTTCCCTTGCACCAATTTCTCAACAAATCCCTGAAGCCAATGGGTCTTAATCCTTCAAACTTGTTTCTTCTCACTTTCCTTGTTGTCCAAGTAGTACAGAGTAATAGAAAGAATATGGGTCTGGGAGTTAGCCAGGCAGTCTCTCAAAGCCTCAGATCTTTCATCAGTGGTATAGACACAATACCTACTTGTCAGAGTTTTACAGCATTAAGTGGGATAAAATGTACAAAATGCCTGGCTACAGTCAGTTCTCAATAAACGTCTCCACGCCCACTCTCTTCTCCCAATATCTACTTACTTTCCATTTCTTCTGTTTTTACCCTTCTTTCTTCTTGAATAAAAAGTCAACTTTGTATACACTCAGCCAGAGGAGATCCTGCCAAAAGAAAATGGAAATGGAAGCAGATTGCCAAGCTGTCCTGACACTCTCAAATCCTACTCTTAATGAAGTGAAGTAAGACTCTTGGGTTAAAGCAGCAAATCGTGCCATTGGAGACTAACTCAGTTTTCTGGCTTGGCCTGAGTTGAGGAGACCAGGTTTCACCCCCTCCTGTCCAGCCAGAATTACTGTAAGAGTGACCAGTTTCTTCTGTTGCCAAAAGTAATGTTCTCAGAAACATGGTGGCTCAGAGAGGAATTCAATGTGGAGCTGGTCTCATTTGGTAGGATTCTTAAATCTCAGCGCCTGCAGAAAAACTTCATTTTGTTGAAATATGAGTGTGTTTGGCTCACATCACTTTTTTATTTATGTAATATAGTTTAGTATAGTGAAAAAGAGAAAAAATATTATATGCAGACTTTTTAAAAGAAACTTATTGTTTAAATGTGCCCCTGTTTTGTGAATGGAAAGGAGGGAGCAGTACCTAAACTTTTGTAAGGGAATGAAGATCCCTGAAAAAATTAGGTTCCTGGAGATCTTTATATGTGGAAAACTATGATCATGAATACAACCGGCAAACTGCTGGCAGACAAGGTGATTTGCGGCCCAGCTTTAGCAGAGCAGAGCCCTGCTTACACCTGCGAAATGTGATCAGGGAACTGAAACGGAATAAACAGACCATCTATCACTTAGCAGCTGTTTTCTTCATTTACAATCTATTCTTACGTATTATTTATCCTTGATTTAATAATATAATAAATTTGTGTTTGAGGTTTTCAAAAACGTCGTTTTCTGTGTTATGAGGAAGTTATTGTTCAGGCTCAGGTGTGTGCCCTTGGTATCTCTGTTACATGGAGCTGAGGCTACCAAACCATAACCTGATCTTTCTAAAGCCTGGCACCATCTCTTAGCTGGGGGCACAGCTTAGGAAGGAGCTGAATCTCCAAGAAAGGTGAATGACTGCCCAGCTTCCTGGGGGCTGACTCCACCCCCACTGGAATAAGTTTGTGTTGGAGAAGAGTGACACATGGCTCCTATCAAAACTGACGACCTGAAGAGCTTTACTCAGCAACCACCCAAGCGGCTCAAATGAATGGATCAAGAGAGTAGGAATCACTGAGCAAACTTGGGCAACTTGATCGTTGAGCTCGGATGGGGTCTTACCATGGTCCTTAGACCAAATAGTCTCTAAATGCTAGACGAGCTATGACTATAAACTATAACAGATGTATAGCTATATAAGCTATAAACTAATCAGGAAGCTTATTTACCATGTTTATAATTAACAGCAGCAGGGGCAGAAAGCAGCTACCGCAGATACTAAAAGGAGCCAGCCTTCACTCATAGGGAACTTGACTTCATTTTCCTTTATTTAGAGGTGGAGCTGGAGCAATGTAAAGCCCACCTTTCCTGTACAATTGCAATAGTATTTATATTTTTTGCACATGCAATGAATAATTCTGCAACATCTTTTAAAAAGCACCAGCATGTTTCCAGGCAAATCTATGACACACCTTACTACAGGGTTTGTGCAGATAATAAAGAAAAACAAAGCCTGCCAGATATCTTGCTGGAGATCAATAGGTAGTAGTGGAGACTACAGCAAACTGTACAGTAGATTGGGTGGTACACACCTGGAATAAAGGCGATAGCTGCCACTCGGCTCCCACTTATTGTTGTCATGTGGAAATTCAAGTTTCAAGAGTAGATGGAAATCTGGATTTTTATTTTTCATTTATTGTAAACACTATTTAGTTTAAACTGGCAAAATATTCCTGGGGCTCCATAGTTTGCAAAGTCCAATTAAGCCAATCAATCTGACATTGCTGAGACCCCTGATGTCGGGGAGCAGTTGAGGTCCCAGATTGGTCACTGATGTGGTGACCACAGGACACAGTGTGAAAGAAGGATTGTGAGTTCAGCTTAGGACCACCAAGTTTGGGAGACATTCTCCTGGGGAGTACACCAATACTTAGGAGGCAAAATGTGGAGGTGTGGAGACTGAGAATTAACAGCCCAAGAAGTAGGAAGAACACCGAGAGAGGAAAATCACAAACACCAAAAGAGAAGAAGGGGTTAAAAAGAGTGAGTGGTCAGGTGAGTGAGAACCCACATGAGGGTAAAATCCCTTACTTGGTGCCTTAGTCAGTTTGGGCTGCTCTAACAAAAATACCATAGTCTGGGTGGCTTAAACAACAGAAATTTATTTCTCACAGTTCTGGAGTATGGGAAGTCCAAGAATAAGGGGCCAGCTGATTCAGGTCCTGTTGAGGACGTTCTTCCTGGTTATGTCCTCATGTGGTGGAGAGAGAGAGAGATAGAGATAGATACATAAAGGGAGAGAGAGAGAGGGAGAGGAAGCAAGATCTCTTGTGTCTCTTCTTATAAGGGCACTAAACCGCCATGAGGGCTCCACCCTCATGACCTGATCACCTCACAAATGCCTTATCTCTGAATATCATCACACTGGCGATTAGGACTTCACCATATGAATTTTGGGGAGGCATAAACATGCAGTCCATAACACTTGGTAGGGGCAGGAAAGTATCTGCTGGATTTGGCCAGTAAGAGGTTCTCAGTGGTGACCTTAGCAAGCATTGGAATGGCTGAAAGATGGACCCCAATGACCACACCTGCTGGTATTCACACCCTGTGTGGTCCCTCTCACATCGTGCTAGGGTTGGTCTGTGTGACCAATAGCATGTGATGGAGGTGATGGTGTGTCACTTCCAAGTTTCAGAAATAGAGGACTTGGCACCCTGTCTTGCGTGCACTCTCTGTCTCTCTCTGTCTCTCTCTTTCTTTTTCTCTCTCTGGTCTCTTGCTCTAGGAGATGAAACTTCCACGTTGTAAGACGCTCCATGGAGAAGGCTCACATGGAGAGAACTGAAACCTCTGAACAACAGCCAGCAAGAACCGAGACCTCCCAACAACCACGTGAGGGAACGTGGAAGTCTTCTCCAGCTTCAGTTGAACCTTGAGATGACTATAGCTTGACTGGCAGCCTTACTGCAAGCTTGTGAGAAACCCTGGACTAGAACGATTCTGCTAAGCCACTTTCGAAATTCCTGATCCTCAGAAAATATGTGAGATTACAATTGTTCATTATAAACTCCTACATATTGGGATAATTTGTTATGCAGCAATAGATAACTGACACCGTGAGAGCCATTTCAGTGCAGTAATGGATGGAATCAAAGACACATTAGGCTAGTGATTTAGACAAGAGGAAATGGAAAAAGGAAATGTAGATTAATGCTTTCAAGAGCTTGATTGTAAGGAGTTGAGGGGTCATAGACAAAAATAGCAAGAATTTGACATCAGGAAAGCATTTGATTGTTTTTATACTTTGATGAGTAGAAAGTAACACGTGGCTGCTATCAAAACTGACGATGTGAAGAGCTTTACTCAGCAAAAACCCAACTGAGTCAAATAATGAGTTTGACCAAAAGAGCAGAAATCACTGAGCAAACTTGGGCAACTTGATCGTTGAGCTTGGGTGGGATCTTATCATAGTCCTTGGACCAAATAGTCTCTAAATGCCAGACAAGCTCTAACTATAAGCTATAACAGTTATATAGCTATATAAGTTATAAACTAATCAGGAAGCTTATTACCATGTTTATAATTAACAGCAGCAGGGGCAGAAAGCAGCTACCACAGATACTAAAAGGAGCCAGCCTTCACTCATAGGGAACTTGACTTCATTTTCCTTTATTTAGAGGTGGAGCTGGAGCAATGTAAAGCCCACCTTTCCTGTACAATTGCAATAGTATTTATATTTTTTGCACATGCAATGAATAATTCTGCAACATCTTTTAAAAAGCACCAGCATGTTTCCAGGCAAATCTATGACACACCTTACTACAGGGTTTGTGCAGGTAATAAAGAAAAGCAAAGCCTGCCAGGTATCTTGCTGGAGATCAATAGGCAGTAGTGGAGACCATGGAAATCTGCACAGTAGATTGACTGGCACATGCCTAGAATAAAGGGAGTAGCTGCCACTCGGCTCCCACTTATTGTTGTTATATAGAATTCAAGTTTCAAGAGTAAATGGAAATCTGGATTTTTGTTATTTTTTATTTGTCGTAAAAATAAATTAGTTTGAACAAGCAAAATATTCCTGAGGCCCCATGGTTTGCAAAATCTGAATCAGCCAATCACTCTAACATTGCTGAGACCCCTGATGTTGGGGAACAGTTGAGGTCCCAGATTAGTCATTGACATGGTGACTGCAGGACACGGTATGGAAGGAGGATTATGAGTTCAGCTTAGGACAACTAAGTTTGGGAGAGGAAATCAGGGACCTGAGGACATTCTCCTGGGGAGTACACCAATATTTAGGAGGTGAAATGTGGAAGTGTGGAGACTGAAAATTAACAACCCAAGAAGTAGGAAGAAAATCAAGAGGGGAAAATCACAAATACCAAAAGAGAAGAGGGGGTTAAAGAGTGCGTGGTCAGGTGAGTGAAAACCCACATGAGGGTAAAATCCCTTACTTGGTGCCTTGGCCATTTTGGGCTGCTGTAACAAAAATACCATAGTCTGGGTGGCTTAAACAACAGAAATTTATTTCTCACAGTTCTGGAGACTGGAAACCAAGAATAAGGTGTCAGCCAATACAGTTCCTGGTCAGGACCCTCTTCCTGGCTATGTCCTCATGTGGTGGAGAGAGAGAGAGAGAGAGAGAGATACATAGAGAAAGGGAGAGAGAGAGAGGGAGAGGAAGCAGGATCTCCTGTGTCTCTTCTTATAAGGGCACTAAACCGCCATGAGGGCTCCACCCTCATGACCTGATCTCCTCACAAAGGCCTTATCTCTGAATATCATCACACTGGGGATTAGGGCTTCACCATATGAATTTTGGGGAGGCATAAACACGCAGTCCATAACACTTGGTAAGGACAGCAAAGAATCTGCTGGATTTGGCCAGTAAGAGGACCTCAGTGGTGACCTTAGTGAGCATTGGATGGACTGAAAGATGGACCCCAATGACCACACCTGCTGGTATTCACACCCTGTGTGGTCCCTCTCACATCGTACTAGGGGTAGTCTGTGTGACCAATAGCATGTGATGGAGATGATGGTGTGTCACTTCTAAATTTGGGTAATAGAGGACTTCAGCATGCTGTCTTGGGTGCACTCTGTCTCTCGTTGTCTCTCTCTCTGTTTTTCTCTCTCTGGTCTCTTGCTCTAGGAGATGAAACTTCCACGTTGTAAGAAGCTCCATGGAGAAGGCTTACATGGAGAGAACTGAAGCCACTGAACAATAGCCAGCAAGAACCAAGACCTCCCAACAACCACATGAGAGAAGGTGGAAGTCTTCTCCAGCCTAAGCTGAACCTTGAGATAGACTATAGCTTGACTGGCAGCCCTACTGCAAGCTTGTGAGAAACCCTGGGCTAGAACCATTCTGCTAAGCCACTTCCAAATTCCTGATCCTCAGAAAGTGTGTGAGATTGCAAATGTTTGTTGTTATAAACTGCTGCTTATTGGGGTAATTTGTTACAAAGCAATAGATAACTAAGCTTGTGAGAGCTATGCGGAGTAATGGATGGAATCCAAGACACATTAGGCTAAATAGTGTTTTAGACAAAAGGAGATGTAGATGAATGCTTTCAAGAACTTGACTGTAAGGAATTGATGGGTGATTAACAAAAATAGCAAGTATTTGGCATCAGGAAAGAGTATGATTGATTTTATTCTTTAATGAGAGAGGCTTGGCCATGTTTTTATTTTTAGAGAGAAAGCCACTAGAGAAAAATAGTTTAATGATAAAGATCACATGGGGATGCTGATGCATCAAGTCCTTGTGGAGGCGGAGGAAAGGGGGACATCCTGTCACAGAGACAGGAGGACAGTGAGGGAATAGTGCAGATAACTGAAGCAGTGGGATGGAAGAAGCCAAATCCTAACCACTCCAGCAGGTTTCACTCTGCCTCTTGCTGGTTCGAGGTCACTGCTATAAATATGCCGTCTCTAATTTGCCTAGTCTGTCCAGGATCCAAGAACTTGTATGTGCTCCCAACTCTCCACCCAAGAAGAAAATTAGGGGCCCTGAATATCAAACTGTAAGAAAGGAATAAATTCACAATGTGAAGAATTTCAGTTGTGTTCTAGGCGTATTATTTGATATGATCAGAGCTAGAAGTGTCTCACAGTGTAGGAGACACACTGTTTGGGGTGGTTGGATACTGAAGATTGAAGGATCCTCTCTGGACTATGATGAAGTCATCAATAAAAGCAATGGGCCCATGATTCCAATCCCACTAGTTTAGATTTTAACCTAATTCTCTCCAGGCCTGAACTTTCCCTTTTTCACGCTTTGCTCACTGTTTCCCTCCACCTACGCTCTTCACCCCACCCTGTGCCCAGGCTCTGCCTGATCCCTGGTAACCAGTTCAAGGCTTCATGCTTTCTTTCCTACTGCTGGCACCTGGTTTTGACATCTCTTCCTCTGATTCCTGAAGCATTTTCTTTGTGCCTTGTATTTTTTGTGTTGTGCCTTATGTTAGTTATTTGTATTCTTATTGTATTGCTCCAGTTACTCGATCAACACCTCTGATTCAGACTTGCCACATTCACCTCAATATTCTTAAGTATGGCACCTTGCACATGATAATCTGGTTACTTGGGAGACTGTGTGAAACACCTCTAACAGTGCTTGATGCAGTAGGTTCTCCCTTATGGTTTGCCTTCCGTTTGGCCTGGATGGAAGGATGAATGTCTGGGTGGATAAACGGATGTGTGGACCAACTGACAAAAGAAGGAACTCTGGGAACTTTACCTGCCCTTGGAGCACCCCAGTAAGAAGAATGCTATATACTTTAGAAATCTCTTACTACCTTTTTGCATATTTGTGCAGAACACTTGACACCATCGCATTGAAGATCATTTTCAATTATGACAGCTAGCTGTAACTCACCTGGAACTGGTTTAAGGTCATCCTGATAATAAACATCCAATACCTCTACAGTTCCAGTTCTTGGTTTCAAAGACCCCTGTGGCTATGTGTTTTCCACTTCAAACCTGCCAAGTTGAGGAAAAGTCCCACAGACTGACTACTGCAGAAGAGGCAAGAATCCGTTAGAGTTCAGAGAAGGCTTTCCTACTCATCACAGAGCTGGTTTTCATAGCTACTCTGTGAGAGTTGGGCAAGTGTTAATCCCATTATACTACAAAGCTTGGATTAAATTCCATTCTGCCAAAATACACATATTCGTTACGTGAGTAGCCTTTCACTTTTGTCAGGAACACAGGCTCGTCTTATTCTTATTTGAACAGAGCTTCTCTTCTCTTGGCTTTGAAGTGAGGGAAAAACAGGGGTACATGGAAGGGCTAAGGTATAAAGAAAGGGAATGAAAATATGCACTAACATACATGAGCCTACAATTTATGGAATGCCAGCTGTGCCAGACCCTTGATGCCTATGTCACTTTGACCCTCATAACAACCCTGTCAAGCAAATATTGTGATCCTTACTTCATAGACATGAAAACAGAAACTTAATCACGTTGGTCAATGGTCCATAGCTAAGAAGCAGCCCTGTTAGGATTCTAACCCAGGTCATCTTTTTCCAAAGCTTTAGCTGTGTTTCCAGCTCATGAGTGTAAATAGAACCCCTTTCCCTGTACTTTTCCTAGACCGCAATATTTTCACCAAGTCTTTGGAATTTAGTCTTTTAAAAAACTGTCTCACACAATGTAGTTTTCTCATTTACGTTTTATGAAGGATGATTATTATTATTATTTTTGGTGAGGAAGATTGGCAGTGAGCTAGCATCTGTGCCCATCTTCCTCTACTTTATATGTGGGACGCCTGCCACAGCGTGGCTTGATAAGCGGTGCGTAGGTCTGTGCCTGGGATCTGAACCTGCGAAACCCTGGGCTGCCGAATCAGAGTGCACGAACTTAATCACTACGCCACTGGGCTGGCCTGATGAATGATTTTTAGTGTAGAGAAAACTGCAGAGAATAATAACCCAAGATATATCTATGTACCCACTGACAGCTTTAACAAATTCTGACAATTTGCCTTTTCTGCTCCCAATCTTTTGTTTAAAAAAAATAAAACATTATTAATACAGTTGAAACCTCAAATATAACTCTTCCTAATCTCATTTTCCTCCTTCCATTCCCACAGGCAATAATTATTCTGAAATTGGTTTCTATCATTCCTGTGTTTTTATACTTTTACTGCATATATTTATATTCATAAACAAGATCTGTTATTTTCTGTGGATTTTTTCATTAAATGAATGGTATCACACTTTATATAATATTCTACAAACTATGTTTTTTGTTTAACATATTCTGCATAATATTCCATAACCTATGTAGTTGAGATTTCTCCTTGCTTACATATGGAGCTCTAATTTCTTTATTTTAACTCTGTATATAATTTCATTGCACAGAAACAAGTTATTAGTTATCCTGTTAATTAACATAGAAGTTGTTTCTAAATTTTGTGATTGCAAACCATGCTACCACAAGCACTTGTATACATGTCTTCTTCTTTTTCTTTTTTGAAAAGAATAAAGGAAGAAAAAAATTTCTCCTTGTGATGAGAACTCCTAGGATTTGCTCTCTTAACAACTTTCCTATATATCATACAGCATTGTTAACTACAGTCATCATGTTGTACATTACATCCCCAATACTCATTTATCTTATACCTGGAAGTTTGTACCTTTTGACTACCTTCCTGCAGTTCGCCCCTCTCCCCCAACACCCTGCCTCTGGTAACCACAAGTCTGGTCTCTTTTTCTATGAGTTTAGGGTCTTCGTGGTTGGTGTTTGAGGTTTTTTAGACTTCACATATAAGTGAGATCATACAGTATTTGTCTTTCTCTTTCTGACTTATTTCACTTAGTATAACGCCTTCAAGTTCCATCCATGCTGTCACAAATGGTAGGATTTCCTTATGTTTGTGGCTGAATAATATTCTACTGCGTGTGTGTGTGTGTGTATATATATATACATGTATATATATATACACACATATATATATATATATATATATATATATATATATATATATATATATATATATACACCACAACTTCTTTATCCACTCATCCATCAATGGACACTTAGGTTGTTTCCATGTCTTGGCTATTGTAAATAATGCTACAGTGAACATGGGGGTGCATATATCTTTTTGAATTAGTGTTTTTGTTTCCTTTGGATAAATACCCAGAAGTAGAATTGCTGGATCATGTGGTAGTTCTATTTTTAATTTTTTGATGATCCTCCGTGCTGTTTTCCATAGTGGCTGTACCATCCTACTAACAGTGCACAAGAGATCCTTTTTCTCCACATCCATGCCAGCATTTGTTATCCCTTGTCTTTTTGATGATGGCCATTGTAACAGGCATGAGGTGATATCTCATTCTGGCTTTAATTTGCATTTCCCTAATGACTAGTGAAGTTGGGCATCATTTCACGTACCTGTTGGCCTTTTGTGTACTTTCTTTGGAGAAATGTCTATTTAGGTCGATTTCCCATTTTTTTTTTCTGGGAAAGATTCGCTCTGAGCTAACATTTGTTGCCAACCTTCCTCTTTTTTTTTCCTCCCCAAAGCCCTAGTACATAGTTGTGTGTATTCTAGTTGTAAGTCCTTCTAGTTCTTCTATGTGAGCTGCCCCCACAAAGCATGGCTACTGACAGATGAGTGGTATGGTTCTGCAACCAGGAACAAAACCCAGGCTGCTGAAGTGGAGAGCGCTGAACTTTAACCACTAGGCCATCAGGGCTGGCTCCCTCTGCCCATTTTTCAATTGGGTTGCTTTTTTGTTATTGAGTTGTAGGAGTTCTTTATATGTTTTAGATATTAAACCCTTATCAGATATATGGTTTGCAAATATTTTTTCCCATTCTGGAGGTTGTCTTTTCACTTTGTTGATGCAAAAAGCTTTTCCTATGCAAAAGCTTTTCAGTTTGATGTAGTCCCATTTCTTTATTTTTGATTTTGTTGCTTGTGCTTTCGGTGTCAGATCCAAAAAATCATTACCAAGACCCATATCAAGGAGCTTCGTTCCTATGTTTTCTTCTAGGATTTTCATAGTTTCAGGACTTACATTTAAATCTTTAATCCATTTCAAGTTAATTTTTGTGAGTGGTGTAAGATAGGGGTCCAGTTTCATTCTTTTATGTGTGAATATCCGATTACCACAGCACCATTTATTAAAGAGACTGTCTTTTCTCCATTGAGTGTTCTTGCCTCCCTTGTCAAATATTAGTTGACAGTATATGCTTGGGTTTATTTCTGTGCTCTCAATTCTGTTCCATTGGTCTATTTGTCTGTTTTTATGCCAGCACCATACTGTTTTGATGACTATAGCCTTATAATATAGCTTGATTAGGAAATGTGATACCTCCTGCTTTGTTCTTCTTTCTCAGGATTTCTTTGGCTATTCAGGGTCTTTTGTGGTTCCATATAAATTTTAGGAGTGTTTTCTCTACTTTTGTAAAAAATGCCATTGGAATTTTGATAGGGATTCCATTGAAACTATAGATGTTTTTGGCAGTATTTTTTTTTTGAGGAAGATTGGCCCTGAGCTACCATCTGTTGCCAATCTTCCTCTTTTTTTTCTTTTTTCTCTGCAAAGCCCCAGTACCTAGTTGTATATCCTAGTTGTAGGTCCGTTTAGTTCTTCTATGTGGGATGCTGCCTCAAGACGGCTTGATGAGCAGTGACTAGGTCCATGCCCAGGATCTGAATCAGCAAACCCTGGGCCACCAAAGCGGAATGCGTGCACTTAACTGCTATGCCACTGAGCTGGCCCCAGCTGTATTGATATTTTAACAAATTCTTCCAATCTATGAACATGGGATACCTTTCCATTGATTTGTTTCTTCTTTGATTTCTTTTATCAATGTCTTGTAGTTTTCAGCATAGAGATCTTTCACCTCCCTAGTTAAATTTATTACTAAGTATTTTATTCGTTTTGATGCTACTGTAAATGGGATCAATCTCTTCATTTCTTTTTCAGAAATTTTGTTGTTAGTATATAGAAACACTACTGATTTTTGTATGTTAATTTTGTATGCTGAAACTTCACTGAATTCATTGATTAGATCTAACAGTTTTTTGGCTAGGCCTTTAGGATTTTCTATGTATAAAATCATGTCATCTGCAAATAGAGACAGTTTTATTTCTTCCTTTCCAACTCTGATACCTTTTATTTCTTTTTCTTGCCTGATTGCTCTATGTACATCTTCCAGAGTAGATGTATGAGTTTCCCTAGACCAACACACTGTTCAAAAGAAATATAATACAAGCAACATATGTATTTTAAATTTTCTGGTGGCCATATTAAAAAATAAAAAGAAATAGGTAAAAATTTAATTATAATACTATATTTTATTTAACCCAATATATACAAAATATTACCATTCCAATAAATAATCAGTACAAAATTATGAATCAGATATTGTACATTCTTTTCCTTGACTAAGTCTTTTAAATTTGATGTTTATTTTACATTTACATTACATCTCAATTTTTCAAGTGTTCAAATAGCTAAATGTAGCTAGATGTTACTGTAACAGAGACCGCAGCTGCAGGCTACACACCCCAAAGTAGAATTGTTGAATTGTAATGTAAGAAAAGTGACTTTACCAAGTATTGCAAAATTGCTCTTCAAGGTGATTGTCCCAGTTTCACTCCCAATGGGAATGTATGCAAGTTTCCATTTATCCACATCCTTGCCAACAATTCAGTATTGGAAGATCTATTTTAATTTTTGGAAATTTATTGCATGTGAAATAGCTCATTTTTGTTTTCTTTTTCCCCTGATTAATAGTAAGGTTGAGCCTCTCATCATATGTTAATTGCCCATTTAGGTTTCCTCTTCCATAAATTGCCTATTCAAGTTCTTTGCCATTTGAAGATTATTGATTTGTAGAAGTTTTGTATATATTCTTGATTACTGCTCCTCATTGGATATATTTATTGCAAATATGTTCTTTCAATCTATGGCTTATCTTTTTACCTTCTCTATGATATCTTTTTTCTACAGAAGCTTTTTTTTTTTAAGTTAAGATAGTGTTATCAATTGTTTCCTTTCTTGCACTTTTCTTTTCTAGTGATTTTTTAAAAGAAATTTTTTCCTATCTCAAAGTCATAAATATATTCTTCCATAGTTTCTTCTAAAAATTACCTTTCACACATTTATGCCTTTAATCTGTTTGTAATTTATTTTTTTGTATGAAGTGAGTTAAGAATCTAATTTTTTTCCCAAATAGACAATTAGTCAATTGTCCCAAAAAAATATTTTGAAGAACTCATCATTTCCCCATTTATAAGAACTGCCATGTCATATATATATATAAAATAGATAGATAGTCACACACACACATCATCATTATCGTTATCATCATTATCATGAATTTGTTATTTGTTCCTGGTCTACATTCTATTCTAGTGGCCTAATTTTTTCTCCTCATGTCAATAACATGCTTACCTTAATATCTGTACCTTCAAAATTAGGTTTATTTCTGCTTAGGAAAGGCTCCTAAACTTGTTCATCTTCAAGACTGTCTTTGTTCTTATTGGCCTTTTTGTGTTTGTTTCCTATGAAGTTTAGAATCATCTTGTAAAGTTCCACAAAATACCCTGTTGGGATTTTTATCAGAAATGCACTGAATTTATGAAGTGAGAGTCGACACGACATATTTGTACATTTTAGTCTTCTCATCTAGGAAAACAGTATATCTCTTTGTTTATTCAGGTGTAGTTTGGTCTTCAACATGTTTTGTAGTGTTCTTTATACAAGGCTTATACTTCTTTTATTTTTAATGAGATTTACCCCTAAATATTTTTTAGGTTTTGTTGCTCCTTTGAATGGCATATTTTTCTATTACATATTGATTATTACTATTATTAATTCTTATATGTAAATATTTTAGCCAACAAACTTCCTTAATACTCTTTTTATTTCTACTTATCTGCTTTTAAATGCTTTTGAATTTTCTACATAAATATAAATAATATACCTGTAAATAAAAATGATTTTCAATTTTTCATTTCAATTCTTATACTGTATGTTTTTTCTTTTCTTATTTTATTGATGATGACCTCTAATACCATATGGAAATATAAAGGGAAACACATTGTTTTCATCCCTGAGTTTTAGCTATTAAGCATTTTGCTTGCTGTAGTATTTGAAGGACATTATTTATTGAGTTTACAGAAGAATTCCTTTTATTCCTAGTTTGTTAAAGAATTTCTTTTTAATCATAAATGAATATTGAAATTTCTCAAGTGATTTTATGCACCTACTCAAATCACCATGTAGCATTTTGTTTAGCATGTTTTCTGTGGGTTTTTTTTTTCCTTTTTTAAATTGTTTTTTATTGCTATAACATTGGTGTATAACATTATACAAATTTCAGGTGTACATCACTACATTTCAATTTCTGTATAGATTACATTATATTTACCACCCAAAGACTAATTACTAACCATCACCACAATCATTTGGCTAATCACCCCTTTCACCATCCTCCATCCCCTCTTCCCATCTGATAACCACCAATCAAATCTCTGTCTCTATGTGATTGGTGGTTGGTGTTTTTCTACTCTACTTATGAGTGAGATCCTACAGCATTTGACTTTCCCCATCTGACTTATTTCGCTTAGCATAATACCCTCAAGGTCATCCGTGTTATCACAAATGGTAAGATTTCATCCTTTTCTATGGCTGAGTAGTATTCCAGTGTGTATATATACCACTTCTTTGTCCATTCATCCCTTGATGGGCACCTAGGTTGCTTCCAAGCCTTGGCCATTGTGAATAACACTGCAATGTACATAGGGTGCATATACCTGTATGCATTCGTGTTTTCATGTTCTTTGGATAAATACCCAGCAGTGGAATATCTGGATCATATGGTTCTATTGTCAATTTTTTGAGGACTCTTCATGCTGTTTTCCATAGTGGCTGCATCAGTTTGCACTCCCACCAGAGGTGTATGAGAGTTCCCTCTTCTGCACATCCTCTCCAACACTTGTTATTTCCTGTCTTGTTAATTATAGCCATTCTGATGGATGTAAGGTGATATCTCATTGTAGTTTTGATTTGCATTTCCCTGATAGTTAATGATATTGAACATCTTTTCATGTGCCTGTTGGCCATCTGTATATCTTCTTTGGAGAAATGTCTGTTCAGATCTTTTGCCCATTTTTTAATTGGGTTGTTAGTTTTTTTGTTGTTGAGACATATGAGTTCTTTATATATTTTGCATATTAACCTCTTATCAGGTATATGGTTTGCAAATATCTTCTCCCAATTGTTAGGTTGTCTTTTCATTTTGTTGACGGTTTCCTTTGCTGTGCAGATGCTTTTTAGTTTGATGTAGTCCCATTTGTTTATTTTTTCTATTGTTTCACTTGCCTGGTTAGGCATGGTACTTGAAAATATGCTGCTAAGACTGATGTTGAAGAGCATACTGGCTATGTTTTCTTCTAGAAGTTTCATGGTTTCAGGTCTTACATTCAAATCCTTAATCCATTTTGTGTTAATTTTTATGTATGGTGTATGACAATAATCTATTTTCATTCTTTTGCATGTAGCTGTCCAGTTTTCCCAACACCTTTTATTGAAGAGACTTTCCTTTCTTCATTGTATGTTCTTGGTTCCCTCTTCAAAAATTAGCTGGCCATAGATGTGTGGGTTTATTTCTGGGGTCTCAGTTCTGTTCCATTGATCTGTGTGTCTGTTTTTATGCCAGTACCATGCTGTTATGGTTTATATATTTAGGTGGTCCTACATTGGGTGCATAGATATTTAGAAGTGTTATATCCTCTTGTTGGATTGTAGCCTGTATCATTATGTAGTGCCCTTCTTTGTCTCTTGTTACAGTTTTTCTTTTAAAGCCTATTTTGTCCGAGATAAGTATTGCTACCCAAGCTTTCTTTTCATTGCCATTTGCATGGAGTATCTTCTTCCATCCCTTCACTTTCAGTTTGTGAGTGTCTTTAGATCCAAAGTGTGTCTCTTGTATACATTATATATATCAGTCTTTTTTTATCCAATCTGCCACTCTATACCTTTTGATCGGAGCATTTAGTCCATCGATACTTAAAGTAGCTATTGATAAGTATGTACTTATTGCCATTTTTTTACTTTTTTCTGGGTGTTTTAGTAGTTCTTCTCTGTTCCTTTCATCTTCTCTTGCTCTCTTCCCTTGTGGTTTTATGGCTTTCTCTAGTGTTATGTTTGGGTTCCTTTCTCTTGTTTTTTTTTTTGTGTGTATTTACTATAGGTTTCTGGTTTGTGATTACCATGAGGTTCACATGTAATAACCTACGTATATCACCATCTATATTAAGTTGATGGTCTCTTTAGTTCAACCTCTTTCTAAAAGCTCTACTCTTTCACTCCCCTCATCCCGCATTTTATGTTCTTGATATCATATCTAACCTCTCTCTGTGTGTGTGTGTGTGTGTGTGTGTGTGTGTGTGTATCCATTACTCTCTTACAGAGGAAATAGATAATTTTCGTACTTTTGCCTTTTGACCTTCATATTATCCTCATAGGTGGTTGATCTTCTACCTTTACTGTATTTTTTAATTTTCCAGTGATTTTATTGCCGTATTTTGTGGTGATTTTCTTATTCCTATTTGTGATCCTCTCTTTCCCACTTAAATGAGTCCCTTTAGCATTTTTTGTAAGACTAGTTTCTTCATGTTAAACTCCTTTAACTTTTGCTTGTCTTGGAAACTCTTTATCTCTCCTTCCATTCTGAATGATAACCTTGCTGGATAGAGTATTCTTGGCTGTAAGTTTTTTCCTTTCAGCACTTTAAATATATCACGCCACTCCCTTCTAGCCTGTAAGGTTTCTGCTGAGAAGTCAGATAATAGCCTTATGGGGTTTCCTTTGTATGTAACTTGTTGCCTTTCTCTTTTGGCTTTTAGGATTCTCTCTTTATCTTTACTTGTTGACATTTTAATTATAATGTGTCTTGGTGTGGACCTCTTTGGGTTTATCTTGTTTGGTGCTCTCTGTGCTTCCTGTACGTGAGTGTCAGTTTCCTTCCTTAGGTTAGGAAAGTTTTCAGCTATTATTTCTTCAAATAGATTCTCTGCCCATTTGACTCTCTCTTCTCCTTCTGGGACACGTATAATTCAAATGTTAGTGTGCTTGATTTTGTCCCAGAGGTCCCTTAGACTGTTCTCATTCTTTCTAATTCTTTTTTGTTTTATCTGTTCTGCTTGGGTGATTTCCTCTAGTTTTTCATCCAGCTCACTGATCCATTCTTCTGTATCATTGAGTCTGCTATTGAATCCCTCTAGTGAATTTTTCATTTCCGGTATTGTATTCCTCATTTCTGACTGATTCTTTTTTATATTTTCCAATTCTTTGTTGACATTCTCACTGAGTTCATCCATTCTTCTCCCAAGACCAGTGAGCATCCTTATGACTTTTTGTTTGGACTCTTTGTCAGGTAGATTATTTCTGTTTCATTTAGTTCTTTTCCTGGGGTTTTGTCCTGTTCTCTTATTTGGAACGTAGTCCTTTGCCTCCTCATTTTGCCTCTTTCTCTGTGATTACATCTATGTATTTGGTAGGTCCACTATGTCTCCTGATCTTGGAGAAGTGGGCTTATGTAAGAGGTGTATTATGAGGCCCAGCAATGTGCTTCCCTCTTGTCACCAGTTGCAAATGTTCCAGGAGTGTCCCCTGTGTGGGCTGCATTTATCCTTCTGTTGTGACAGGGTTGCTTTTGTTGTAGGTGTCTAGGGAGGCTAGGCTGTCACCCTGGCCCTGCTAGTTGTAAACCTCAGCTGTGTATGGCTGCTATGGGCCCTTCAGTCACTTTATCGGGTGTGGGGAGCCCCAGCACAGTTGACGGCAAGGTCTAATAACACATGTTTGTTGCAGGTTTTCTGTCAAGTGAATAGGCCCCCAGCATGGCTAATTGCTAGGTTCAGGGTCTTACAATTTCTATAGGCCTCTGGCCTGCAAGGCTGTTGTCAACTCTCTCAAGATTGCAGCTGAGGGGGGCTGCCCCCAGGGATGGGATCACCCAATTGTTTCAGGCTTTGGAAGGTAGTGCCAATCCCTTATGTGGCTGTTTGAGAAGCGCAAGTCTTCAGCAGCTGACAAGCCCCACCATGCACAAGGCCACACACACTATCAAGACATTCCTGTCCTGTGCACACTCCCCGACCCACTGAAGTGGACCCTGTCACCCTACTGCAGAGGCTTACACACTCTACCAATGTCCCACATGCTTCAGCCACTCCTTGTTCACACCCTGCCCCACAGAGGTTGACTGACTCATCTGGCTGCAGAGGATCTAGTCACCCACATATGCAGGCCCACAAGTTGCTTGAGGACTTGCTATTGGGTGGGGCCACTCTCTAGGGCAGGCTGCCTGCACTGGCTGAGCTGGATTAAATTGATGCTCTAGTGGTTGGGGCAGATCCTGGGCTAACAGGCCAGGGGAAGAACCCCAATAGCTTTTGTCATCGTCTGTGTCTGCACTCCTCAACTTGGTCACAATAATGGCTGCCACTAATGTCTCAGTCCCTTGGAAGGTGGTCCCAGCATGGGGAGGTCTCACCTCTCACCAAGATGCACCAGAGCCTATCAAGAGACTCTCTTTTTCACGAAGAGACTGTGCACATTTCTTTCTGGAGATTTTAGGTTGCTTTCCTAAATGGATGAATTTGTGCTTGAGCCCTTTATGAGTCGGCTTATTTTCCCTTATGTTTCATAGATTTTCTGGGGGTATTTCCAGCCAGCAAAGCCAGATATTATGACACTAGTCTCAGTTGTGCTGAGTCCAAAAGCTTCTTATAGTGGTAATGCTCCCCCTCTCAGATCCCCCACTCCTCCAGGAAATGCTGCATACCTTTGGATTGCTCCTGGCTGGCCATGAAGTGTCATGGCCTGTGAGGTGGCTTTTTTTCTCTCCAGAAAGGAATTACTGCCTCTTCAACCTCAGTCAGAACTGTCCTTTATTGCAGGAGTTCTTTTCATCCAGTTTTCAGTTCTCTCTCCAGAATTATTGTTTCAAGAGTAGTTGTAAATTTGTTGTGTCCATGGGAGGAGGTGAGTTCAGAGTCTGTCTACACCGCCATTTTGACACCAACCTCCTTTAGTCTGTTAATGTGAAGAATTACACTAATAGATTTTTGGATGTTGAACCATCCTTGCATATCTAAAATAATCTCTCTTGTTGTAATGTATGTTATACATAAATAAATGATATGCAAACATTTTATTTGATATTTTTGTACCTAAACTATTAATTTGACTATTTCCAATTTTGATATTAAGGTTACTACAGCCACATAATATGAGCTGTGTAGCTTTCCATTTGAAACAATTTGCATGAGATAGGAATCGTCTGTCCCTGGAAAGTTCAACAAAACCTGCCTGTAAATCTTTCTGAGTATGACATCTTTTGAGGGTGGTAATTTTTAACAAGCAATTCATTTTAATAATGGTCATTACTAGTGTATAGACTATGACCATTATAAACAATGTGACATTTTTCATCTGAGTCTCAGTTACACCAACAGTATCTACTCTTAATGTCAATATCATTATTATTTTTTAACTTTTTAAAATTTTTTTGCTGAGGAAGATTTGCTCTCAGCTAACATCAGCTGCTGATATTCCTCTTATTTTTGCTTGAGGAAGATCAGCTGTGAGCTAACGTCTGTGCCAACCCTCCTCTATTTTATATGTGGGTCACTGTCACAGCATGGCTGATAAGTGGTGTAGGTCTGCACCTGGGATCTGAACCCTCAAACCCAGGCCGCTGAAGCAGAGCCTGTGAACTTAACCACTAAAACCACTGGGCCGGCCCCATAAGGTCAATATTATTATTAATTTATCCAATCTTCTTTCTTCTTGAGACAATTTTGGTTTATTATATTTTTAGAAAAAATAAATTTTCATATTTATTGATATATAAATTTTTGGTATTATTTCTTATATTGCTTTTTCTACATGTAATTATGTTGCTCTTTTTCTCATTAAAAATCTGTATATGCCATTTTTTCCCCACAGTCAGTCTTGCTTAAGATTCGTTTAGTTTTTCTGTTCAAAGAACTGATTTTTAGTATGATAAGCCTGTCTAAATTTTTTTTATTTTCATAATTTGTTACTTTCTGTCTTTATTATTTCCTTACTTCTATGTCCACACAAGGACTTATACATGAATATTAATCACAGCCTTATTGTAGTAGCCAAACTCTGGAAACAATCCAAATGTCCACTAACAAGTGAATGAATAACAATATTCATGTATCATGGTACACTCATTCCATGAAATAGTACTCAGTAAAACACAAAAACACTATTAGTACACACAGCAGCATGGCTATAACTCAAAAACATCATGTTGAGTGAAAAAAGAGTACTTTATGGTTCTATCCATATAAAATTTTAGAAAAGATAACCTAATCAATAGTGACAAAAGCACATCAGTGGTTGTCTGAATTGGAGATGCAGGTGGGATTATTATTGACTGGAAAAGAGTACAAGAGTGATGGAAATATACTATACACCATACTGTATATACTATATCTGGGTTGTGGTGGTGGTTACATAGGTGCATAAAGTTTTAAAACTCATCAAACTATATAGCTAAAAATGGGCTTATTTAATTGGTATAAATTATACCTTCATAAGTTGTGTGTGTGTGTGTGTGTGTGTGTGTGAGGAAGATCAGCCCTGAGCTAACATCCAGGTCAATCCTCTTCTTTTTTTGCTGAGGAAGACCGGCACTGAGCCAACATCTATTGAGAATCTTCCTCCTTTTTTTTTTCTCCCCAAAGCCCCAGTAGATAGCTGTATGTCATAGTTGCACATCCTTCTAGTTGCTGTATGTGGGACGCTGCCTCAGCATGGCTGGACAAGCGGTGCATCGGTGCACACCCAGGATCCAAACCCAGGCCACCAGTAGCAGAGCGCACACACTTAACCACTAAGCCACGGGGCCGGCCCCCAGTTTACTTTTTAAAGATACTATGAGACACCATTTCTAACCCACTGGAATGGTTAATATTAAAAAGTCTGACAATACAAATGTTGTGAGGCTGTGAAGCAATTAGAACTCTCATACATTGTTGTGTGAGTGCAAAATGGTACATTCACTTTGGAAAACCCATTGGCAGTTTCTAATAAACATACACCTACCTTATTATCTAGAAATTCTATTTCTATGTATATACCTAAGAGAAATGCAAACATATGTCCACAAAAAGTCTTTTCCAAAAATGTCAATAGCAGCTTTTTTCACAACAGCAAAAAATGGAAACAATTCAAATGCCCATCAACAAGTGAAAGGAGATAAATAAATTGTGGAATATTCATACCATGAAATACTACTCACTGAAAAAATAATGAATTACTGATACACACAAGACCATGGATGAATCTGTACATATATCTGTATCCTGTGTGAGTCTGTGTTAGTGGGCTGCAACTGGTCAGTCATATGCGCAGCAGCCTTGGATACCTGCCCTCCATTCGTACCCATCTCTCCTGGGTTTTGGTATTCATCATCTTGTCAGCCCAGCTTTTTGGCTGACTTGTAAGATTCTCTTGTTTGGAAACACTCTACACTGTCCCCCGACCTGCTGGGAAGTCTGGACACCAGGTAAGAAGGCACATACATATAAATTGACTTAGGTAACCTCTGAGCCAGACCTTAGCAGGAAAACCCCTTCCTCCTTTAGTCTTTGATTTACCCTTCCTTGAGTTTACTTCTCTTCACCTTTCCTCACCTGGGAGGCTGAGAAGAGAGAGTGGCTCAGGACAAGAGGATCAAAAGGTCCCTCTACCTGCTTTTGGTGTCAGCATTAGCCCAGTCTGAAGCTGAGTGGTCAGCCAGGTCACCAAGTACTTGAGGAAAAAAAAAAACTGCAAAAATCAATACAGTGTTTTTTCCTGGAGTTTTTCCTCTACACAGCTCCCTGGAGAGCCTGTGGTGTCCATAGTGACTAACTCTGGGGGATCCTGGGAGGCGGCAAAAGGTCAGCTCAGTTGAACAAACAGCTGACTTGGGAACTGATTCTCATTCCCCAGACTCGTGTTTACTTTTAAAGAAAATACAAGGACCATGAGGACAAAAACCGTATGACAGGCATCTGACAACAGTCCAACCTTCTTCCCCAAGCATTTTCTTCCTCTTGCCCATCCCAGGGGACATTGGTCTAAGCATTCAAAAGGCCCTAATCTGGCTTCTCTGAAGAGGATCAATTAGCAAACCAGCATTGAACTATTCTCCTTTATTCCAGGCTGCAACAGGGTGAGGCACTCATTAATAAAATGGACAGAGTGAAATTAAATATCCCTTAATAAAATGCATGAGTCAAAGGAAAGACTTGGAGAATTGATTAGCTGTCCTATTGATTATGATTATCTTGGCACAAAATATGGGCTCTGTTTCTGCTATTGAAGACCAACTTAATAGAAAGAAGCCTGAGAGAGATTATGTGAGATTTCTCTTTATTAGATCCCTTGGTTCCAGAGCCCTTTGTTTTCCATCTAAGATTTAGATGTTTGTTTGCTAAAGGAGAAAGCCTTCAGTAAGCCGTGAAGAGCCCTTAAACATCCATTGCCTCCTGATGGCAACATTCTAACCAGATGAGGCAGGCAAGTTACTTGTCCAGAGATAAGTTTGAGAGGCAAGAAGCCAGGGATGGTTTTAGGTTCTCAGTGAAGGAGGAGATGTAACTGATAGCTTATAGAATAGAGGGAACATGTTGAGAGAACACACACCACCCTACCCTCTACTCCATCAGGCATATCCTTGGTTAGATACCTACATTTCCAGGAAAGAGAAGTTCTGCAGTTTACACTGTGGGAGGCAGATTAGAAACTGATCTACCATAGGCATTAGATCTTCAAGTGCTGAGCTGAGGAGTGTTTGCAGGAAAGTGTTTATGAATTTGCACATTCTCAGAGGGAATTCCTTCAAAAGATTTGCCTTATGTTGACACCTAGAATTTAGAGTTAACTTTAAAGCTGATGGGTATAGGTTTAGCCTGAATCCAAGTGAACCTGAGATTATGGATCTTCACAGATTTATGAATAAGAAAAAGAGAAGATCAATGAGTGCAGCGAACAAGAAGAAGTTGAGGGAATTCTGAGCAACCTATCAAATCAACAGCAGTTACTAAGCACTGTACACTTAACATAATGCTTTGTGCTAAAAGGATTCTGAAGTGTGACACGTGGGCTTGTACCACAGAGGGGACAAGACATGAACCCATAAAATGATCAAGGAACATCCTAGGCAGCACCTAATTCAGGACCAAGTTGTGTGGGACCACTGGGAAATGCATGAGTAACAAATCAGCAAAAGGAACGAGTCTGTGGCCTTCCTCCAGAGGTCAGGGGAACTTGTAGGTGTGGAGTGAGACATGAGCAGGATCCTGAAGAAGAATTTGGATCAGCTGAGGAGAAGAAATCGGGGGGAGGATACATTCCTGGTTTGAGTGGAAGAGGAACAAAAGCTTGGAGGGGAGATTGAGCGCAGAATGATCATGGGACAAGAAGGAAGTAGAGAAATAGTGGAGATGAGTCCCTAAGAGAAGAGCTAAGCCAGAGTGGGTCTTGTAAGCTGATGACTTGTTTGATTTCATGTTTTAGGAAATACAAAGCTTTACTAGTAAATCTATCAATTCAGCCGTTGTCACTGACACTGGCACTCCGGGACCAGAGGGAGACAAGGGAGGCTAAGGAGGCACTTGCCTCCAGTGCATAATTTAAGGGGGCACCTTAAATCTCAGTAATCAAGATGAATAATATTGTAACGCCAGAGTTAAAAGGTAAATTAATGTTAAAAAATCCATGGTGAGAAAAATATCAAGGATCAGTAACAGTGGCATGCTGAGCCATATTAAAGCCTAAGACAAAAGCAAAAATAATTAATATCACTCTTGTCCTCTTCTGGGAAACTCATGACACACATTAGCATAGAAAAGCCTTTGAAAAATGCTGTAGAAAAGAACTCTAGTCAACTTTGTTTAACTCTACAGATCCCAAATATATTTAACCACATAAACTTTTCTTAAGCAGTATCACATGTAACTGTAGAATAGTTTTCAAGAGAAGCTAGGATAATCTGGCTTTTTTTTTGACTGATAAAAAAAAAAACCAACAGGCCGGCCCCGTGGCTTAGTGGTTGGGTGCGTGCGCTCTGCTACTGGCAGCCCGGGTTTGGATCCCAGGTGTGCACCGACGCACCGCTTCTCCGGCCATGCTGAGGCTGCGTTCCACATACAGCAAGTAGAAGGATGTGCAACTATGACGTACCACTATCTACTGGGGCTTTGGGGGAAAAAAAGGAGGAGGATTGGCAATAGATGTTAGCTCAGAGCCGGTCTTCCTCAGCAAAAAGAGGAGGATTAGCATGGATGTTAGCTCAGGGCTGATCTTCCTCACAAAAAAAAACAAAAAAACAAAAAAACCCAAGGCATTGAAAGTCCGCAGGATCTTTCTAGTTAACTAGAAGTAAATCGATGAAAATTGTTGTAAATGTATGAGTTTCTTTCTTCATCAATAAATGTGGTGTAATGAACAGTTTTTAAGCTTTCTTTCATTATTTTTACAGACTTTAGGTCATTATGATTGTTAATTCATTAAGGACTGTCTGTGAATATGATTGTATAAGTTGTAAGGAATTGGGTTACATCTGTGCTAACGTCAAGGTAAAATAATACCTTTAGTTTCTGCTTACTGTAGGAGGAAATGAATACCTAAAACTCTGATCTTGCTGCAAATAAGAGTTATAAAATCTGTATAAAATACAAAAACAACTACCTGAGACACTGGAAACAGAATAAAAGAAGACAACTTTTGGAGAGTTGAAATCTGCAACAAGGAACACAGTGGAACACAAGGAGTTCTCATTTTTTTGTGGCTTTCCTCTGAAAGCAGTGACTTGAAGATGGATCAAAAGAAAGTATATGATCTGACAGGAAAAAAGTGACCAGAGTCTCATGGATGTATGGAACATTTCAAAAGGTCTAACACGTGTCAACATAGTCAAAGAAGGAGAAGAGAAACGGAAGAGGGCAGACAAAGCATTTGAAGGAATAATGGCCAGAAACTTCTGAAATTTGGTTAATGACTTAAATTTACAGATTCTCTAGTTCCATGAACCCCAAACATGACAGACTTGAAGAGAACCATACCTGGGGATATCATGCTCAAACAGAGCCAAAGATAAAGAGAAAATCATGAAATTGTGATTTCTGAGAAAATGACACACTACGTTCAACAACTATTTGAATGATCACAACTTCTTATCAGAAACCAAGGAGGCCAGCACACAGGGAAACAGCTTATTTAAAGCACTGACAGAACAAAACAAAACAAAACAAAACTGTTAACTAGGAATTTTGTATCCCACAAAAATGTCTTTCAAGAATGAATGTGTAACATAGATATCTCCAAATAATGGAAAACTGAAAGTATTCATTGTGACCACACTTGCACGACCAGAAATGCTATAGTGAGTTCTTTAGGATGAAGGGAAATGATTCCGCAGGAAATCTTAGGAAAGAGTTAATATGGAGATATGTATACCAGACTGTTTCTTCTCTTAATTTCTTTATAATGCTGTTTAAAGACAAACTTTTAACATCACCATATAGAGTTTACTATGCAAGTAAATGTAATACATATAACTACAACATAAAGTGTGGTGGGGGCAAAAATGGATGGACCTATACAGTTGTAAGGATTATGTATGTGTGGAGTAGTATAAGATTAACTCTGTTGTTAACTCTAAGATTGACTCCAAGACTATGAAAAGCTAAGGATGTATATTGTAATTCCTAAACCATTAACTAAAAATATAGCCCCTGACTTCTCTTCCACATTCCATCCTACCCCACAACACATTTGCATTTCTGATCTGCACCTGGAAGTTCAAGAGAGCTACAAGAGCCCTCAGGAAGGTGCAAGATCAGAATACCCTGAAGGTAGGGGGAAATGCAAGGCTTGGGGTAGAGTGGAAATAGGCTGCCACCTAGTTGCAGTAGGTAAGATTATCATGTGCTGTATTAAGGTTCTCCAGAGAAACAGAACCAATAGGATATAGATATAGGTGATATAGATAAAGATATAGATACATGAAGAGATTTAATATAAGGAATTGGCTCACATGATTATGGAAGCTGAAAAGTCCTGGGATCTGCCATCTGCAAGTTGGAGACTCAGGAGAGCAGGTGACGTAAGTTCAGTCTGAGTGCAAGAGAAGACTGATGTCCCAGCTTGAAAACAGTCAGGCAGAGAGAGTGAATTCTTCCCTACTCCAACTTTTTGTTCTATTCAGGCCTTCGATGGATTGGACAAGGCCCACCCACATTGGGGTGGGTAATCTGCTTTGCTCAGTCTATTGATTCAGATATTTATCTCATCTAGAAACACCCTCATGGACACACTAGAAACAAGTTTAACCAAATATCTGGGCACCCCATGGCCCTGTCAAGTTGACACAAAAAGTTAACTGTCGTGTATACACAGAGTATCAATCCTTCCTAGATTAGCAAATAAATCTGAATCATGCTTGAACAACAAATTCGTCCCACTGATCTAGACTTATCTAGTGAGTAGTCATGGGTAGTACTTGTGTATTTCCTGCCACTTGTATATTCTTAAAGGGATGGAGAACCACATTTACCTAATCAAAAATTAAGGTGGGAGGTGTTATAAGTACAAGTGCATTTTCAGAGTTAAACACACAGAATATTTGAAACCCTAACCATTCCCCAGAAACTGGGGTGTGAGGTTGACAAATACAAGTAGGTGGGATGAGCCAGTCCAAGTACTCCTTCACTCTTTTGGGTGGGTGTTTGTGTAGATCAATGGCTTCCACTCTTTTTGATGTAAATACAACCTTTTATTTACATTAAAATATATCCTGAGACGTCAGCATCATGGCACAGTGAACTTCCCCCGTTGAACTCTCCCCCTCTAAGACACAACAAAAAGGACATTCATATTCCAACAGAAGCTATTCACACAACGCAGGGGACATCTGACGCACCCAGGCAGCCATACATCTGCGGACAGAGGTGCTGGAATCCACAGACGAAGTGGAAGGAGGTAAGAGGAGCTCCTTTCCTTCCCCAAGGAATGCGACCCAGAGACTGAGACCACACGCTTTTAGAGTACTGGGAGGGGCAGCTTGCTGCATGAAAACTGGCACTCTCCAAGACCCCTCACAGCCCAAGGGGATCCCCCTAAGGAGGGAGTGGAACTGTTGCAAGGGTAGTTTCAACAAGATAGCCCCTCAGAGAGTAGAGAGCAACAGCAAGGCGAGAAACCTCTGAGATTGGGGAGGCGAAAGTAAGCGCCCCTCCCCCACCCAGCCCGCCCTACTGGCACTTCAGCACAGCAGAGCTTCAGCTCAGCCCCATCCCCAGAGGCAGTGGCCCCAGGCGCCATTCCCCACTAGCAGGGGCAGCGTGACTGCCCCACCTCCACAGGCAGTGGCCCCCAGGTGCCCGGGCCCGACCAGCACCGAGGTGAGCCTGTGCCCCCACACCAGATGCAGTGGCAGCTCAGGGCCCACCATGCCACAGCCCCAGCTGCTCTGGCTGGACCAAGCCACAGCCCCAGCTTCCTTGGTTTCCCTATGCCATGGTCCCAGATCCTTCAGCTGGACTGTGCCCCACTCCCAGCTCCTTTGGCTTGACTGTCCCCCCACCCCTGGTTCCAGCATTTTTGGCTTGGTCTGTGCTCAGGCTCCAGCTGATTTAGCACCAGCAACTTCGACCCACCACACTCCAGTTCCAGCTTCTTTGGCCAAGCTGTGCACCAGCTCCTCCTTAATGGCTCTGTGCACTCCAGTTCCAGCACCTTTGGCCCAGTGGTATTCCAGTTCTTCCTTCTTCTGCCCAGTGCACTCCAGTTCCAGCTTCTTTGGCCCAGTGGCACTTCAACTGCAACTGCTTCAACCCACCTGCACCTGAGCCCCACTGCTTTGGCCTAGCTGCGCTCCAGTCTCAGCTGTCCCCAAGCTCCAGCTCCAGCTGTTCCCACACTTTCCCCCCAGCAGCCTCCACTCAGCCACACCTAAGATCAGCCAGGGGCTGAGGAGATTGCCCATGGATTGAGGTGGGCCAGAATACACAGTCCTTGAACTCCACCCAGCGGCAGCAAGAGGAAACTGCAACCATATATTTTCACTATGAGGAAAAGCCAGCCAACACTGACAGGCACCATGCAAAAATATATTAAATCTCCAGACCAAAAGGAAAATGACAAGCACCCAGAAGTCAACCTGGAAAGCACAGAAATGTATAACCTTAACGACAGAGAATTCAAAATAGCCATCACAAAAAAAGCTTAATGAAATACCAGAAAACACAGGCAGACAATTCAATGAAATCAGGAGTTTCTTCACAAAAGAGATTGAAACTAAAAAAAAAAAATAATCAGAAATCTTAGAGATGAAAAACACAATAGAGGAGATAAAGACAAAGCTGGAAGACTTAAGCATCAGAGCTGACAACATGGAGGAAAGAATTAGCAATATTGAGGACCGCAATGCAGAAATGCTCCAGATGGAGGAGGAAAGAGAACTAAGACTAAAAAGAAATGAAGAAACTCTCCAAGAAATATCCGACTCAATTAGGAAATCCAATATAAGGATTATAGGTATTCCAGAGGGAGAAGAGAAGGAAAAAGGAGCAGAGAACTTGTTCAAAGAAATAATATCTGAGAACTTCCAAACCTGGGGAAGGAGCTGGAAATACCAGTGAATGAAATAGATCTCCTAAATATATCAACACAAAAAGACCCTCTCCAAGGCATATAGTAGTAAAGCTGGCAAAAGTCAACAACAAAGAAAAAATACTAAGGGTAGCTAGACAAAGAAAAATAACATACAAAGGATTTCCTATTAGGCTCTCAGCTGATTTCTCGACAGAAATTTTACAGGCTAGGAGAGAGTGGAATGATATATTCAAAATTCAGAAGGACAAAAACTTTCAGCCAAGAATACTCTATCCAGCAAAAATATCCTTCTGATATGATGAAGAAATAATAACTATCCCAGATAAACAAAAGCTAAGGAAGTTCATTGCCACAAGACCCCCACTACAAAAAGTGCTCAAGAAGGCACTCATCCCTGAGGAAAAAAAGGAAAAGGGGATTCAAAGTTTTTAACAAGGAGGAAAATAGGTCAACAAAACCACAAAAATTGCAGTCCTCTACCAAAATAGATTAGCAAACACTTAAATATAAAACCAAAGATCAAGGGAAGGTAACCACCAAGCATAAATATAACCTCATCATGTTAAACATGAGCTCACAACACAAGAAGGAATAAGATGTGACAACAATAACATAGAAGGGGAAGAGGAAAGGGATTGAATTGGCTTAGTCTAAGGGAATAAGGGGCCATCAAAAAATGGACTATCACATCCACGAGATTTTTTATACAAACCTCATGGTAACCACTAAACAAATAATCCGAACAGAATCACACATGATAAAGAAAGACAAAACTAAGAGAACTCCCATACAGAACTACCAAGCTAAATTGGTAGTCTGAAACACATGGGACGAGAAACAAAAGAAATGCAAAAGAACCGGAAAAAGAGTGATAAAATAACAACAACAAGCCCCCATATATCAATAATTACCCTAAAAGTAAATGGACCAAACTCTCCAATCAAAAGACACAGAGTGGTAGGATGGATTAAAAAACAAGACCCAACAATATGCTGCCTCCAGGAAACACATCTCAGCTCTAAGGACAAGCACAGGATCAGAGTGAAAGGATGGAAGACAATACTCCAAGCTAATGGGAAACAAAAGAAAGCAGGTATTGCCATACTTATATCAGACAAAATTGACTTCAAGATAAAACAGGTAATGAGAGACAAAGAGGAGCAATATATAATGATAAAAGGGACACTCCACCAAGAAGACATATCACTTTTAAATATATATGCACCCAATACAGGAGCACCAAGGTACACAAAGCAACTATTAACAAACCTAAAAGGAGATATTAACAACAACATAATAGTAGTAGGGGATCTTAACACCCCACTCTCATCAATGCACAGATCATCCAGACAGAAAATGAATAAGGAAGTAATGGGCCTAAACGAAAAACTAGATGAGGTGGACTTAATAGACATATACAGAGCACTCCATCCAAACACAGCAGATTACACATTCTTCTCAAGCACGCATGGAACATTCTCAAGGATAGACCATATGTTGGGAAACAAGGCGTGCTTATATAAATTTAAGAAGATTGAAATCATAACAAGCATCTTTTCAGACCATAATGCCATGATGTTAGAAATCAACTACAAGGAAAAAACCAAGAAAGTGACAAAGCAGTGGAGACTCAACAACATGCTATTAAACCACCAATGGATAATTGATGAAATTAAAGGAGAAATCAAAGCATACTGGGAGACAAATGAAAATGAAAATATACTGTACCAACTCATATGGGATGCAGCAAAAGCAGTTCTGAGAGGGAAACTCATAGCAATACAGGCCGACCTTAACAAACAAGAAAAAGCCCAAATAAGCAACCTCAAACTGTACCTAACAGAATTAGAAAAGAAAGAACAAACAAATCTTAAAGTCAGCAGAAGGAGGGAAACAATAAAAAACAGAGCAGAAATAAATGAAATTGAAATTAAAAAAAACAGTAGAAAGGATCAATGAAACAAAGAGCTGGTTCTTTGAGAAAATAAACAAAATTGACAAACTCTTAGCCAGTCTCACCAAGAAAAAAAGAGCGAAGGCTCAAATAAATAAAATTAGAAATGAAAAAGAGGAAATTACAGCAGACACCTCAGAAATACAAAAGATTATAAGAGAATACTATGAAAAACTATATTCCAACAAATTGGACAAGCTAGAAGAAATGGATAAATTCCTAGACTCATACAACCTCCCAAAACTGAATCAAGAAGAAATAGAGAACCTGAATAGACCAATCACAAGTAAAGAGATTGAAACAGTAATCAAGAACCTCCCCAAAAATAACAGTCCAGGACCAGATGGCTTCTTTGGAGAATTTTACCAAACGTTCAAAGAAGACATAACACCTATCCTTCTCAAACTATTCCAAAAAATAGAGGAAGATGGAACACTTCCCAACACATTCTATGAAGCCAATATCACCCTGATACCAAAGCCAGGCAAGGACAGTACTAAGAAGGAAAACTACAGACCAATATCCCCGATGAACATAGATGCAAAAATCCTCAACAAAATATTGGCAGACTGAACACAGCAATACATTAAAAAGATAATACATCATGATCAAGTGGGATTTATACCAGGGACACAGAGATGGTTCAACATCCACAAATCAATCAATGTGATACACCACATTCAGTAAACAAGGAATAAAAACCATATGATCATCTCGATAGAGGCAGAGAAGGCTTTTGACAAGATCCAATATCCATCTATGATAAAAACTGTCAACAAAATGGGTATAGAAGGAAAGTACCTTAACATAATAAAGGCCATATACAACAAACCCACAGCCAACATCATACTCAATGGGGAAAAACTGAAAGCCATCCCTCTGAAAACAGGGACAAGACAAGTGTGCCCACACTTGCCACTTTTATTCAACACGGTACTAGAGGTTCTGGCCAGAGCAATCAGGCAAGAAAAAGGAATAAAAGGAATCCAAATAGGCAATGAAGAAGTGAAACTCTCGTTGTTTGCAGATGACACGATCTTATATATAGAAAACCCTAAAGAATCCATTGGAAAACTATTAGAAATAATCAACAACTACAGCCAAGTGGCAGGGTACAAAATCAACTTACAGAAATCAGTTGCATTTCTATATACCAACAACAAACTAACAGAAAGAGAACTCAAGAAGACAATCCCATTTACAATTGCAACAAAAAGAATAAAATATCTAGGAGTAAATTTAACCAAGGGAGTGAAAGACCTATACAATGAAAACTATAAGACATTACTGAGTGAAATCAATGATGACATAAAGAAATGGAAAAAGATTCCATGCACTTGGATTGGAAGAATAAACATTGTTAAAATGACCATACTACAGAAAGAAATCTACAGATTCAATGCAATCCCAATCAGAACCCCAAGGACATTCTTCACAGAAATAGAACAAAGAATACTAACATTCATATGGGGCAACAAAAGACCCCAAATAGCTAAAGCAATACTGAAAAAGAAGAACAAGGCTGGAAGAATCACAATCCCTGACTTCAGAACATACTACAAAGTGATAGTAATTAAAACAGCATCGTATTGGTACAAAAACACACACACAGATCAATGGAATAGAATTGAAAGTCCAGAAATAAAATCTTATATCTATGGGCAGCTAATCTTTGACAAAGGAGCTAAGGACATACAGTGGAGAAAGGAAAGTCTCTTCAATAAATGGTTCTGGGAAAACTGGACAGCCACTTGCAAAAGAATGAAAGTACACCATCTTCTTTCACCATACACAAAAATTAACTCAAAATGGATCAAAAATTAACTCAAAATGGATCAAAGACCTGAAGGTAAGACCTAAAACTATAAAACTCCTGGAGCAAAATATAGGTAGTACACTACTCGTCATCAGCCATAAAGGGATATTTTGGAATTCCATGTCTACTCAGACAAGGGAAACAGAAGAAAAAATAAACAAGTGGGACTTCATCAGATTAAAGAGCTTCTACAAGGCAAATGAAACCAGGATCAAAATGAATAGGGAACCCACCAGCTGGGAAAAAATATTTGCAAACCATACATCTGACAAGGGATTAATCTCCATAATATATAAAGAACTCACACAACTGAATAACAAAAAAACAAACAACCCAATCAAAAAATGGGCAGAGGAAATGAACACTTCTCCAAAGAAGATATACAGATGGCCAATAGGCACATGAAAAGATGTTCAACATCACTAATCGTCAGGGAAATGCAAACCAAAACCACACTAAGATATCATCTTACACCCTTTAGAACGGCTATAATCACCAAGACAAAAAGCAACAAATGCTGGAGAGGCTGTGGAGAAATGGGAACCCTAATCCACTGCTGGTGGGAATGCAAATTGGTGCAGCCTCTATAGAAAACAGTATGGAGATTCCTCAAAAAATTAAAAATAGGAATACCTTATGATCCAGCTATCCCACTACTGGGTATCTACCCAACCAACCTGAAATCAACAATGCAAAGAGGCTTATGCACCCCTGTGTTCATCGCAGCATTATTCACTACAGCCAAGACATGGAAGCAACCCAAGTGTCCCTCGACTGATGATTGGATAAAGAAGATGTGGTATATATATACCATGGAATACTACTCAGCCATAACAAAAGACAAAATAGTCCCATTTGCAACAACATGGATGGACCTGGAGGGTATTATGTTAAGTGAAATAAGCCACAAAGAGAAAGACAAACACTGCATGATTTCACTCATATGTGGAAGACAAACCAACACAGGGACAGATAGAATTGTTTGCTTGTTACCAGGGGCTAGGGGAGTGGGGGGTGGGCACAAGGGGTGGAGGGATGCACTTATATGGTGACTGATAAACAATAATGTACAACGAAAATTTCACAATAAAAAAAAGCTTTAAAAAAATTTCCTGAATTACAACATTCTATTAGTGCAGATAAATATCCATTGATTAAGGAAATGACGACGAGGCTACTTTGAATTGACTAACCCATTTAAATGAATTTAAATGTTGCTAACATCCTAACAGTATCTCCATCAAACAAAAATAATACTGTATGTTGAGATATACCATTTGCTTTATTCATAGACGATTTATAGACACTTCGCAGTCGGTCAGTGGTTCCCCCTGGAGTCTGGGGAATCGCAGGTTGGGGACTGCTGATATAATGTCATCCTTAAGGAAGATGACTTTAAGGGGTTTCAATTTTTTAAATCTTTACTCGGTAACTAGACAAATAAAGAAGAGCACAGAAAGCTCTTAAAAGCTAAATTGCCAAAGTTAGTTTCCAATTATTGAGCTATGTTAGAGAATGATTTAAAAACAAAATATTCTTTGTATAATTATAGAAAGAAAATATCTGTTTTGGGTGAAATTTTCCCAGTTTAGTGTGGGGCAGAAATTTTGAGTGTAGATATATTTACTATATACATAGATTTACTAGACCTATTAGAAATGTGTTGATTTCTAGACACAGTGTTGAGGTCAGCAATACTTGGTTGGCTATGAAAGAAACCTTTAAAACCAGTAGCAGCAGACCTCACCAGCCTCCAGCAAAACCCGGCAGCTCCTACTCCCTGCTTTAAACTTGAACAGTGTACCGCCCTGCAGAGGTGGGAGGGCAAATGCCAAGGGAGAATCTAATTCTTCTCACATCAATTCAGGTTTTTATTATTTTCACGTAACAACTTGTTTCACTTTGTGTGGCTGTGAACGTGAAGGATGCTGACCGGCCGTGTGGGTGTTCAGGCAAGGAGTGGGCAGGTGAGAGGTGGCCTAGAAACATTACTTACTAGAACAAAAACAGCAACCAGACCTCTTGCACCTCATCCTCGTCCTGTCCAGATCCAGCGGTCCAGCAGTGGTTAGAGATTTGGATGGGGCCCATCAAGCACTTGGGGCCAATCCTCACGCCTCCAGAATGTTCTGAGGGCGACAGGCTGCTGTTGCTTTGTTCTCTTTTCTACCCAAGAATATTCCACCAGACATCGATGACTGTGAAGGTAGTCTCCAGCCCCACGTTTGATCTAGCTGCCTTTACATAATTTGGAAGAAAGCAGAGAGGTTTTAATGTCGCAATGACCCAGTTCTGATGATTGACTTGCTGATTCTTCTGCCCGCAGGGGGCTTGTTTACCTACATTTCAGGAGCCAATTTCCTTGGTGAGATCATTGAATGGAGCAGCTACGCCCTGGCCTCTTGGTCCCTCCCAGCACTGGCATTTGCGTTTTTCTCACTTTGTGTCCTTGGGCTACGAGCTTTACACCACCATAGGTAAACTTGTCAATCAAAGTGGCAGCATCCACGTAGCATTCTTCTCGAAAAGGGCTTTTAGCACCCTGAGTCAGATGTAGAAACCTAAGACATTTATTTTTATAAGGTAAGGTGACAATAATCCACACTGGTAAATTCTGACTTCTTGGGCTTTCACTGAAGTTGGAATTTAGCTGGATGACAGTAGCAGTAACAATTTTTTTTCTATAAGCAAAAATAAACCTGTGTAGACAGAGGCACCCGAAGTGACTTGGGAAGCCACCGTGCCGCCTTCTTGAAGAAGTCTTCCCAGAGAGAAGTGCCTTGTGTCCACCTGAGTTAGTTGACCCAGCCTCTGTGCCCTCCTAGCAGGCTCACCTAGCAATGGCTTCTGGTTGGCAGTGGGCTACTCGGAAGAGTCAAGAGGAACAGGAAGTAGCTTCCATTTCCGTGCTTCAATCCAATGCACTTCCACCACATTTCTCCACGTGTGTTCCGTGGACACCACTTTCACAGATAGTTCTGAGGTACAGCCAGGATAGAGAACCACCGGGACAAAGCACTAGCCCTGTGCCTGGTGTGGCTGCTATTTTTAATTCTAAGCTTGGTGCTAACAGCTCAGGTAATCACAGAGCCCTGGAGACTCTTGGATTATTTTTCCAGAATCTGCGGAATACCAGGGCTTATTTTGGTACTCCTCCTCTACCCCCACATTCTGTAAATCATAACCAAGGTCATTGCCGGCTTCCTGGGAAGGGAGGGTGAGCAGCCACTCGTGTGATGTCAGGGCTGTCCCATCACCTGGGGAACGCCAGGAATTGCAGGGGTTTAGGGCCTCTCCTCTGAAGGTCCAGCCTAAAGCTTTCCACCTCCCACCTCCCTCCCAACCCTCCGCCTGGGGTGGGGTGTGGACAAAAGAGTTTACTAAAAGTCTCCCTGGAAGAAAAAGGGTAAGATACTAAGTTTTTATCAGGCTTTAAATGCGAATTTCAGATCCTTTCTCTCCAATGCCTTCTGTGGCTGGAGGAAAGAGAAAGCCCCTGATTACTGGAGACAGAGAGAGAACATGTCAAGGGGGAACGGATTGGAACCAGGACTGAAAGGAGCCCCTTAAGCTCCTGCATAGGTATTTTAGTCCAGCTAATGATTAAGTTCATAGTTTTAAAGGTTAAACTAAGAATGGGTCTTTTCCTCGGAGTGGAATTTACGGAGACCTGTCAGAAATGAATGAAACAACAGCTCTCCTCATGAGCTAGTCCTGCTACCTCCTGAACTTGTTGGGGAGGTGACAGAGGGTCCCCAGCCTGGAAGAGAGTCAGCGTAAGAGTTCTCCCCACTTCAGGCAGGGTCTGTTGCCCACCAGAGGCAGAGAGGGCGTGGGGGAGAAGAGGGCATCAGCCAGCATTTGGAGGGACCCTGAGAAGCAAGGACTCAACTGGGCTTGGTCAGGGGAGGGACAGCAATTTCACCAGAGGGTTCCAGCTGGAGCAACAACAAAATCCCAGCTGAGGCCCTATTCTGTTATGTCGGGCTGCTCCAGAGGGAGGGTCAGGGGGCATCTTTTCTACAGGGCTAACGGGGTGAGAGGCAGCTCACCAGATCTCTCAAATCATAGCACCAAAAGCCAGCCACCTCTTGTAACATATTATCACTATTTGTCCCCAGTTCAAACTAAGGTACTTTAACAGAGTGTATCATCTTGATTATTACTAGACAGCTGCCAGCTTCAACTCGTTAAGAGGACAGCCTGGTCACTTAAGGAGAAAGCCTTTTCACAAGATGTGTTAGTCTTCCAGGGCTGCTGAAACAGATGTCCACAAACTGAGTGGCTTAAAACAACTCTCACAGTTCTGGAGGCAGGAGTCTGAAATCAAGTGTAGGCGGGCTGTGCTCTCTCTGATGGCTCTAGGGAAGACTCCCTCCTTGCCTCTCCCCAGTTTCTGGTGGTGGCCGGCAAACCTTGGTGTCTGTGGCTTATAGCTGCATCACTCCAGTCTCTGCTCTGTCTTCACGTGGCCTTCTCTCCTGTGTGCCTCTTAGCTTAATAAATTATATCTGCAATGACCCTGTTTCCAAAGTAAGATCACATTCTTAGGTACTGGGGGTTAGGACTTCAGCATCTATTTTGGGCGGACACAATTCAACGTATGATATGAGGTAAAATTTTCTTGGCATTCCCAGGCCTCATAAAGGGATATTTTCTGGGAACATTGCCGGTTCTCTGAGGTTAACCTTGCACATAGTCTTTGGGGTCTCTGGTTCCCTGTAATTCTCAGCTGAATCCATTGAGTACTTCTTTCTGCATTTCTTATTTTTTTTTATTGTGGTAAAGTATTCATTACACGAAATTTACCATTTTAATGACTTTAAGTAATTCAGCGGCATTAGGTTCATTCCTAATGTTGTGCAACCGTCACCACTGTCCTCTGGCTATTACTTTTTATTTCCCAACACGAAGCTTCAACACTGATAAGAGACAGGAGGCAGGAGCATGACAGAAGGTGGACAAACGACCCTCTGGCAGAGTCAGGCCTGGGTGAGGGCAGGTTGATTTGTAATGGGGATTTCAGACACAGCAAACATCACCTGTTGACCACTGCTTGATTATACTTATAATTATTCCTTTCTTGTCTTTTAGGTTCTACCTCAAGGTGTTTGAGGACTACCCCAAATCTCGGAAAGCCCTCATTCCATTCATCTTTTAAAGAAACCAAGTAAAAATGGAACATAGCTCTCACAATACTGTTGAAAACCATCAAGCTGCTGAACTTGTAACGTTAATAAGACACTCACACTCTCCCGACTGAACTAGCCGGGCACCCTTGAACTTGGAACTTTTAAAGTTCCACTGTGTGTATAGAATAGTAAGCCTCCCGTGTTCTGATAGCTTGCCTGGGGATTCTGGGTGGTGCCCACTTAGTGTTTACTCTCAGCCTCCCAGGGTCTCTATCCTGATCTCCCACTGAAACGTCACCAAGGCCCTTTTCCACACAGAGACACTTGCTTCTTAGCTATCCTCCTAGAAAGTGCAAAACTTCACTATGCATTTTTTTCTTCGGGGGATCCAAGTACATGTGGCTTTATACCTGCTCTATATCAATGTAAGACAATTCTGTAGTTGAGAAAATTTTAGGTTGAGGGCAGTGCTTATAGAATTTATTAAAGGTATACATTTTGCACTTATACAAATTAGCAGAGAATTAAACTCTGAAGCTGCACAGACCCAGAGCAAACTACTCCCAAATGAAAACCCAGTCACATCTTCCTTTTCCTTAGTTAATTATGAAATATGTGAAATGACTTTTAAGAAAGGAGCCCTCTCCTCATCTTGCTGAAAATACAACAATGCACTGGTCCCATTTCGAATTTGTGCATTGTCTCAGTGCCTCTGTCTTCCTGAAGATTTCAGAATCCCTGTTAGAGACAGCGTAGCTTAACCCAGAAAACTGGTGTGGGTTTTACTGAAGGTCAGGATTTAATGACCACAAAGAAAAAGACGTGACTCTGGATGCTACTGAGAGAATAAAAAAGTGTTTTACAGTAGACGCTGCAAACTCTCATGTTCTTGGAAACTGGTGGAAATATCCAAATAATGAGAGAGTATCAAATAGGGGGACTAATGAGTAAGATCATGTGCTTCTTGCCTCGACGAGGTATCAGTGACAATGACAGTGATGCACATCAGGAGCCCCCAGCAACTCTTCTCTTCTGGAATTCTTCATCCCAGTCCTCAGGATCTGGTCAGGAGGGCATCTCCTTGGGGTGACTTGAACATCAGTCGTCAAAGATCCCAAGGGCAGAGGCAGAAAACTGTGACCGGAGGGATGCGTCCAGCTCAGAGAGTGTTTCACACGTAGTTTGATCTTCTTTTTTTTTTTTTTTTACATTCAAAGTTTCCAAAATTTAAAAATTAGGCGGCTTCTGCTTTCTAGTGTCCCTTAAAAAGTTGGAGGATCTGGGCCCACAGAGCCTGCTAAGAACGGGGGCTGATCAGCTGGTACGCATTAGAATCTGCACTCTCTGTGGAGGGGTCACCCTGGCGCGGGTGCTGGGACACCGGGCTCTCTAAGGAAGGAACACTCACGATCAGAATGTACGAAAATATTTGTCTCCTCAGGTCTCGCTTTGTGGCAAGTGTTGGTAACATCTAGCAAGCCCTTTTGGGAAATGAGCACCAGTTTTCTCAGATGAGGTGCTCAGAACAGAAATTCACTATATAAGACACATAGGACACTCGAAAGATCTGAGGAGGATGTGGATCACTGAAAAAAACAACTTGTAATCATGTGAATAAGTGTTTTGCTGTTTATTAAATGCCTCTCGAATCATGGGTGTTAAGTAATTTTGCTTGAATTAAAAGATCTTTGGAATCATGAAAATTATTATAAGGTGTTGGGCTGTATCTTTTTCCCTTTTATTCCTGTTTTTTTTCCTTTTTCTTTTTTTAGTATTGCTTGCTTTTTTCTCGTCTCCCTTCATTTTGCCAACTTAAAATTAGGGGCTCTGAGCTGAAAATAAAAGAGAAATATGACTTATAGAGTGTCTCCACCGCAGCTCAGAACTCCAAGCCGGTGGAATAAAGGTGCAGGAGTTGTGCTGAGGCTGGACGCCACCCCAGCGTCCAGGAAGACACAGTAGGGAAACACACTCAGTGACACAACTCTTAAGGTACAGCTTGGGCTCTGTGAAATAAAAGACTTCCAGTTCTCTCTATGACATTGAAAACTACCTTTATGAAATCCTTTATCTTAGTACCTTGTGAAACACCCAGACCGGTCCTTGAAATGGAAGAAGTGCTCAATAAATGGCAGCTACTATTTGCCCGGTCTGTGCAATTTCCCGACAAAATCGCTATTCAGCAACTGCAATTTTTGCCACTAGAGGGTGCTCTCTAGACATTTACTTAGGCCAGCCCTGATTTAATATGGTAACTTACATGTTTGGAAATTTTTAAATTCTATTGTCATTTCAAGTTAACATGATCGTGGACATTCTTAATGTAAATATAATGTAGAATAAATTTATGTAATCCCAAATCTTCCCTTGATAACTGAGGTGTTCTCAGTGTTTTGGGGCCATTGTTTTCAACCTGTTTTCTCATGTAGGGCTAGAATATGTATGCAGACTGAGTACAATAAAGGTCTGAAGGTGTGCTCATCCCTAAACATAATCCCCTTTTCTCCTAAAACTAGAAAGCAAAAAAAATATACCGTTGATTTAGGTTTCTGTGGAGCAGTTTTCTAAATTAGGGGCTAAAATATGACAGTGGCTTAGCTAACGAGATACTCGGTCCTGCTCTTGCTGAGACATTCATGGAGGGAATGTTCTCCCACCGATCTTCTAGAAGTTGTTGTGGTGTTTTGCTTGTGTTCAGAACTTAAGAGCCTAAGCACATTTAAGACATCAGCTAGTCCCACCCTTTCATATTATAGATGGAGACACTGAAACCCATAGAGTTAAAATGCCTCCCAAGTTCACATCGCTGGTCAGAGTAGCCATCTTAGCTTGTCCCTTTAAGGATCAGAAGTCTTTTTTTCTTCCGAAGGCACAGCAAGCTTTTTTAAGAGAGAGCCAGCTAAGCCTACACAGCTGGGTGTGAATTTAAGGCCTGAACACACTCATTCACTCTCCGATCATTTATTGAGCGGTTACAATATGAAATATAGTAAGGAGTAGGAAGATATTGTTGAATTAGTGAAGATTCTTGCCCTTTAGGGGCTGCCGTTTAGATTTCTGAAAAATTCACGCAGAAGAAAGGTAGCCAGAGCTGAAGTGCTGTGCCACAATTCAGATATCCACCAATGATCACGCCCACTGCGTGGATTCTGTTTCCATCACTCTGTGGGGAGGATCAGGCTGCTGTCCTTATCATGAGCCTATTTGATAAAACAAAGGAGTAGTAGAGAACTCGGTGTAGTAGAGATGACATTTGTGTTCAGTATGGAAAAGGTTTCAAGTCATAAATTCCCTTTGTCCCCAACACTTACCTTTGTAAGGAGCAACACTGGCTCTGCAGTATTCTGAAGGAGAAAAGACCTCTAATGAGAAATTTGCAATTAAGTACTGATTAAGGTGGTTTAAATCCTTTCAGGGACAAATAAATAAACCTATGAGTTTACTGCCCTGTAATTTTGCAATAGCTGTCTTGACTGTTTATGGTAAACTCACGGCACTCTCACCAAGATGCAAGGGGGAAAGCTCTTGGCACGTGAAGGCATGAACTCAGGAAGAGTCACTTTCTTTCTTGCCTGGTCTTCTGATTCTCCAATAGGTTGTGGGCTGAGGTCCAGGCATGGCAAACAAGCAGGGTAAGGAGAAGTGTAAAGCAAAACCTTCTGGAGAAGGCTGCTGATTGTTTTACGGCATCTACATTATCCCATGATAAAAAGAAGAGGCGTGGGGCCAGATGGTAATGTGGATTCTTGGGTGATGCAACAGCCATGGAGTAGATTTAATTTCCAGGTAAGAGATTTGCTCCTTCTCTCTATAAGTCCACTGAGCTGTGTTCTTAAAAGGTCCTATGTTATTTGTGTTGTGTCTCATTTCCTTCCACCAACCATAGCTTGGGATTTGGGTGAATGAAACACATTGTTGGGGAAGGTTAACGTATGTACTAAGCTGTGTTAGTTCCTTTTGTCCTAACCTTTTTCGGTTCAGTGTTTGGGCTTTTCACAGTGTAGTCAGAGTCTTGATGAAGGATATCCAATATCCTCTCCCACACGGCTGGCTGGCTGGGAGGAGGAGAAGGACAGAGAAGGAAAGTGGAGAAAAGTACGGAGTTGTGCGGCAGGGGTGGGGTGGGGGAAGGTTGGCAATGAAGAGACAAAGGGCCTGGAGAGGAGCCGTCTCCCTGACAGAGCGGGCTTCTTCCCTTTTCCTTGTGTCCACATTGCACAAGCCTGATCCTTCCCTTATCCTCCCAGGGAAAGAAGTCCCTCTGAGAGAGAGAAAATAAGCTTTGCTTAGAGCTCCTTTTTCATAAGGGAAGAAGCTGAGTTTCTTTAAACACAAGCCATATGGCTGTGCCTCACAATAAATAATTTAATTGAATTTCTGTCCACTCACCTCATAAAGATGGTTTTAAGTCTGTGCAGGAGAAACACTTATGAGAAAGAGGTGAAGGAAATGTTCCAAGAAGTGTGTTCAGAATCCAAGTTCTGTGAGGCCAGTGGGGAGACGAGAGCATCCAGAGGAACAAGCAAACACCCGGGTGGTCCCTTTTTGTGGGGTTTGTTTTCCTTTATTCCAGGGGCCCCTTTTTATAGGATATATTTCTAGGGATATATTTTATATAGGGATTTTTTTTTCAGCATTGACTAGAAAGAAAATACCATAAAATCAATTCAATTTTGTTAATTCATTCATGAATGCATTAATTTATTTTGTTAATTAATTCATTAATGTAAGATTCTTACAGTATATATAGAGGTATAAATTTGAAAGTAAATTGTAAGTTACAGATGTATATTGTATAAACTTTAGAGCAACAATTAAAACAGGAGATATAAACTGACATAGAAGGCAAAAGCTTATATAACTGAAAGGAGAAATAAACAAGTCCATAGCTGTAGTCAAATTTCAACACTCCTCTCTGTGCCCATTGTCTATACACTTTCAAATAATCGATATGTCAAAGAAGAAATCACAAGATAAATTAGAAAATATTTTGAATCAAATAAAAATTAAAAACATGACATATCAAAATTTGTGACATGGGAGGTCCACAACTGGTCATAATGTAGCAATCAGGTCTGTGTTTACAATTAAAACACCAGAGAAATATATGAAACAATGTTGAGATGTTGAACCATAGACAGTGCACGACAGTGATTCCTGAGCAAAGGGAAACTAAACACGGTGAGCCCACAATCTCCTCAGCTGATTGACTAGAGAAGGTTTCCAGGCACAGCCCAGGGAAGGTCACCCAAACAGAAGCTGACGGTCTCTCTGAGTTGAGAAGACAGAGTTGAGGATTTGGGAAAGCCAGGGTAGCTAGAATTCTGAGGGCAAAGGTATCTGGAGGAGTCTGGGAAGGGTTCACAGAGGCAGTAACATAAATGGGGCCCTTGTTCTGTCCCTTATGAAACTAGAGATGAATTTTAAAGATGAAAAAAACTCCCAATATATTTACAGATCTTCCTCCACTTATGATGGGGTTATGTCCTGAAAAACTCATCGTAAGTTGAAAATATTGTAAGTTGAAAATGCATTTAATACCCCTAACCTACTGAACATCATAGCTTAGCCTAGCCTACCTTAAACATACTCAGACAACTTATATTAGTCCACAGTTGGGCAAAATCATCTAACACAAAGCCTATTTTATAACAAGTATTGAATATCTCGTGTAACTTATTGACTACTGTACTAAAAGCAGACAACAGAAGGGTTGTGTGGTACAGAATGGTCGTAAGTGTATCGGTTATTTACCCTCGTGACTGGTGGCTGGCTGGGAGCTGCAGCTCTTAGCTGCTGCCCAGCATCACGAGAGAGTATGGTACTGCATGTCATTAGCCCAGGAAAAGATCAAAATTCAGAATCTGAAGTGGGGTTTCTACTCAATGAGTATCACTTTTGCACCATCGTACAGTTGAAAGACTGTAAGTCAAACCACTGTAAGTTGGGGACCGTCTGCAGTTGAAAATTTGGAATAGAAAAATTTGAAAGATGACAGTAAGCCTTGTAGCCTTCTATACAGTAGTCATTTCGTCGCTGGGGGCTCTGTCTAATCCTTATCTGGTCTCCTCAATTCAGCTGAAGTTACTCTTCCCCCAAATGAGGCATTCCTCGTCCCAAACTTACAGGTGCTAGGAATACTCTAACCCTCCCCATTCGCCAGTTGGCTACTAGCAGAATAGTTGACAGAGCCTAATGTGGCTGAAATGCCATCACACTTTGTCAACAGTTCTAATGCACTCTCTTTTCCTTTCTAAAAGCCTTAGAAATATGTTAGGTACAAGCAAATTTGCCTTGGCCTGTACCAGCTTAATAGATTCATTATTTTCCTTGAGCCTATAAGAGCTGTAGGAAAAACTTAGATGCCTGGTGATCTCTGAAGACAAGTCATATCAAACTTTTCATTCATTAAACAAATTTGTATTGAAACAACTGGATATCCACATGCAGGAAAATGGATTTGAACCCCTGTCTCACACAATAAACAAAAATTAACTCAAAGTGAATCATAAAGCTAAATGTAAGAGCTAAAACTATAAAGCTCGTAGAAGTAAACACAAGAATAAATCTTTGCTATGTGGGGTTAGGCAATGATTTCTTAGATATGACACCAAAAGCACAAGCAATAAAAGAGAAGATTGGTAAGTTGGATTTTATCAAAATTTAAAGCTTTTGTTCTTCAAAAGATACCACCAAGAAAGTAAAATGGCAACCCACTGAGTGGGAGAAAATATTTGCAAATCATATATCTGATAAAGGACTTAGGGTTCAGAATGTATAAAGAACTCTTACAACTCAATAATAAACAGACAAATAACCCAATTAAAAGTGGACAAGGGATTTGAATAGATATTTTTTCAAAGAAGATACACAAATGTCCAATAAGGATCTAAGAAGATGCTCAACATCCTTAATCATTAGGGAAAATGCAAAGCAAAACCACAATGAGATACCACTTCACACCCACCAGAACCACTATAATCAAAAAGACAGACAGTAACAAGGGTTGATGAGGATGTGAAGAAATCAGAACCCTCATGCATTGCTGGTGGGAGTATAAAACAGTGCAGCATCTTTGGAAAACAATTTGGCAGTTCCTGAAAATGTTAAATCTAGGGTTACCATATAACCCAGCAATTCTACTCCTAGATATCTACCTGTTTTTAGTTGGGTTAAAGCACCGAGTGCCTTGAAATGACAATGAAATATCTCTTGGCAGGGACTGGTTTGTGTGGTTGACCCCTTTTCACAGGGCAGAGAGCAGGGTGAAGAAATGCAAACAGAGGAGGTGCCTGCAGAGGGGAGACACTGAGCAGTGCTTGGAGTGCCCACTGGTGGGGACTTCCTAGATGTGTATAAGGGGTTGTGGACAATTAGAGGTTGGGGTGAGAACTCTGGGTCCCCCATGGGCTAGGGAGAGAGGCCAGAAAGGAGTAAACTTAAAGAGAGAGAAATTTGATCAACCATAACGAAGACAATGACCCTGGCTGTGAGTTCTCCATCATTGGACTGTTCAAGAAGAATCTGGCAGATGAGTTGTTGGGGAAGGTCATGTTGAATGGGAGCCAGGGTTTGGTCCAGTGTTCTCTAAGTCTCCTTCTAAGTTTGTGACTCTAAGTGCCGGGCATTGAAGACAAAATCCCTGGTTGAGAAGTTTTCCTGGGCCAAACTGGCCTATAGTCCCAGGTGGTTTATGGGAATTGGCCCTGCGTAGGATCTCCCAAGGCATCAATAATCCAGTGGCATTGAGCTCGGAGACTGAGCCTGGATGTGAGTGAATGGAAGAATGAAGGATTCAAGTTTAGCTCAATTCAAGGAAAACTATCTCCTGGAGCACCAAATTCTGGGCAGTAGCTACAGAACTTCTGTCTGCAGGAGTGGGGCTAGTGCTCCAAAACACTTAGACCACTTGCATTGAGGGGAGCTGGTGAAGGAAAAAAGATAGAAAAATTGTGGTAGATGAGAAGAGACTCTAGAAAGATGATATATTAGTGACTTGATTATGCAAATCACTTTATTAGACAAATGTTTTTCCTGCTTCATTCGTTTTTAGGAGAAAGAAGAACATCATAAGAAAGCAAAATGATGTTAGAGATGTCTTTTCCTTAACAACTTGATGAGAAATCATTTATTTACAATAAACTGCATCTGTTTGAAGTGTGCAATGCCGTGAGGTTGACAGTTATATACACTTGTGAAACTACCACTCCAATCATGATGCTGAATATTTCCTCACCCTTGAAAGATTCCTGATGCCTCTTTGCAGTTCATTCTTCCCTCTACCCTTGGTCACAGCAACCACTGATTTGCTTTTCTTCGCTGTAGGTTAGTTTGCATTGTACCTAAGTGGAGTCATACAGTACATACTCTATTGCATGTGGATTCCTTCACTCAGCTTCACAGTCCTGAGAGTCACCTGGGTGATTTTGTGTATTGGTAATCCATTCCCTATTATTGCCAAGTAATATTGCATTAAATTTGCCAAAGTACATCACATTTTATTTACCTTTTCACATGTTGATGGATATTTGGGCTGTTCCTAGTTTTTGAGAATTATAAATAAAGCTTCTATAAACATTTATGTATAATTTTTGCGTGAACGTAAGTTTCATTTCTTTTGGGTAGATACATAGGCATGGGCTTGCTGGATTATGGTGTGCATGCTTTTACAAGATACTGCCAAACTGCTTTTCCAAAGTGACTGCATCATTTTGCATTCCTGTCAACAAGGTATGAGAGCTCCAGCTCTGCATCTTTCCCAGCACTTGGTATTGTCAGTATTTTTAAAGCAATTCTAATAGGTATATAGTAGTAATTTTTTAATGTTTTAAATTTGCATTTCCTTAATAACTAATGATGGTGAGTATTTTCTCACATGCTTGTTTGCCATTTGTATTTCCTTATTGGTAAAGTGTTTGAATCTTTTGCTTTTTAAAACAATTAGGTTGACCTTCTCCCTCTGACTTATTTCACTTTGCATTATACCCTCAATGTCCATTCACATTGTCACAAATGGCTGGATTTCATCGTTTCTTATGGCTGAGTAGTATTCCATTGTGTATATATACCACATCTTCTTTAGCTATTCGTCCCTTGATGGGCACTTAGGTTGCTTCCAAGTCTTGGCTATTGTGAATAATGCTGCAATGAACACAGGGGTGCATGTACCTTTACAAATTGGTGTTTTCAAGTTCTTTGGATAAATACCCAACAGTGGAATAGCTGGATCATATGGTAGTTCTATCCTTGATTTTTTGAGGAATCTCCATACTGTTTTCCATAGTGGCTGCACCAGTTTGCACTCCCACCAGCAGTGTATAAGAGTTCCCTTCTCTCCACATCCTCTCCAACACATGTTGTTTCCTGTCTTGTTAATTATAGCCATTCTGATGGGCGTGAGGTGATATCTCATTGTAGTTTTGATTTGCATTTCCCTGATAGTGATTTTGAACATCTTTTCATGTGTCTGTTGGCCATCTGTATATCTTATGATTTCCTTCATTAAGTAGTAGATAATAACAACAATAAATAAACACATAGGGACAGAGATTGGATTGGTGGTTACCAGAGGGGAAGGGGGGAGGGAGGATGGTGAAAGGGATAACTCGGTACATGTGTGTGGTGATGGGTTGTAATTAGTATTTTGGTGGTGAACATGATGTAATCTATGCAGAAATAGAAGTATAATGATGTACACCTGAAATTTTTACAATGTTATAAACCAATGTTACTGCAATAAACAAAAAATCAAAAAAAAATCAATTAGGCTGATTTCTTATTGTTGAGTTTGGAGAGTTATTTATGTATTTTGAATACAAGTGCTTTGTCAAATATATGTATTGAAAATACCAGTCCGTGGCTTGCCTTTTCATTCTTTTTAGATTGTCTTTAACAAATAAAATAATTTAATTTTGATGGAGTCTAATTTATTTTTTCTTTTATGGAACATACTTCTGGTATCATATCTAAGAATTCTTTGCTTAACCCATGGTTACAAAGATTTTTTTCCTGTTTACTTCTAGACATTTTATAGCTTTACATTTTTCGTTTAGGTCTATAATCCATTTTGAGTTAATTTTTTGTAAGATGTGAGGTATGGGTTGAGGTTAACTTTTTTGCATATGAATACCCAAGTGTTCCAGCATCATTTGTTGAAAAGAATATTTCTTCTCCATTGATTTGCTTTTGCACATTTGCCAAAAAACCTGTTGACTATATTTGTGGGAATTTCTGACCTCTCTATTGTTTCACTGATCTGTGTGTCTATCTTTTTATCAATACCACACCATCTTGATAACTTTAGATTGATAAGTTTTGACGTCAAGTAGTGTGAGTGCTCCAACTTTTTCAAAATTGTTTTGGCTGTTGTAATTCCTTTGCATTTCTATATAAATTTTAGAATCATAAATTTTTTATCTACAAAAGAGACTTTTTGAGATTTTGTTTTGTATTGCATTGTGACTCTGGCTCAACCTGAAGAGAACTGACATCTTAATAAGATTGAGTCATCCAATCCTTGAATATTGTATGTCTCTCCATTTACTTAGGTCTTCCTGGATTTCTTTTCTCAGTGTGTTGTAGTTTTCTGCATAGAGATCGTGTACATATTTTGTAGGATTTATTCCTAAGTAGCCCATTTTTGGATATTATTGTAACTGACTCTGTTTTACAAATCTTGAACTCTATTTGTTTTGAACTCTATTTTACTTTTTTTTATTTTTAAAAGTAGAACCTTAGATTACGTATGTGAGACCTTTCTTTTTTTCTAAGTACTTAATGCTATAAATTTCCCTCTAAGCAATGCATTAACTGCATCCCAAAAATTTTGATATGTTGTGTATTCATTATCATTCAGTTCAAATATTTTATTTCCTTTCTGTTTTCTTCTTTGATCCCTGGATTACTTAGAAGTGTTTTATTTTGTTATCCAATAGTTAGAAAATTTCCAGATATCTTTCTGTTATTGATTTCTAAGTTGTTTCCATTGTGGTAAGAGAACATACTTTGTATAGATTGAATCCTTCTAAATTTATTAAAACTGTTGTTATGGTCTAACATATGATCTATGCTTGTAAATGATCCACATGCACTTGAAAAGAATGTGTATTCTGCCACAGTCGACTATAGTGTTTTACAAGTAGAAACGAAATGAAAATGATCAATAGAGGACTCTATTTTTTACAGATTTTTTTTGGTCTACTAAGAGAGGAGTGTTAAATTCTCCTACTATGGTTATGTAGTAGGGTTATGTATTATGCTTATTTATGTTTTAATTCTATCAATTTCCACTTCTTATATTTTGAGGCTGTTAGGTGTGTGTGTATATATACATATATAGTTATACCTTCTTAATTAATTGAGCTAAAAAGTCAATAGATAATATTAACATTATGAAATGTCTCTCTTTGTCTTTGACAGTACTCTTCTTTATCTGAGAGTCTGTTTTATCTGATATTAATATAGCCATTCCAGCTTTTGTGTACTGACTATTTACATGGTGTGTCTTTTCACATGTATTTACTTTGAATCTTTCTGTGGCTTTGTATTTGAAATATGTCTGTTGTAGACAACATACGTTCAATCTTCCCTTTTTAAAAACTTCATTCTGATAGTCTGTGGCATGTTTAGTCCATTAGCATTTAATGACATCATTAATATGATTAGATTTAGTTCTACCAACTTTAATTTATTTGGTTTATTTCCTCTGTACACTGTTCCTCTATTATCTCTTTTGTGCCTTCTTTTGCTTTATTTATATACATTTTAGAATTCCTTTTTAATGTTACACATTGGATTGTTCACTATACTTCTTTATATTATATTTTAGTTAATGTTTTAGGAATTACAATGTACATCCTTAGCTTTTCATAGTCTTGGAGTTAATCTTAGAGTTAATAACTTAGAGTTAATCTTATACCACTTTATACATATATAATCCTTGCAATTGTATAGGGTCATCTGTGCCCCCACCATGCTTTATGTTGTAGTTATATGTATTACATCTACATACATAGTAAACTCTATAAGGTGATGTTAAAAGTTTGTCTTTAAACAGCATTATAAAGAAGTTAATAGAAGAAACAGTATACATATCTCCATATTATTCTTTCCGAAGATTTCCTGTTGAATCATTTCCCTTCAGCCTAAAGAATTCACTGTAACATTTCCGATCATGCAAGTGTGGTCACAATGAATACTCTCAGGTTTCCACCATTTGGCGATATCAATGTTTCACATTCATTCTTGAAAGACATTTTTGTGGGATACAAAATTCCTAGTTAACAGTTTTGTTTTGTTTTTTTCTGTCAGTGCTTTAAACAAGCTGTTTCCCTGTGTGCTGGCCTCCTTGGTTTCTGATAAGAAGTTGTGATCATTCGAATAGTTGTTGAACGTAGTGTGTCATTTTCTCAGAAATCATGATTTTCTCTTCACCTTTGGTTTTTACCTGCTTGAGCATGATATGCCTAGGTATGGTTCTCTTTAAGTTTATCCTGTTTGGGGTTCATGGAACTACAGATTCTGTAAATTTAAAACGTTAGCCAAATTTTGGAAGTTTCTGGCCATTATTTCTTCAAATACTTTGCTCTCTTCCCTTTCTCTTCTCCTTCTTTGACACATGTGTTAGACCTTTTGAAATGTTCCATACATCCATGAGGCTGCGGTCACTTTTTCCTGTCAGATCATATACTTTCTTTTGATCCATCTTCAAGTTACTGCTTTCAGAGGAAAGCCACAAAAAACAAGAACTTCTTGTGTTCTACTGTGTTCCTTGGTGCAGATTTCAACTCTCCTCCAAATATTGCCTGCTTTTGTTCTGTTTGCAGTATCTCAGGCAGTTGTTTTTGTATTTTGTCTAGATTTTTTAACTCTTATTTGCAGCAAGATCAGGGTTTTAGGTGTTCATTTCCTCATACCGTAAGCAGAAACTAAGGGTATTATTTTACCTTGACATCAGCACAGATGTTACCCACTTCCTTACAATTTATACAATCATATTCACACACAGTCCTTGATAAATTAACAATCATAATGACCTAAAGTCTGTAAAAATAATGAAATAAAGGTTAAAAACCGTTCATTATACCACACTTATTAATGAAGAAAATAACTCAAACATTTATAACATTTTTTATCAATTTACTCCTAGTTGACTAGAATGATCTTGCTGACGTTCAATGCCTTGGTTTCTTTATCAGTCAAAAAAAAAATGCTAGACTATATCAGCTTGTTCTGAAAACTATTCTACAGTTACATGCGATATTGCTTGAGAAAAGGTTGTGTGGTTAAATATATTTGGGATCTGTAGAGTTAAACAAAGTTGAATATGTTCTTTTCTACAGTATTTTTCAAAGGCTTTACTATGCTAATACATGTCATGAGTTTCCCAAAAGAGGGCAAGATTGCTATTAGTTATTTTTGCTTTTGTCTTGGGCTTTAATATGGCTCAGCACGCCACTGTTACTGATCCTCAATATATTGGTCACCATGGATTTTTTTTCACATTAATTTGTCTTTTAAATGTAACATTAGAATATTATCTTGATTAGTGAGTCTTTTGGTGCACCCTTAAATTTTGCACTGGAGGCAAGTGCCTCCTTAGCCTCACTTGTCTCCCTCTGGTCCCGGAGTGCCAGTGTCAGTGACAATGGTCAAATTGATAGATTTACTAATAAAGCTTTGTATTTCCTAAAACATGAAATCAAACAAGTCACCAGTTTACAAAACCCTCTCAGGCTTTCTTTAATCTTATGACCCCATCTCCACTCTTTTTCCACTTCCTTCTTCTCCCATGAACATTCTGCACTCAATCTCTGCTCTGAGCTTTTGTTCCTCTTCCACTGACACCAGGAAAGTGTCCCCCTCCCCTTTTCTTCTCCTCAGCTTATCCAAATTCTTCTTCAGGATCCTGCTCATGTCCTACTCCCTTCCTACAAGTTCCCCTGACCTCTGGAGGAAGGCCACAGACTCACTTCCTTTGCTGATTGGCTAGCCATGCATTTCCCAGTGGTCCCACACAACTTGGTCCTGAATTATGTGCTGCCTAGGATGTTTCTTCATGATTTTATGGGTGCATGTCTGGTCCCCTCTGTGGTCCAGGCTCACGTCTCACACTTCTTAATCCTTTTAGGAGAAAGCACTATGTTAAATGCACAGGGATCAGTAACTGCTGTTGATTTGATAGGTTCTTCCAGAATTCCCTCAACTCCCTCTTATTCCCTGCACTCTTTGCTATTCTCTTTTTCTTATCCTCAAATCTGCGAAGATCCATGTTCTCAGGTTCAGTTGGATTCAGGCTAAACCTATACCCATCAGCTTTGAACTCAACTCTAAATTCTAGGTGTCAACATAAGGCAAATTTTTGAAGGAATTCCCTCCGAGAATGTGCAAATTCATAAACACTTTCCTGCAAACACTCCTCAGTTCACCATGTGTAGATCTCATGTCTATGGTGGACCGGTTTCTAATCTGCCTCCCACAGTGTAAACTGCAGAACTTCTCTTTCCTGGAAATGTTGGTATCTAACCAAGGATGTGCCTGATGGAGTAGTGGGTAGGGTGATGTGTGTCCTCTCAACACATTGTCTCTATTCTATAAGCTTTCAGTTGTTACATCTCCTCCTTCACTGAGAACCTGAAACCATGCCTGGCCTCTTGCCTCTCAAGCTTATCTCTGTACCAAGTAACTGGCCTGGCTCATCTGGTTAGAATGTTGCCACCAGGAGGCAATGGAGATTTAAAGGGCCCTTCATGGCTTACAGAAGGCTTTCTCCTTCAGCAAACAAACATTGGAGCTTAGATGGAGAACAAGGGGCTTTGGAGCCAAGGGATATAATAAAGGGAAAGTCAACATAATCCCTCTCAGGCTTCTTTCTATTAAGTTGATCTTCAATACCAGAAACAGAGCCCATCCCATATTTTGTGCAAAGAAAATCATAATCAGTAGCACAGCTAATTGATTATCCTAGTCTTGCCTTTGACTCATCCATTTTGTTAAAGGATATTTAATTTGACTTTATCCATTTTACTAATGAGTGCCTCACCCTGCTGCAGCCTGGAATAAAGGAGAATAATCTAATGCTGGTTTGCTAACTGATCCTCTTCAGGAGAGCCAGTTATGGCCTTTTGAATGGGCAAGAGGTTGCTTAGGCTGATATCTCCTGCAATAGGCAAGAGGAAGAAAATGCTTGGGGAAGAAGGTTGGACTGCTGTCAGATGCTTGTCAGGCAGTTTTTGTCCTCATGGTGCCTGAATTGTTGTAAAAGTGAACTCGAGTCTGGGGAAGGAGAATTAATTCCCATGTCAGCTGTTTGTTCAACTGAGCTGAACTTTTGCCGCCTCCCAGGATCCCCCAGGGTTAGTCACTATGGACACCACAAAAACACTGTATTGATTTTTGTAGTTTTTTTCTCAAATATTTTGTGATCTGGCTGACCACTCAGCATCAGACTGGGCTAATGCTGACACCAAAAGCAAGTACAGGGGCACTTTGATCCTCTTGTCCTGAGCCACTCTCTCTTCTCAGCCTCCCAGGTGAGGAAAGGTGAAGAGAAGTAAAGTCAAGGAAGGGTAAATCAAAGACTAAGGGAGGAAGGCGTTTTCCTGCTAAGGTCTGGCTCAGAGGTCATCTGAGTCAATTTATGTGTATGTACCTTCTTACCCAGTGTCCATACTTCCCATCTGGTCAGGGGACAGGGTAGGGAGTTTCCAAACAAGAGCAAATACCAGAATGATCTTACAAGTCAGCCAAAAACAGGGCTCACAAGAAGATGAATACCGAAAACCCAGGAGACATGGCTAGAAATAGAGGGCTGGTATCCAAGGCTGCCAAACATATGACTGATCAGTTGCAGCCCGCTAACACAGACTCACACAAGATACAGATATACATGCAGATTCATCCATGATCTTGTGTGTATCAGTAATTCATTATTTTTTTAATGAGTGGCATTTCATGGTATGAATATACCACAATTTCTTTATCTTCTTTCACTTGTTGATGGACATTTGAGTTGTTTCCATTGTTTGCTATTGTGAAAAAAGCTGCTATGGATATTTTTGCAATAGACTTTTTGTGGACATATGTCTGCATTTCTCTCAGGTACGTACATAGAAGTAGAATTTCTAGGTAATAAGGTAGGTCTATGTTTATCTTTACTAGAAAGTGCCAAAGAGTTTTCCAAAGTTAATGTACCATTTTACACTCACACAACAATGTATGAGAGTTCTAATTGCTCCACATCCTCACAACATTTGTATTGTCAGTCTTTTTAATATTAACCAATTCAGTGGGTTAGAAATGGTATCTCATAGTATTTTTAAAAAACAAGCTTATGGAGGGTGGTGTCAAGATGGTGGCATAGGTGGACTCTGAACTCACCTCCTCCCATGGACACAACAAATTTACAACTACTCTTGGAACAATTTTACCTGAGAGAGAACTGAAAACTGGGTAAAAAGAACCCCACAACAAGGGACAGTGCTGACTGAGGTGGAAGAGGTAGAAATTCCTTTCTGGAGAGAAAAAAGCCACCTTCCAGCCACAACCCTTCACAGCCAGCCAGGAGCAATCCTAAGGTGTGAAGCCCTCCGTGGAGGAATGGGGGATCTGAGCGGGGAAGCGTTACCACAATAAGCAGCTTTTGGACTCAGTACAACTGAGACAAGTGTCATAATATCTGGCTTTGCTGGCTATTAACAACAGTGAGGAATACTACCAGAAAAGCTATCAGACATAAGGGAAAAAAAGCCTCCTCTTAAACGGCCCATGCACAAATTTACCAGTTTTGGAAAACCACCTAAAATCACCAGAAAGAAAGGTGCACAGTCCTTTAGTGAAAAGAGACTCACTTGATAGGCTTTGGGCAAATCTCAGTAAGAGGTGAGACCTCCCCACACTGGGACCACCTCCCAGGGGACTGAGACATTGGCAGCAGCCATTATGTGACTGAGTTCAGGAGTGCTGACACAGACACTGGCAGAAACCATTGGAGTTCTTCTCCTAGCCTGTTAGCTGAGGGTCTGCCTCACCCACTAGAGCAGCAATTTAATCCAGCTCAGCCAGTGCAGGCAGCCTGCCCTAGGGACCTGCCCCACCCAACAGCAAGCCCTCAGGCAACTTGTGGGCCCACATACGTGGTTTGCCTGGAACCTCTGCAGCTGGATGACTGGGTCCACCTCTGTGAGGCAGGGCATGCGCCAGGGGTGAGCCTGCATTAGTGGATTGTATGGGGCCCCTGCAGGGGTACAACTGGGTCCACTTCAGTGGGTCAGGGTATATGCACCGGGCAGGAGTGTGGGCAGTGGGGCTTGTCAGCTGCAGCAGACTTTTGCTTCTTAAACAGCAACATAGGGGATTGGCCACACCCTCCAAGCCTGAAACAATTGGGTGCTCCATGCCTGGGGCCAGACCCACTCAGCTGCAATCCTGAAAGAGCTGAAAACAGCCTTGTAGGCCAGAGGCCTACAGCAATTATAAGCCTCTGAGCATAGCAACCAGTCACTCTGGGGGCCTACTCACTTGACAGAAAAACTGCAACAGGAATGTGCTATTAGACCTTGCAGCCAACTGTGCCGGGTCTCCCCACAACTGATAAAGTGACTGAAAGGACCATAGCAGCCACACACAGCTGAGCATTGCAACCAGCTGGCCAGGTGGACAGCCTAGGCTCCCGAACACCTGTAGCAAGAGCAACCCTGCCATAACAGAAGGACACATGTAGCCCACAGAGGGGACACTCCTGGAACATTTGGAACTGGTGACTAGAGGGAAGCACACTACTAGACCTCATAAGACATATCTTACACAAGCCCACCACTAAGATCAGGAGATGTAGCTGACCTACCTAATATATAGATATAAGCACAGAGAAAGAGTCAAAATGAGGAGACATAGGACTATGTTCCAAGGAAGGGAACAGCACAAAACCACAGAAAAAGAACTAAATGAAACAGAGATAAACAATCTACCTGAAAAAGAGTATAAACTAATAGTCATAATGTTGCTCACTGACTTTGGGAAAAGAATGGATGAACTCAGTGAGAACTTCAACAAAGAATTAGAAAACATAAAACAGAACCAATCAGAAATGAAGAATACAATATGGGAAATCAAAAATTCACTAGGGGGACTCAACAGCAGAGTAGATGATACAGAAGAATGGATCTTCGAGCTGGATGAAAAACTAGAGGAAATCACCCAAGCTGAACAGATAAAAGAAAAAAGAAGAAGAATGGGTACAATCTAAGAGACCTCTGGGACAACATCAAGCATCCTACCATTCATGTTATAGGTGACCCAGAAGGAGAAGAGAGAGACAAAGGGGCAGAGAATCTATTTGAAGAAATAATAGCTGAAAACTTTCTTAACCTAAGGAAGGAAACCGACATCCAGGTACAGGAAAAACAGAGAGCACCAAACAAGATAAACCCAAAGAGACCCACAACAAGACACATTATAATTAAAATGTCAAGAGTTAAAGATAAAGAGAGAATCCTAAAGGCCACAAGAGAAAGACAACCAATTACATACAAAGGAAACCCCATAAGGCTATCAGCTGACTTCTCAGCAGAAACCTTAGAGGTTAGAAGGGTGTGGGACAATATATTTAAAGTGCTGAAAGGAGAAAACGTACAGCCAAGAATACTCTACCTGGGGGGTTGGCCTGGTGGCAAAGTGGTTGAGTTTGTGCACTCCACTTTGGTAGCCTGGGGTACACAGGTTCAGATCTGGGGCATGGACCTACACACTGCTCATCAATAATCATAAATAAACCCACACAGCTATGGACAGCTAACTTTTGACAAGGGAGCCAAGATCACACAATGGAGAAAGGAAAGTCTCTTCAATAAATGGTGTTGGGAAAACAGGAAAGCCACACACAAAAGAATGAAAGTAGACTATTATCTTACATCACACACAAAAATTAACTCAAAAAGAATTAAAGACTTGAATGTAAGACCATAAAACTTCTAGAAGAAAACATAGCCAGTATGCTCTTCAACGTCGGTCTTAGCAGCACATTTTCAAGTACCATGTCTGACTTGGTAAGGGAAACAATAGAAAAAATAAACAAATGGGACTACATCAAATTAAAATGCTTCTGTGCAGCAAAGGAAACCATCAATAAAACAAAAAGACAACCTAACAATAGGGAGAAGATGTTTGCAAACCATATATTGGATAAAGAGTTAATCTCCAAAATATATAAAGAATGCACACATCTCAACAACAAAAAAAACAACCCAATTAAAAAATAGGCAAAAGATCTGAACAGACATTTCTCCAAAGAAGATATACAGATGGTCAATAGGCACATGAAAAGATGTTCAACATCACTAATTATCAGGGAAATGCACATCAAAACTACAATGAGATTTCACCTCATGCCCATCAGAGTGGTTGTAATTCACAAGACAGGAAATAATAAGTGTTGGAGAGGATGTAGAGAAAGGGAACTCTCACACACTGCTGGTGAGAGTGCAAACTGGTGCAGCCACTATGGAAAACAGTAAGAAAATTCCTCAAAAAATTAAGAATAGAACTACTATATGATTCAGCTATTCCACTACTGGGTATTTATCCAAAGAACGTGAACACAGAAATGTGTAAAGATGTGTGCACCTGTATGTCCACTGCAGCATTATTCACAATAGCCAAGACTTGGAAGCAACCTTGGTGCCCATCAAAGGACGAATGGGTAAAGAAGATGTGGTATATATAAACAATGGAATACTACTCAGCCATAAAAAAAAGGATGAAATCTGGCCATTTGTGACAACATGGATGGACCTTGAGGGTATTATGCTAAGCAAAAGAAGTCAGAGGAAGAAAGTCAAATACCATATGATCTCACTCATAAATAGGAGATAAAAACAACAACAAACAAACACATAGAGACAGAGATTGGAGTGGTGGTTACCAGAAGGGAAGGGAGGAGGGAAGAGGGTGAAAGGGGTGATTAGACACGTGTATGGTGATGGATTGTAATTAGTCTTTGGGTGGTGAACCTGATGTAATCTACACAGAAAGCTAAATATAATGACATATGGTTGAAATTTATATAATGTTATAAACCAGTATTACCACAATAAAAAAATAAAATAAATTTTTTAGAAACAAGCTTATGAAGGGCCGGCCCCGTGGCTTAGCGGTTAAGTGCACACGCTCCGTTGCTGATGGCCCGGGTTCAGATCCCAGGCACGCACCGACGCACCGCTTCTCCGGCCATGCTGAGGCCGCGTCCCACGTATAGCAACTAGAAGGATGTGCAGCTATGACATACAACTATCTACTGGGGCTTTGGGATGAAAAAATAAATAAATAAAATTATTAAAAAAAAAAAACAAGCTTATGAAGGTATAATTTACACCCAATAAAATATACCTATTTTTAACTGTACAGTTTGATGAGTTTTAAAAATTTATGCACCTATGTAACTACCACCATAGCCCAGATATAGTATATACAGCATGGTGTATAGTATATTTGCATCACTCTTCTACCCTTTTCCGCTCAACAATAATCCCACCCTCATCTCCAATTCAGACAATCACTGATGTGTTTATGTCACTATTGATTAGTTTATCTTTTCTAAAATTTTATACGGATAGAACCATAAAGTACTCTTTTTTCACTCAACATGATGTTTTTGAGTTATAGCCATGCTGCGTATGTACTAATAGTTTTTTTGTTTTCTACACAGTAACATCTCATGGAATGAATGTCCCCTGATACATGAATATTGTTACTCATTCACTTGTTAGTGGTTGTTGGGATTATTTCCAGATTTTGGCTACTACAAATAAGGCTACTGTGAATATTTGTGTATAAGTCCTTGTGTGGACATAGAAGCACGGAAATAATAAAGACAGAAAGTAACAAATTATGAAAATAAACCAAATTTAGAAAGGCTCAGCATACTAAAAATCACTTATTTGAAGAGAAAAACTAAACAAACCTTAAGCAAGACTGATTGTGGGGGGAAAAAATACATATACAGTTTTTTAATAAGAAAAAGAGAGATAATTACAGGTAGAAAAAGCAATATGATAAATAACAAAAATTTATATATCAATAAACATGAAAATTCATTTTTTCTAAAAAAAGAAAAATAAACCAAAATTGTCTTAAGAAGAAAGAAGACTGGGCCGGCCCCGTGGTGTGGCAGTGAAGTGAGTACGCTCTGCTGCTGGCGGCCCAGGTTCGGATCCCGGGCGCGCACCAACGCACCGCTTGTCAGGCCATGCTGTGGCGGCATCCCATATAAAGTGGAGAAAGATGGGCATGAATGTTAGCTCGGGGCCAGTCTTCCTCAGCAAAAAGAGGAGGATTGGCATGGATGTTAGCTCAGGGCTGATCTTCCTCACAAAGAAAAAGAAGAAAGACTGAATACATTAATAGTAATATTGACCTTAGGCGTAGGCACAGATGATGAAACTGAGACTCAGATGGAAAAGCTTACATTGTTTGTAGTGGCCAGAGTCTGTTCACTGGTAATGACAATTATTAAAAAGAATTGCTACTTAAAAATTGCCACACTCAAAGGATACCATACTCAGAAAGATTTGCAGCCAGGTTTTACTGAACCTTCCAGGGACAGATGATTCTTATCTGATGCAAATTATTTCAAATGCAAAGCTACACAGCTCATATGTGGCTGGAGTAACCTTAATATCAAAATTATAAATAGTCAACTTAAAAGTATAGGTACAGAAACCTCAAATAAAATGTTTGCCTATGGAATAAAAGGAATTCCTCTCTCAATTTGACTAATAATGTCCTTCCAATACTACAGCAAGCATCATACTTAATAGCTAAAACTCAGGAATGAGAAAAATGTGCTTACCTTTACATTTCCATGCAGTATTAGAGGTCATAGTCAATAAAATGAGATGAGAAAAAATATAAGATATGAGAATTGACATGAAAAATATAAAATCATCTTTATTTACCGATATGTTATTATTTACATAGAAAATTCAAAAGCATTTAAAAGCAAATAAGTAGAAATAAAAGGAGAATTAAGCAAGTTTGTTGGTTAAAAGATTTAAATATAAGAATTAATAATAGAAATAAGCAATATGTAATAGAAAAATATGCCATTCAAAGGAGCAACAAAACCTAAAATGTATTTAGGGATAAATATCCTTAAAAGTGGAAGATGTACAAGCCCTTTATAGAGAATCTTACAAAACATATTGAAGTCCAAACAATGCCTGAATAAACGAAAAGATATACTGTTTTCCTAGAAGAGATGACTAAAAAGTACAAATAGGTCAAGTGTTCACACATCACTTCATAAATTCAGTGTATTTCTGATAAAAATCCCAACAGGGTATTTTGTGGAACTTTACAAGCTGATTCTAAACTTCATAGGAAACAAACATAAAAAGGCCAATAAGAACAAAGACAGTCTTGAAGATGAACAAGTTTAGGAGGCTTTTCTAAGCAGAAATAAACCTAATTTTGAAGGTACAGATATTAAGGTAAGCATGCTATTGACTTGAGGAGAAAAAACTAGGCTTTTAGAATAGAATGTAGACCAGGAACAAACAACAAATTCACAAAAATGATGATAATGATAATGATAGTGATGTGTGACTATCTGTCTATAACAGAAAAAAGAAATGGCAGTTTTTATAAATGAGGAAATGATGAGTTCTTCAAAATACTCTTTTGGGACAATTGACTACTTGTCTATTTGGGAAAAAAATTACATCCCTAACTCACTTCATACAAAAAATAAACTGCAGATAGATTAAAGGCATAAATATGCAAACGGTAATTTTTAGAAGAAACTATGGAAGAATATATTTATGACGTTGAGACATGAAAGAAATTTTTTTATTTTTTTTTATCTTTTGTTTATTGCAGTAACATTGGTTTATAACATATGAATTTCAGGTGTACATCATTATACTTCTATTTCTGCATAGATTACATCATGTCCACCACCCAAATACTAATTACAACCCATCACCACACACATGTGCCGAATTATCCCTTTTGCCCTCCTCCCTCCCCTCTTCCCCTCTGGTAACCACCAATCCAATCTCTGTCTCTACGTGTTTGTTTATTGCTGTTATTTTCTACTACTTAATGAAGGAAATCATACGGTATTTGACCTTCTCCCTCTGACTTATTTCACTTTGCATAATACCCTCAATGTCCATCCATGTTGTCACAAATAGCTGGATTTCGTCGTTTCTTATGGCTGAGTAGTATTCCATTGTGTATATATACCACATCTTCTTTATCCATTCGTCCCTTGATGGACACTTAGGCTGCTTCCAAGTCTTGGCTATTGTGAATAATGCTGCAATGAACACAGGGGTGCATGTATCTTTACACATTGGTGTTTTCAAGTTCTTTGGATAAATACCCAGCAGTGGAATAGCTGGATCATATGGTAGTTCTATCCTTGATTTTTTGAGGAATCTCCATACTGTTTTCCACAGTGGCTGCACCAGTTTGCACTCCCACCAGCAGTGTATGAGAGTTCCGTTCTCTCCACATCCTCTTCAACATATGTTGTTTCCTGTCTTGTTAATTATAGCCATTCTGACAGGCATGAGGTCATATCTCATTGTAGTCTTGATTTGCATTTCCCTGATAGTTAATGATTATGAACAACTTTTCATGTGTCTGTTGGCCATCTGTATATCTTCTTTGGAGAAATGTCTGTTCAGGTCTTTTGCCCATTTTTTAACTGGGTTGTTAGTTTTTTTGTTGTTGAGATGCATGAGTTCTTTATATATTTTGGAGATTAAGCCCTTATCAGAAGTATGGTTTGCAAATATCTTCTCCCAATTGTTAGGTTGTCTTTTCGTTTTGTTGATAGTTTCCTTTGCTGTGCAGAAGGTTTTTAGTTTGATGTAGTCCCATTTGTTTATTTTTTCTATTGTTTCTCTTGCCCAGTCAGACACGGTGCTTGAAAATATGTTGCTAAGACTGATGTCGAAGAGCGTACTCCCTATGTTTTCTTCTAGAAGTTTCATAGTTTCAGGTCTTACATTCAAGTCTTTAATCCATTTGGAGTTAATTTTTGTGTATGGTGTAAGGTAAGGGTCTACTTTCATTTTTTTGCATGTGGCTGTCCAGTATTCCCAACACCATTTGTTGAAGAGACTTTCTGTTCTCCATTGTATGTTCTTGACTCCTTTGTCAAAGATTAGCTGTCCATAGATGTGTGGGTTTATTTCTGGGCTTTCGATTCTATTCCATTGATCTGTGTGTCTGTTTTTATGCCAGTACCATGCTGTTTTGGTTACTATAGATTTGTAGTATATTTTGAAATCAGGGAGTGTGATACCTCTAGCTTTGTTCTTTTTTCTCAGGATTCCTTTAGCTATTAGGGGTCTTTTACTGTTCCATAAAAATTTTAGGATTCTTTGTTCTATTTCTGTGAAAAATGTTGTTGGGACTTTGATAGGGATTGCATTGAATCTATAGATGGCTTTAGGAAGTATGGACATCTTAACTATGTTAATTCTTCCAATCCAAGAGCTCGGAATATCTTTCCATTTCTTTGTGTCTTCTTCAATTTCTTTCAGAAATGTTTTATAGTTTTCGGTGTACAGATCTTTCACCTCTTTGGTTAAGTTTATTCCTAGGTATTTTATTCTTTTTGTTGCAATTGTAAATGGATTTGTATTCTTAATTTCTCTTTCTGTTACTTCATTGTTAGTGTACAGAAATGCAACTGATTTTTGTATGTTGATTTTGTATCCTGCAACTTTACCATATTCGTTTATTACTTCTAAAAGTTTTTTGGTGGATTCTTTACAGTTTTCTATATATAAAATCATGTCATCTGCAAATAGTGACAGTTTCACTTCTTCCTTTCCAATTTGGATCCCTTTTATTTCTTTTCTTGCATGATTGCTCTGGCTAGGACTTCCAGTACTATGTTAAATAGGAGTGGTGAGAGTGGGCATCCTTGTCTGGTTCCTGTTCTTAGAGGGATAAGTTTCAGTTTTTCACCATTGAGGATGATATTAGCTGTGGGTTTGCCATATATGGCCTTTATTATGTTGAGGTACTTTCCTTCTATACCCATCCTATTCAGAGTTTTTATCATAAATGGATGCTGTATCTTGTCAAATGTTTTCTCTGCATCTATTGAGATGATCATGTGATTTTTATTCTTCATTTTATTAATGTGGTGTATTATGTAGATTGATTTGCTAATGTTGAACCATCCCGGCATACCTGGAATAAATCCCACTTGATCGTGGTGTATAATCTTTTTAACGTATTGTTGTATGCGGTTTGCTAGTATTTTGTGGAGGATTTTTGCATCGATGTTCATCAGTGATATTGGCCTGTAATTTTCTTTTTTTGTGTTGTCCTTGTCTGGTTTTGGTATAAGAGTAATGTGGGCTTCGTAGAATGAGTTAGGGAGCCTCCCCCCTCCTCAGTATTTTGGAAGAGTTTGAGTAGGATAGGTATTAAGTCTTCTTTGAAGGTTTGGTAGAATTCACCAGGGAAGCCGTCTGGTCCTGGACTTTTATTTTTGGGAAGGTTTTTGATTACTGTTTCGATCTCCTTACTGGTGATTGGTCTATTCAAATTCTCTACTTCTTCTTGATCCAGTTTTGGAAGGTTGTATGATTCTAAGAATTTATCCATTTCTTCCAGATTGTCGAACTGGTTGGCATATAGATTATCATAGTATTCTCTTATAATCTTTTGTATTTCTGAGGTATCTGTTGTAATTTCTCCTCTTTCATTTCTGATTTTACTTATATGTGCCTTCTCTCTTTTTTTCTTGCTGAGTCTAGCTAAAGGTTTGTCAATTTTGTTGATCTTTTCAAAGAACCAGCTCTTGGTTTTATTAATTTCTCCTACTTATTTTGTCTCTATTTCATTTATTTCTGCTCTGATTTTTATTATTTCCCTTCTTCTACTGATTTTGGGCTTTGTTTGTTCTTCTTTTTCCAGTTCCTTTAGGTACATTGTTAGATTGTTGATTTGAGATTTTTCTTGTTTGTTGAGATAGGCCTGTATTGCTATAAACTTCCCTCTTAGAACCGCTTTTGCTGTATCCCATAAATTCTGGCATGTCGTATTTTCATTTTCATTTGTCTCCAGGTATTTTTTGATTTCTTCTTTGATTTCTTCATTGACCCAGTCGTTGTTCAGTAGCATTTTGTTTAATCTTCATGCGTTTGTGGCTTTTCTGATTTTCTTCCTATAGTTGATTTCTAGTTTCAAACCGTTGTGGTCAGAAAAGATGCTTGGTATTATTTCAATCTTCTTAAATTTATGGAGACTTGTTTTGTGGCCTAATATGTGATCAATCCTGGAGAATGTTCCATGTGCATTTGAAAAGAACGTGTATTCTTCGGGTTTTGGATGGAATGCTCTGTATATATCTACTAGGTCCATCTGTTCTAGTGTGTCATTTAAGGCCAATGTTTCCTTATTGATCTTCTGTTTGGATGATCTATCCATTGGTGTAAGTGGAGTGTTAAAGTCCCCTACTATTATTGTGTTACTGTCTATTTCTCTTTTTATGTCTGTTAATAATTGCTTTATATATTTAGGTGCACCTACATTGGGTGTGTAGATATTTACAAGTGTTATATCCTCTTGTTGGATTGTTCCCTTGATCATTATGTAATGCCCTTCTTTGTTTCTTTTTACAGTTTTTGTTTTAAAATCTATTTTGTCTGATATGAGTATTGCTACCCCAGCTTTCTTGTCATTGCCATTTGTGTGGAGTATCTTTTTCCATCCCTTCACTTTCAGTTTGTGAGTGTCTTTAGGTCTGAAGTGTGTCTCTTGTATGCAGCATATATATGTGTCTTGTTTTTTTATCCAATCAGCCACCCTATGCCTTTTAATTGGAGCATTTAGTCCATCGACATTTAAAGTAGCTATTGATAAGTATGTACTTACTGCCATTTTTTTAGCTTTTTTTTTCTCAGTGTTTTAGTAGTCCTTCTCTGTTCCTTTCTCCTTCTATACAGAATTGATGGTCTCTTTAGTTTGACCTCTGTCTGAAAGCTCTACTCTTTAACTCCCCTCCTCCCTCATTTTGTGTTTTTGATATATCTACCCTCTTTTTTTGTGCATTTGTATCCATTACCCTCTTATCATGGAAATAGATAATTTTTCCTATTTGTGGTCTTCACTTTTCCCCTTAAATCAGTCCCTTTAACATTTCTTATAGCACTGGTTTCTTGGTGACAAACTCCTTTAATTTTTGCTTATCTGGGAAAATTTTGATCTCTCCTTCCATTTTGAATGATAACCTTGCTGAGTAGAGTATTCTTGGCTGTAAGTTTTTTCCTTTTAGCACTTTAAATATATCATGCCACTCTCTTCTAACCTGTAAGGTTTCTGCTGAGAAGTCAGCTGATAGCCTTATGGTGTTTCCTTTGTATGTAACTTGTCTTTCTCTTGCGACTTTTAGGATTCTCTCTTTATCTTTAATTCTGGACATTTTGATTATGATGTGTCTTGGTGTGGGCCTCTGGGTTTATTTTATTTGGGGCTCTCTGTGCTTCCTGTACCTGGATATCTGTTTCCTTCCTTAGGTTAGGGAAGTTTTCATCTATTATTTCATCAAATAGATTCTCTGCCCCTTTGTCTCACTCTTCTCCTTCCGTGACACCTATAACACGGATGTTAGTGTGTTTGATGTTGTCCCAGAGGTCCCTTAGACTGTCCTCAGTCTTTTTAATTCTTTTCTCTTTTACCTGTTCACCTTGGGTAATTTCTTCTAGTCCTTCATCCAGCTCACAGATCTGTTCTTCAGTATCCTCTACTCTGCTTTTGAGTCTCTCTAGTGAATTTTTCATCTCCAGTATTGTATTCTTCATTTCTGATTGGTTCTTTTTTATATCTTTCATTTCTTTGTTGACATTCTCACTGAGTTCATCTATTCTTCTCCCCAGATCAGTGAGCATCCTTAACATTGTTTGTTTGAACTCTCTGTTGGGTAGGTTGCTCATTTCTGTTTCACTTAGTTCCTTTTCTGGGGTTTTGTCCTGTTCCTTTACTTGGAATGTATTCCTTTGCCTCCTCATTTTGCCTCTTTCCCTGTGCTTGTGTCTACGTATTAGGTAGGTCAGCTAAGTCTCCTGCTCTTGGATAGGTGACCTTATATAAGTGATGGCTTAGGAGGCCTTCAGCATGCTTCCCTCAGTTCTCAATGTTCCAGGGGTGACCCCTATGTGGGCTACATTTGTCCTTCTGCTGTGGCATATTTGGTCTCCCTGTAGGCACCCAGGGAGGCCGAGTTATGCTCTTGGCCAGCTGTTGTAATGCTCAGCTGCTTGTAGTTGTTGTGGGCCCTTCAGTCTCTTTATCAGGTTGGGGAGCCCCAGCACATTTGGCTGCAAGTTCTAATACCACATTTGTGTTGCAGTATTTCTTTTAAGTGAGTAGGCCCCCAGAGTGGCAGGTTGTTAGGCTCAGGGGCTTACAATTCCTATAAGCCTCCAGCCTTTAGGTCTCTTGTCAGCTCTCTGAGTATTGCAGCTGGGTGGGGCTGGCCTCAGGCTCGGCAGCACACAATTGTTTCAGGCTTTGGAAGGTGGGGCAAACCCCCTATGTGGGTCTTTGATAAGCACAAGTCTTCTGCAGCTGACAAGCCCCACCGCCCACAGGTCCACACACACACAGTCAACACAGTCCTGCCCTGTGTGCACGCCCCGACCTCCTGAAGTGGACCCAGTCTCTCCACGGTGGGAGCCCCACACACTCCACCACCGCTTCACACTCTCAACCTGCTCCTTGTGCACGCCCTGCCCCACTGAAGTGGGCTCCGTCACCAGGCTGCAGAGAATCCAGTCACCATCTATGCAGGCCCACAAGTTGCCTGAGGGCTTGTTGTTGGGTGGGATCAGTGTCTAGAATGGGCTGCCTGCTCTGGTTAAACTGGATTAAATCGGTGCTCTAGTGGGTGGGGCAGACCTGGGCTAGCAGGCCCCAGGGAGAACTCCAATGGCGTCTGTGTCACCACACCCACACCAGGCCACAGCAATGTCTGCAGCTAATGTTCCAGTCCCTGGAGAGGTCTCACCTCTCACCAAGATGCACTCAGAGCCTATCAGGTGAGTCTCTTTTCACCAAAGCACTGTGCACCTTTCTCTCTGGTGATTTTAGGTTGCTTTCTGAAACGGGTGAGTTTGCGCATGGGCCCTTTAAGAGCCGGTTTTAATGTCTTTGTGAACCAGCTTTTCTGGGGGTACCCCCCAATGTTTTAGTAGCAGGCAAAGTCAGATATTATGACGCTCGTCTCGATTGTGCTGGATCCACAAAATGCCCACAGTGGGGGTGCTACCCGGCTCAGGGCCCGCTCCTCCAGGGTGGGCTGTGTACCTTTGGGCTGCTCCCAGGCGGCCATGAGGTGCTGCGGCTTGTGGAGGTGGCGTTTTTCCTCTCCAGAAGGGAATTTCTGCCTCTTCCACCTCGATTGTCCTTTGTTGCAGGAGTTCCTCTTATCCAGTTTTCAGTTCTGTCTCAGGGGTAATTTCTCCATGAGTAGTTGTAAATTGGCTGTGTCTGCAGGAGGAGGTGAGTTCAGGGTCTGCTTACACCGCCATCTTGACTTCTCTCTCAAAAGAATTTCTTTTTAAAAATCACCAAAAAAGAAAAGTGCAAGAAAGGAAAAAATTGATAGCACTGAAGATCTTAACTTTAAACAAAAAAAGCTTCTGTAGAAAAAATATACCACAGAGAAGGTAAAAAGATAAGCCATAGACTAAAAGAACATATTTGCAACAAATATATCCAATCAGGAACAGTAATCAAGAATATATACAAAACATCTACAAATCAATAATCTTCAAATGACAAGGAACTTGAAAAGGCAATTTATGGAAGAAGAAACCTGAATGGGTAATTAACGTATGATTAGAGGCTCAATCTTACTATTAAACAGGGAAAAACAAAACAAAAATGAGACATTTCACACCCAATATGTTTCCAAAAATTAAAATAGATCTTCCAATACTGAATTGTTGGCAAGGATGTGGATAAATGGAAACTTTCATACATTCCCGTGGGGAGTGAAACTGGGACAATCATCTTAAATAGCAATTTTGCAATACTTGGTAAAGTCACTTTGCTTACATTACAATTCAACAATTCTACTTTTGGTTATGTAGCCTGCAGCTGCGCTCTCTGTTACAGTAACATCTAGCTACATTTAGCTATCTGAGCACTTGAAAAATTGAGATGTAATGTAAGTGTAAAATAAACATCAGATTTAAAAGACTTAGTACAAGGAAAAGAATGTACAATACCTGATTCATAATTTTGTATTGGTTACTTATTGGAATGGTAATATTTTGTATATATTGGGTTAAATAAAATATAGTATTATAATTAAATTTTTACCTATTTATTTTTATTTTTTAATATCACCACGAGAAAATTTAAAATACATATGTGGCTTGTATTATATTTCTTTTGAACTGTGTCCTGATCTAGAGAAACTCACACATCTACTCAAGAAAACCTGTACATAGAGCAATCAGGCAAGAAAAAGAAATAAAAGGTATCAGAATTGGAAAGGAAGAAATAAAATTGTCTCTATTTGCAGATGGCATGATTTTATACTCAGAAAATCCTAACGACTCAGCCAAAAAACTGTTAGATCTAATCAATGAATTCAGTGAAGTTTCAGGATACAAAATTAACATACAAAAATCAGTAGTGTTTCTATATACTAACAACAAAATTTCTGAAAAAGAAATAAAGAAATTGATCCCATTTGCAATAGGATCAAAACCAATATAATACTTAGGAATAAATTTAACTAGGGAGGTGAAAGATCCCTATGGTGAAAACTACAAGACATTGATGAAACAAATCAAAAAAGACACAAATGAATGGAAAGGTATCCCATGTTCATGGGTCGGAAGAATTAATGTTGTTAAAGTATCAACGCTACCAAAAGTATCTACAGATTCAATGCAATCCCTATCAAGATTCCAATGGCATTTTTTACAGAAGTAGAAAAAACATTCATAAAATTTATATGGAACCACAAAAGATCCCGAACAGCCACAGAAATCCTGAGAAAGAAGAAAAAAGCAGGAGGTATCATATTTCCTGATTTCAAGCTGTATTATAAAGCTATAGTCATCAAACAGGATGGTACTGGCATAAAAACAGACAAATAGACCATTGGAACAGAATTGAGAGCACAGAAATAAACCCAAACATACGTGGTCAACTAATATTTGACAAGGGAGGCAAAAATACTCAACGCAGAAAAGATAGTCTCTTCAATAAATGGTGCTGGGATAATCGGATATTCACATGTAAAAGAATGAAACTGGACCCCTATCTTACACCACTCACAAAAATTAACTTGAAATGGATTAAAGATTTAAATGTAAGATCTGAAACCATGAAACTCCTACAAGAAAACATAGGAACAAATCTCCTTGATCTGTGTCATGGTAATGATTTTTTGGATCTGACACCTAAAGCACAAGCAACAAAATCAAAAATAAAGAAATGGAACTACATCAAACTAAAAAGCTCTTGCATAGCAAAAGAAACCATAAACAAAGTGAAAAGACAACCTACAGAAGGGGAAAAAAATATTTGCAAACCATATATCTGATAAGGGGTTAATATCCCAAACACATAAAGTACTCATAAAACTCAATAGCAAAATACCAACCCAATTAAAAAATGGCCAGAGGACCTAAATAGACATTTCTCCAAAGAAGATATATGAAAGGCCAACAACACGTACATGAAAAGATGCCCAACATCACTAGTCATTAGGGAAATGCAAACTAAAACCACGATGAGATATCACCTCATGCCTGTTAGAATAGCTGTCATCAAAACGACAAGAGACGACAAATACTGGCATGGATATAGAGAAAAGAGATCTCTTGTGCACTGTTGGTGGGATTGTACAGCCACTATGGAAAACAGTATGAAAGGTCCTCAAAAAATTAAAAATAGGACTGCTATATGATCCAGCAATTCTATGTCTGGGTATTTATCCAAAGGAAACAAAAACACTAATTCAAAAAGATATATACAACCCCATGTTCATTGCAGCATTATTTACAATAGCCAAGACATGGAAATAACCTAAGTGTCCATTGATGGATGAATGGATAAAGAAGTTGTGGTGTGTATATATGGAGTATATACACATATACACTCACACACAATGAAATATTAGCCAAAAAATAAGGAAATCCTACCATTTGTGACAACATGGATGGAACTTGAAGGCATTATACTAAGTGAAATAAGTCAGGCAGAGAAAGACAAATACTGTATGATCTCGCTTATATGTGGAGTCTGAAAAAAAACCCAAACAACAACAACGAAGACCCCAAACTCATAGAAAAAGAAATCAGACTTGTGGTTACCAGAGGCAGGGTGTTGAGGCAGAGGGGGAATTGGAGGAAGGTGGTCAAAAGGTACAAACTTCCAGGTATAAGATAAATGAGTATTGGGGATGTAATGTACATGATGACTGTAGGTAACAATGTTGTATGATATATAGGAAAGTAGTTAAGAGAGTCAATCCTAAGAGTTCTCATCACAGGGAGAAATGTTTTTCTTCCTTTATTCTTTTCAAAAAAGAAAAAGAAGAAGACATGTACAAGAGTGCTTGCGGTAGCATTGTTTGCAATCACAAAATTTAGAGACAACTTCTATGGTAATTAACAGGATAACTAATAACTTGTTTCTGTGCAATGAAATTATATACAGAGTTAAAATAAGGAAATTAGAGCTCCATATGTAAGCAAACAGAAATCTCAACTACATAGGTTATGGAATATTATGCAGAGTATGTTAAGCAAAAAATATAGTTTGTAGAATATTATATAGTGTGATACCATTCACTTAATTAAAAAATTCCACAGAAAATAACTTGTTTATTAATATATATATATGTGCAGTAAAACTATAAAAACACAGAAATGATAGAAACCAATTTCAGAATAATTATTGCCTCTGGGAATGGAAGGAGGAAAATGAGATCAGGAAGAGTTATATTCGAGGTTTCAATTATATTAATAATGTTTTATTTTTTTAAAACAAAGGATTGAAAGCAAAAATGGCAATTTGTCAGAATTTGTTAAAGCTGTCAGTCAATACATAGATATATCTTGGGTTATTATTCTTTATAGTTTTGCTATGTTAAAAATAGTTCATCATAAAAAGTAAATGAGAAAACTACATTGTATGAGAGTTTTTTAAAAGACTAAATTCCAAAGATTTGGTGAAAATATTGCAATCTAATAAAAGTACAGGGAAGGGAGTTCTATTTACATTCATGAGGTAGAAACATGGGTAAAGCTTTGGAAAAAGATGACCTGGGTTCAAAACGTAACTGGGCTGCTTCTTAGCTATGGAACCTTGAGCAACGTGGTTAAGTTTCTGTTTTCACGTCTACGAAGTAAGGATCACAATATTTGCAGGACAGGGTTGTCATCAGGGTCAAAGTGACATAGATACCACTAGTCTGGCACATTTGGCATTCCATAAATTGTAGGCTCATGTATGTTAGTGCATATTTTCATTCCCTTTCTTTATACCTCAGCCCTTCCACGTACCCCTGTTTTTCCCCCACTTCAAAGCCAAGAGAAGAGGAGCTCTGTTCAAATAAGAATAAGACTAGATTGTGATCTGGAGAAAAGTGAAAGGCTACTCAAATAACGAATATGCGTAATTTGGCAGAATGGAATTTAATCCGAGCTTTGTAGTATAATGAGATTAACACTTGCTCAAATCTCACAGAGTAGCTATGAAAACTAGCTCTGTGATGAGTAGGAAAGCCTTCTCTGAACTCTAATGGATTCTTGCCTCTTCTGCAGTAGTCAGTCTGTGGGACTTTTCCTCAATTTGGCAGGTTTGAAGTGGAAAACACATAGCCACAGGGGTCTTTGAAACCAAAAACTGGAACCGTAGAGGTATTGGATGTTTATTATCAGGATGACCTTAAACCAGTTCCCACGGAATGACAGCTAGCTGTCACAACTGAAAATGATCTTCAGTGGGATGGTCTCAAGTGTTCCCCACAGACATGCAGAAAGGGGGTAAGAGATTCCTAAAGTACACAGCATTCTGCTTACTGGGGTGCTCCGAGGGCAGGTAAAGTTGCCAGAGTTCCTTCCTTTGTCAGTCGGTCCACACAATCATTTATCCACCCAGACATTCATCCTTCCATCCAGGCCAAACGGAAGGCAAACCATAAGGGAGAACCTACTGTGTCAAGCACTGTTAGAGGTGTTTTACACAGTCTCCCAAGTAACCAGATTATCATGTGTGAGGTGACATACTTAAGAATATTGAGGTGAATGTGACATAGTCTTTGAATCAGACGTGTTGATTGAGTAACTGGGACAATATTTTAAGAATACAAATAACTAACATAAGGCACAACACAAAAAATACAAAGCACAAAGAAAATGCTTCAGGAATCAGAGGAAGAGATGTCAAAACCAGGCGCCAGCAGTAGGAAAGAAAGCATAAAGCCTTGAACTGGTTACCAGGGATCAGGCAGAGCCTGGGCACAGGGTGGGGTGAAGAGCGTAGGTGGAGGGAAACAGTGAGCAAAGCACGAAAAAGGGAAAGTTCAGGCTGGGAGAGAATTATTTTAAAATCTAAACTAGTGGGATTGGAATCATGGGCCCATTGCTTTTATTGATGACTTCATCATAGTCCAGAGAGGATCCTTCAATCTTCAGTATCCAACCACCCCAAACAGTGTGTCTCCTACACTGTGAGACACTTCTAGCTCTGATCATATCAAATAATACGCCTAGAACACAACTGAAATTCTTCACATTGTGAATTTATTCCTTTCTTACAGTTTGATATTCAGGGCCCCTAATTTTCTTCTTGGGTGGAGAGTTGGGAGCACATACAAGTTCTTGGATCCTGGACAGACTAGGCAACTTAGAGACGGCATATTTATAGCAGTGACCTCGAACCAGCAAGAGGCAGAGTGAAACCTGCTGGAGTGGTTAGGATTTGGCTTCTTCCCTCCCACTGCTTCAGTTATCTGCACTACTCCCTCACTGTCCTCCTGTCTCTGACAGGATGTCCCCCTTTCCTCCGCCTCCACAAGGACTTGATGCATCACCATCCCCACGTGATCTTTATCATCAAACACTTGTTCTCTAGTGGCTTTCTCTCTAAAAATAAAAACATGGCCAAGCCTCTCTCGTTCGTATCCCCAGTGTGACGATGTTCAGAGACAAGTCCTTTGTGAGGTGATTAGGTCATGAGGGTGGAGCCCTCATGGGGGATTAGTGCCTTTATAAGAGAAGACATGGGAGAGCTTGTTTCCTCTCTCTCTCTCTCTCTCTCTCTCTCTCTCTCCATCACATGAGGACATAACCTGGAAGAGGGTCCTGACCAGGAACTGAATCAGCTGTCTCCTTATTCTGGGACTTCCCATATTTCAGAACTGTGAGAAATAAGTTACTGTTGTTTAAGCCACTTAGACTATGGTATTTTTGTTAGAGCAGCCCAAACTGACTAAGGCACCAAGTAGGGGATTTTACCCTCGTGTGGGTTTTCACTCACCTGACCACCCACTCTTTAACCCCATTTTCTCTCTTGGTGTTTGTGATTTTCCCCTCTGGGTATTCTTCCTACTTCTTGGGCTGTTAATTCTCAGTCTCCACACCTCTACATTTTGCGTCCTAAGTATTGGCGCACTCCCCAGGAGAATGTCTCCCAAGCTTGGTTGCCCCAAGTTGAACTCATAATGCTCCTTTCATACTGTGTCCTCCAGTGGTCACCACCAGTGACTAATCTGGGACCTCAAGTGCTCCCCAACATCAGAGGTCTCAGCAATGTCAGAGTGATTGGCTGAATTGGACTTTGCAAAACACGGGGCCTCAGGAATATTTTGCTTGTTTAAAATAAAGAGTGTTTACAATAAATGAATAATAACAATCCAGATGTTAATCTACTCTTGAAACTTGAATTTCCACATGACAACAATAAGTGGGAGCTGAGTGGCAGCTACCACTTTTATTCTAGGCATGTGCCAGCCAAGCTATTGTGCAGTTGGCCATGGTCTCCACTACCGCCTATTGATCTCCAGCAAGATATCTGGCATGCTTTGCTTTTTTTTTAATTACCTGCACAAACCTTGTAGTAAGGTGTGTCATAGATTTGTCTGGAAACATGCTGGTGCTCTTTAAAAGATGTTGCAGAATTATTCATTGCATGTGCACAAAATATAAATAAACTTGCAATTGTACAGGAAATGTGGGCTTTACATTGCTCCAGCTCCACCTCTAAATAAAGGAAAATGAAGTCAAGTTCCCTATGAGTGAAGACTGGCTCCTTTTAGTATCTGTGGTAGCTGCTTTCTGGCCCTGCTACTGTTAATTATAAACATGGCAAATAAGCTGCCTGATTAGTTTATAGCTTATATAGCTATATATCTATTACAGCTTGTAGTTATAGCTCGTCTAACGTTTAGAGACTATTTGGTCCAAGGACCATGGTAAGACCCCATCTGAGCTCATCGATCAAGTTGCCCAAGTTTGCTGAGTGATTTCTACTCTCCTGATCCATTTATTTGAGTCGCTTGGGTGGTTGCTGAGTAAAGCTCTTCAGGTCGTCAGTTTTGATAGGAACCATGTGTCACTCTTCTAGACCACAGAATTATTCCAGTGGGGGTGGAGTCAGCCCCCAGGAAGCTGGGCAGTCATTCACCTTTCTTGGAGATTCAGCTCCTTCCTAAGCTGTGCCCCCAGCTAAGAGATGGTGCCAGGCTTTGGAAACATCAAGTTATGGTTTGGTAGCCTCAGCTTCACATAACAGAGATACCAAGGGCACACACCTGAGCCTGAACAACCGCTTCTTTATAAACAACACAGAAAACGATGTTTTTCAAAACCCCAAGCACAAATTTGTTATATTATTAAATCAAGGAGAAATAATACAAAAGAATAGATTGTAAATGAAGAAAACAGCTGCTAAGTGATAGATGGTCTGTTTATTCCGTTTCAGATCCCTGACCACATTTTGCAGGTGTAAGCAGGGCTCTGCTCTGCTAAAGCTGGGCCGCAAATCACCTTGTCTGCCAGCAGTTTGCTGGTTGTATTCATGATCATAGTTTTCCACATATAAAGATCTCCAGGAACGTAATTTTTTCAGGGATCTTCATTCTCTTACAAAAGTTTATGTACTGCTCCCTCCTTTCCGCTCACAAAATGGGGGCACATTTTAGGAATAGGTTTCCTTTGAAAGGTCTACCTATACTATTTTTTGTCTTTTTCACTTTACTAAGCTATATTACACAAATAAAAAAAGTGGTGTGAGCCAAATACACTCATATTTCAACAAAATGGAGTTTTTCTGCAGGCGCTGAGATTTAACAATCCTATCAATGAGACCAGCTCCACATTCAGTTTCCCTCTCTGAGCCACCATGTTTCAAAGAACTTATTACTTCTGGCAACAGAAGAAACTGGTCACTCTTACAGTAATTCTGGCTGGACAGGAGGGGGTGAAACCTGGTCTCCTCAACTCAAGCCAAGTTAGTCTCCAATGGCACGATTTGCTGCTTTAACCTGAGAGTCTTACTTCACATCATTAAGACTAGGATTTGAGAGTGTCAGGACAGCTTGGCAATCTGCTTCCATTTCCATTTTCTTTTGGCAGGATCTCCTCTGGCTGAGTGTATACAAAGTTGACTCTGTATTCAAGAAGAAAGAAGGGTAAAAACGGAAGAAATGGAAAGTAAGTAGATATTGGGAGAAGAGAGTGGGCGTGGAGACGTTTATTGAGAACTGACTGTAGCCAGGCATTTTGTACATTTTATCCCATTTAATGTTGTAAAACTCTGACAAGTAAGTATTGTGTCCATACGACTGATGAAAGATCTGAGGCTTTGAGAGACTGCCTGGCTAACTCCCAGACCCATGTTCTTTCTATTATTCTGTACTACTTGGACAACAAGGAAAGTGAGAAGAAACAAGTTTGAAGGATTAAGACCCATTGGCTTCAGGGATTTGTTATGAAATTGGTGCAAGGGGAGAGTGGGGCTTGAGGGGCTAAGGTGAGGATGACAGGCTAACAAGTATCATTTGAAAAGGCTGAGAATCAGATATGAGGCCCAAGGAGATCTGGCAAGCTCCCTGAAGGCCTAGGCTTATGTTATGATGGTTTTGGAGTGTTTGGAAGGCTGTTGTGTTTCCTTGATTTAGCCAGATGTCACTGGTGAGTGATGGAGAAGGCAGCGTGTTCCATCCATTAAGCAGCAAGAAGTGGACAGTGCCAGATATGATCTGACTTAAGTGTTAAAAGAATGACGCTGCTTACTTTGCGGAGAATAGACAATCAGGGCTCAAATATAGAACTAAGCAAACCAGCCAGGGGGTTAGGGCAGTGGTCTGGTGGGATAGGATGGTGGCAGGAACCAGAGTGGTCGTGGTGGAGAGAGTGAGAAGTGGTTGGATTTACATTATATTTTGAAAGTACAGCTAATATCCTGGCTGGCTGGATGTAATGTAAGGTGGATTGGATGTAAGGTGTGAACAAAGAGAGAAGTCAAGGGTAATGCCAAGATTTCTTTTGGCCTGAGCAATTGATTGAAACTATGATGGGGGAATATGAGAGGAGAAACATTTTTAAGAAGGTAGAAGAGGGACTGAGACCAGTTTGGCATATAATATCTTTGATATATGTATTAGTCATTTAAGTGAAATTTTTGGGAAGACAGTTGAATATACAAGTCTGAAGAGATTGCATATGAGTTAGATATAAGAGCTGGAGGTATACACAACAAAATGAATGGCATTTAAATCCCTGACATTTCAGTGAGATCACTCTGGAAGCGAGTGTAGAGAGGAAGAGTAGAGATCGATGGATCAAGGCCCACTCTGGCTTTTTTGTTGAGAATCGCCACTGAGCCATCTTGGAGCCACAACTTCCATCTCTTACACCCCACATCCAATTCATCAACAGATCCCTCTGCTAACCACCTCCACAGCTATCACCCCGATCGAGCTGCCATGATGACTCTTCTTGATGATTGCTGTAGCTTTCTAACCTTGTCATGGCAGCTGTAGCTGACTAACACAGAGGGTATTGACTACTTGCAGTGCCTGATCTCTGGGTAACAGCACTTCTCTCCCCCTCTCCCCACTGGGGGCCTCTAGTCCTTTTAACACTTTTAAACAATATCTCCTGGATGAAATCCCATTGTGCTGAAAACACCTAAAGTGATTTCCATTTTTCTGACGAAATCCTGACTGATATAGTCTTTACTGCAAAGGATGATGGCGCATCATTTTGGATCCAACTGTATTTAATGACATTGGTGCAATTGCCATACATTTTGAAATCTCTGGTTTATCTTGAGCAGGTGGAGTGGTTACGATCAGTTTGCTTGTTTAGTTAACTGAAAACTGGACTCGTCAGTGGGCTAATTCAATGAAGCTGAGATGCCATAAATTCTTTGGTGTAATGGAAAGGAAGGAATCCAAAGGCTTAGAGAGAGGAAGGTTGGAATGAATTTTTCAGGTGTGACCCTCCCACATTCCACTCTGTCCCCAGGAAGACGCAAAGCATTGAGAAATGCATTGGTGAGGGAAACAGCATCATTCCATAAAGCTCTGCACTGTCTGTCTCCCTCTGGCTGAGGATGAAAATGATAGATGCTGCCATTACAATACACCCCCAGAGTGGCTGAGACCAAGTGGCAGCACTTAACTGCCTGAGACAACATGGGCCCAGTTGAAATGGTCAGGAGGGGTGAAGCAGCAATCTGAATGTTGTGACCCATTGTGGCTATTCGATCAGTATCCTTAGGAATGATAGATGGGCAGACAACTAAAGTAATAAACAATCAGAAACATTTAAGATCTGGACGATAGGCACTGAACTTGTGTCACCATGGTAGAATTGTGTTCTGTCACCCTGATCCCAGGCTCAAGCCAGCTCAGAGACTTGGAGCCTCTGGAAAGAATAAGAAACTGATTCTCCTTGAGGAAGGAGCCTGTGACACTACCACAATCATATACTGCAAATATTCCTCCAAGATTTCCCCAAGGTCATGAATCCGTATATCAGGATGACAGTGAATTGAGGAAAAAGAAATAGTGATGTCTTTAGGAATTATAGACAATAAATCAGAATTAATGTTAATCCCTGGGGACCTGAAATGCATCCATAGTCTGCCAGAGTGGGGGCTTATGGAGGTTGAGTGATAAATGGAGTTTTAGTCTAAATTCATCTCCCAGTGGGCCTAGAGAGTCTTTGAATTTACCTCAGGATTATTTCCTAAGTTCCTGAATGCAGGAATGGAATAAGGCCGCTGGTAGCTGGCAGAATCACCACGTTGGTTCCCTGACTTATGGACCCAGGGCTATTAACGTAGGAAGGGGCAAGCGGAAGCTGCTGGGGCTTCCTCTCCCCACCAATACCTGAGTGAATAGCAATAGTTAGTGCCACCATCAAGACTTGAAAGATGCATGGATGGTGATTCCTTCCATATCCCTCCATAACTTGCCTGATGTCCTGTCCAGAAGGCAGACAGGTCTTGGAAAATGTGCATTTTGGGAAACTTAATCAGATCTGATTCCAACTGCAGCAGCAATATAGCTGGAGGAGGTGCCATGGGAGACTCAGCTACCTGTTGATCCAACTTGCTTGTGTTTTAGGACCATTTCTATTCAATTATGGCATGCTGCTGTACAGGTCAAATGCTGTAAACTGGGATTTAGCTAATACCCAGCTCATATGAGCTGCTGTGATTGAATTGTACCTTGGGCTCCATGGTCAGGCATTCAGTCTCAACTAGGGCTCAGTAGTGTGTCAGAAGCCGTTTCTCAAAGGAGAATAGTCATTTGAAGGGATGGACATGGCTTTGCTCCAAAACCTTAGGGGTCTGTACTGCTACTGGGGTTTTCCAGAGACTCCATACAGAATCTTTATCTGCCACAGACACCGTGAGCATCACTGGAGCTTCTGGGTTATAAGGCCCAAGAACCCTAGTAGCTTTCACTAATTGGACTAACTTGCAGAGTCTTCTCTTGCTCTTGGCCTAACTCAAATCTAGCAACCTAATGTGTTTCTTGGTAAATGAGTCAGAGTAACTAACTCACTTAAATGTAGTATAAGTGTAGCATGACATTACGTTCCAATTTTCCCAGGCATGTCCCAGTTGATTCTAAAAGATAAAATCTCAACCAACACAGAGTCTTCAATGTGTTCTTCCTCTCAACAAACGCTTTCACTCTTATATAGGTGTTTACCATTTTACTCTCCTGGAAGAATACTTTGACTCCTTTATAGAGCTTCAGTGTTACTCCCTTGGACAAATACTGTGAACCTTGATAGATCTTTAGTATTTACTGGGCAAATATGTGTCCTCTTTCTAATGTGTGTTAACAGCACCCATTTCAAATAGCCTATTTGGAAAATATCTAGTTTATAATGGCAAAATCTAATCTTAGCATCCTGCTGAGTATCCTGAGGTCTTACCCCCTGTCCCCCAGGGCCTCTTCCCCTGATGACTTCAAGGAAATTCTCTGAGGATTCTTGGATTGTATTTATGTAGGAAAGAAACACTGATGTGTTCAGGGCGTGGTAATCCATTCTCTAAGCTGGTAAACACTCACCACCTTCCTTCCTGCAAAGCAGTTTTTGCAAATAAAAGTCTTGTTTTTTAAATTCCAAGTCTGTGGTCTTATATTTCCATGACAGTCTCCACCTGCCAGTCCCATGTAGATGATTTTCCAAGTCTACAGCATGGAAAGTCTTGGTTAAGGAGTTAAATACAAGGACCCAATTTGTTGGCACTTTTGTTAAGTCACACAACGGGAGCATACACTGACCCCCACTCTATTGCCATTTTCCCCACAGATAGAATAAAGGTTGTAGATATGGAGGCTGGAGAAGGGTTACAATGAAAGAGGAGAAGGAAGCTGGGAGTGGTGGGAATTTGTAGGAAGGGAAAGTGACAGAAAGGTGGGGACAGAAGCTGCTGAGACTAAACCATCCTGCTCCTTTTCCACCCACAGAGCAGGACGTTCAAGAGGAAAATGATTTGTTTAGAAGCCAACACACCACCCACGTCTGGCAGGAAACCAGACACAGGCTAGGCGTTTGTGGGCCTGTTCTACTTGCTGTCCTACATGGTAAATTCATTGTCCCATCTGTGTGAAACCTAGTTCTGCTGACTCTTGTTCTCACTTTCCAACACTGCACCATAAGCCTCCTGAAGGCACCCGCTCCACCTCTGCACGTGTCTTGCCTGTCCATTCAGTTCTCTGTAATTTTCACCTCTTTCTTCCCCTCCTCCTCTGGTTCCATTCAGTGCTGTATGAAGAGGCATAACCACGGCTTCTGGGGCCTTCTGAACTGTCTTCTTCTATCTCTGCCACCCCCAGGGTCCTGAGGGCCAATGCTGAGTTACACTCTTCCGCATTGACCAAACCCAGCACCACGCTGAGCCATATTGTTGCCTGGGGCCTAAGGAAAACTGTGCACCCTTATGAACATAGTTTTACTTATCTTTTAATGTTTTTTTCCAGAATATTAAAGTTGAACAAATGTTGAAAAGTTGAAGCAGGTACATTAAAACTCACAACATTATTTTAAGTTTAAATATTTTATTAATACCCCCCAAAAGAATTTATTATAATTTTACTTTCCTTGCTTTGATGGAAGCAAAGTCATCAATTGTGTCTCCAAAGTCTATTTCTGGAAAAAAATCTAACTATTAAAAACTATGGCTTGGCATGGCACTGATTGGATGCTGTCCTATTTAAAATTTTGATATTTTATTTATCTTTGATTTTTTTTTGCATTACTTGTGATTTTTAAAAATATTGAATAGAAATAGTTTTTATGTTGATTGCTGAATTTTCGTTGGTACCCTCTTAAATGTCATGCCCAAGGTGAGTGCCTCATTCGCCCCACCGTAACCCTCGCACTGACAAAGCTACGTGTGTTCTAGGTCAGAGGGGCAGAAGGCTTGTCTGCTGCTGTTCACAGACGCCTGGATGGATTACTCCAACAGGCAGATTGTACACGTGCTCAGGCACCTGCAAAGTAGGCACACCAAAACCAAAATCAAAACCAAAATCGAAACCCATACAAAAAAGATAGCAATCGGAATAAGCTTTTACTTTTTAATTTTTGTTCCATTTTCTTTCTCCCCTCCCCCCCATACATTATTATTTTTCTTAACTGTTTGACAGTAAATTGTTCATATCATGTGCTTTAACTCCCAAACACTCCAGTGTAAATTTCCTAAGAATAAGGATGTTCTTCTCTCTTACATTATCAGAGTACAATGATCAAATTCAGGAAATTTAACTTTGATATAATCCACAATCCATATTCATTTGTGCCAATTATCTCAATAATGTTGATTATGGCCCTTTTTTCCCCAATCCAGGATCCAATCTAGGATCACACGCTGCAAGTAGTTGTCATGTCTCCTTAGTCTGCTGTATACTGGACCTGCTTCTTAGCCTTTCTGTGTCTTCCACGACCTTGACACTTTTGAAGGGTACAGACAAGTTGTTTTGAAGGATGTCTCTGAGTTCGGGTTTGTCTGATGTTTCCTTATGGTTATATTCAGATGATGCATTTTTGATGAGAATACCACCAAAGTGATGCTCTGTCCTTTTGGTGCATCGTACCGGAAGCACGGGATGCTGGTCTGTCCATTGTCGCTGATGTTTGATTTGATCACTGGGTTAAGGTGGTGTCCTCCAGGTTTCTCCACTGTAGTTATTATTTTTCCCTTTGTAATTAATAAATAATTTGTGGGAAGCTATTTTGAGATGGTATACTTAGCTTGCTCCTTAAATGTTCACCCAGCTGTTACAGCATCTACAGAAATAAGAGTTTTAAAGATTCAGCAGGCGTGCACACTTGACAGCGTTTTGAAAAGGAGGTGGGAGGGCAGGGACGGCCCCACCATCTTTTCAGCACTCGAGCTCCAAGGGTTTGTCTGTCCCTGCCATACCAAAGTCAACGCCACTACATCTTACAGAGTTCTCTGAAAATGTCCCTTGAGGTTTGGTTTTCTTTGATGATTTGCTGTTTCTCCCCGAGAATCAGTTACAAGCTGCAAAAGCTGTACTGGAGGGTGGATCTGCAGGGATTTTGAGTTGGCCTCTATGCCTAGTGCAGAGGCTTTTCTTACTGGGTTACATGTTGTCTGCCTTCTCTTAGGAAAGCTTCAGGCCCAGGTGGCACCTCCATTCCTCAAGCAAACAAGCTTCTGTTGCCAGAAAAACTTCCAGACACACAGGGATTCTGCCTGATTCAGAGTGTGGGCAAAGGCTCTTGCTGGGACCTGTACTGTAAATGTTTAGTTTGATGGACCATCCCATAGCATTCCTCAATGTTTGGGGCCACCTATAATCAATGACCGCTGGGGTGGCCATTTAAAACCTGGGAAATATGCTGGTCTCAGCATAGGGGGGGTGATAAGGTGGAGACGAAGAAGCTTCTGGAGAGGAGCATTCCAGGCTCATGAGATAGGTGGGAAAGATGGGAGGGAGCCAGGAGTCGGAAGTCGATCAAACTTAATCACATGTGAGCACACACACGCACAACACACACACACACACATTTAGAGAGTCATAGTGAGAGAGAGAAAGGGAGAATAGGTGGGAGGAGGGAGGGAAGGAGACAGAGAGGGAAGGAGAGTGAAGGAGAAAGGAAGGGAACTTTTGTTTGTGGTGTGGTGGGTGTTTGTTTCTTCAACCCCATTCCTAGGCAAGACAGAATAAAGAAAGGGAGACTTCCTTAGCAATAGTGTGCTCAACTACATCTACAAAAGCAGGCAGTTTTAGCAATATAACTTTTTTGTTGTTTTGTAGATATTTCACTCTGAAGATCCAGAAGGACCTAACACTGCCTTTGGTATGTGATGCCACCTTACCGCCCCACTGAGAGAAGAAGAGAGAGGCAGACAGGAGAACATTTACTTTTAAACTGAGAAATGAGAGTTGACTTGATGGGACTCTGGAAATGTGCATAGCTCGGTGAAGATTTCCTTTCCAGTAACAAACTACATGCCCTAATGGGGCATTATCGATCATCTAAAAGAAAATCCACCAAAGCTGGATGCCTACTGAGTCCACTGTTGTGAACAGGGCAATGACCACATATATGGGGCCATCTGAGAGGTAACAATAGCATCCCCTTCCTTCTCCTTCCTTCCACAAATCTCTCCTACCTTTAGTTCATACTTAAAGCCCTATTTACTGGGAATAACTTGCTGCAATTTCAGTGACAAATGTAGAAGCCACATTGGTCTACTCCCTCGTGGAAGGAGGAGAGAGAGAGGGGCTGTACTGTTACCACTCAACGTGGGGCCTTCTGCTCACCACAAGACATGCCAATAGTCAAGAGGCAAGGTGGTAGGAGAAAAAGGACTTTATTATTATAGCTTGCTAGCAAGAGGGAAGATGGCCAACTCATGTCCAAAAGAACCATCTTAAGGGGGCACGAAATCTTACAGCAGTTATATAGGCCATTGGGTTATTGGGGAGGGGGTTAGGAATGTTGGCTTTCTGGTTTACAGACAGGGAGTGCCACACCAGATCTTTCAGTTTTCACTGATGATGGCTATCAGCATAGATTCTCTGCTCGGGGGTCATCACATTCCTAAGGAACTCAAAAAAGCAGTTATCATCTTATCGCAGCTGGGAGGTACATGCACAAGCAGGGGTCTTAAAATCTACAGAGCAGTTAGATCGCCTGGAGGGTGCATATCCAGCTGGGTTAGTTTGTCAGAGGTCATTCAAAGTCACAACAGTCTTTTTCTTTTCTACAATATGGCTTCCCTTATGGCAACCTTGTCTTGAGCCAGTATCAGTACCATCACTAAAGAGAAAGAGAACCTGTGCAGACATTGTAACAGGTACCTCAGTGGATCTGGACAAGGGTTTGCTAGGCACAGGAGGGGCCGAGTTATACAGGAGAGCGTTGAAATCTTCCTGGGAGACGGCATACATCCTCCTTGTCTGTCTCAGGTGGGGGAGGCAGGCGCATGGTCTCTCCAGGAGTCAGCCTGGCTTTGACCAGCTTCCTCTGGGCGACATTTTTGTTTCTCCCTCTGTGAGAAGCGCTAATTAGAAGGCGGATCTATGCTGAGGTGACTGGGGAACAGATCTGTCTTCTCTGGTAGGTGCTGAGATCTGTCTTGAGGAGAGAGTGGACTCCATCTTTGTTCCCTTGAGACCATCCTCCACTCAGCAATTAGAGCAATTGTTTTAACATCCAATCCTATGCCCTGAGATAAAGGGCCCACACTCCTCTCTGAAGCCATCTTCCCCATCCATCACCTCCCTCTCTGTGCTCCAGTGAGGCTGCTCTTTTCCCAGTTCCTCAAACATGCCAAGTTTCCTCCTACAAGTGTTGCACATGCTGTTCCCTTCTCTGGAATGCTCTTCCCTTCCCTCTTGGCTCAGACAACTCCTTCTCATTTGTCAAGCCTCAGCTTCATGTCGCTCACTCAGGCTGGGATCCACCAAGTTAGGAGCTGCGGTGCTTCTCATGGTAGCACCTTTCACCAGTTTAACATAAATATTTGTGAGATTAGTTATTTAATGTCCATCTTTCCTACTGGATTAGAGACTCCAGGAAGGCCAGGACTGTGTCCTCTTGGTCACACTGTACCCATCACAGGACCTGGAATTCAGAAAGCACCAGACACAAATTGGCTGGAAGACGGAAGGCAACGATTTTGAACCTGGTTTCTCAGCACTAAGCACAGCGTCTGGCAAAGGAGAAGAGCTAGGTCAGCGGCGTGGACCTCAGCGGGGAGCTGGGGTCCCACACCTGAGCGCTCAGCAGCCCTTCCCTTCCCGCTTGGCTGTCTTTTCCCGGCTGCCCGGGAACCCTGACCGCTCAGCACCAGCCTCTCCGCTGTGTCAGGGAGTCTGAGGGGAATCTCGAAGGGGCACAAACAGGAGCCAGGGGGCCGGGCTGAGTTTCCAGCGCAGTCGTGACGGCCCGTGAACAGGGTGAGAGCGCCGGCCTCACCTCGGGGCGGCCGAGGGCCCGGTCTCCCGAGAACACGCGGTGCAGTGCCGGCCCCTCGGGTCCCCTCCCGCAGCCCTGGGAACTCGGCCCTCCTTTCCAGGCCCCTCGCATCTGGGCACCGCTGCCTCTGCTGGCGACCTTTCTCTCCTCCTCCACCTGCAAACACCTACTCACCTCTCCAGCTTCAGTCCAACCCTGAGCCTTGCATGCAGCCTTTCCAGGCCCCGCCCCACGCCCCACCTCTCCCAGGACTGACCACTCCCCCACTTGTGTTTGTACCCCATATGGACTTGAGTCATGGATCCTAGAAGAACGTTAGAGAGGGGTTTGCCTACATATGGCTCAAGGTCTTCTGGGAATACTCCTGGGTATGGGAACAGGTGAGGCATCAGTGATTTCCTGATCCCTGTCTCCCTCTTGAAGATAAAGGAGAGGGGTAAAGAACTCGGCTAATTATTTCTACCCCTTGGGGCTTGGCCCTTGCCAGGCACTTTATAAATGCCTAAGTAAATCTTGTAAATGAAGTGAATGGTACATTGTAGGAGGCAGTCTGGAGTAGAGACTAAAAGCTGGACTCTGGAGCTAGGCTGCATGGATTAGAATCCCATCTCCTTCACTAAGCAGCTCTGTGACCTGGGGTGTGTTACTTGACCTCTCTGTGCCTCATCTTTACTCATTTGTAAAACAGGGGATAATAATAGTACCTGCCTCATAGGCTTGTTGTGAGGATTAATGAGACATGTAAGTAAAAGGAAGAACAGAGCCTGGCACGTGGTTAGTTCTGTACCAGCGTTTGTTTTTATTATTATTATTATTATTTGGTCCAAGCTCTAGCTGAAGGAGGCAACTGCCTTTCTGAAATTCATTTGCAAGGCACTGGAGAGTCAGTGATGAGAAAATCCTTGCAACCCTGCTCTCCTGGAGCTCACAGCCCAGAAGGGAAGAGAGAGAATTAAGCAATGACAGAGTAACGCACCAGGTAAGCTGCTTCATTTTTCTTACAGAGAATGAACCTCTGTGAGCCATGCAGGGTCAGAAAAATCAGAAACTGATTCATCTCTCAGTTTCTCCCCTCTCTCTCTTCGAGGGGTCCTGATACAGGACATTGTGAGCAGATCTTTGTAGAAAAGCTTAGGTCTGTGCTGTAAACTTTTACAGGGTGGGGCTGCTGGTGGTGGCAGCAGGAATCCAGGCACTGAGTCCCTCGTCCTGCTCTCCCCACTTCAATGTTCCTTGCCAGGCCTTGCGGAATGGTGGCTGGTGGTTCCACAAGAGAGGGGTTCTTAGCTCTCCTCTCCCCATTTCTGCTGTCCCTCCCTTTATCCCCTTCACACCACACTCTGGGTTCATACCACACACGCACACCCCACATACACACACACCTTTGCCCCAAGATATGCCCAGTCTCCCTAGAGAAGTCATCAAGTGTCAGTTCTCATCCGCTCCCTCTGGATCTTGAAAATTCCCAGTCCCAGGTGGTCACTGTGTGTCTGCAGCCTTTCCCTTCCCCTCAGTCCTGGCTGTTCCCCAGAGGGGAGGGTTGGCCTCTGGGCTCATGTCTGCTCACATTCGTGTTATGATGGGGTAACGTGGATGGCTCAGGGCTGGTTCCATCCAGGGGATCGCGGATTGGAAGGGCCAGATTCTGCCCCTGGAAACATGGGGCTGCAAACATTTTCTGTAAAGGGCCAGATGGCTAATATTTTAGGGTCTGCCAGCCCTGCAGTCTTTGTGGCAAATACTCAACTCTTTCATCGTAGCACCAAAGCATCACAGGCAATACATGAATGAGTGAGCATGGCTACGTTCCAATAAAACTTTATTTGCAAAAATAGATGGTGGCCCAGATTTGGTCTGTAGGCCATTGTTTGCTGACCCCTGTCCTAGAGTGTCTTAAGTCAAACAAATTCTGTCATCACAAGAATTGATTTTCCTCCAGAATCTTACCTCTGACCTACCTCAAAAATCCTGCCAGAACAATTCTCTAAGCACGTCAAGACCCATTGACTCCACTGCTTGTTCACCTGCTGTCCTCCCCCTCAGGCCCTCACTTCCCTCCTATCCCACTTGGTTCCGTGGACGGTGACTAACACTCTACATAATTAGCTCCTTGTTCACATTGGTGATTCTCTTGTTGTGCCCTCTCCCCACCCCATTACACAGCGGGCAAACCCCAGCGCTGTGTAAGTCTGACTCTCAGCTTTCTCTGGGCCTCCACACTACTCTGCAGACTCGCTCTAAATTCATGTTCACACATTTCAGACGGGCCCTCAGTCATCCTAACTGCATTTCCATCATCGATCGCTGTTTTACTCTGAGTCTACTCATCCACACTTCCTACCCTCTGCAAACCTTCAACTTCTAAGCCCCTGGTCATTCTCCACTGATGACATTACTTCTTATTTCAGTGAGAAAATAGAAGCAATGCAAACAGAACTGCCTCATCTTCCCACACCAAACTACCCACCAACCTGCAGTAGTCTCCCCCACGTGACAGTGTGTGAACAGCTCCCACTTCTATCTGACGCTCCCTCTTCTAAGAAACCCTCCGTGGTCCCACACCAACTCCGGTTACTGCCCCATGTCCCTGTTCCCCTTTATAGCAACACTCCTTGAAAGGCTTGTCTATATCTTTCTTCTCCACATCCTCACTTTCCATTCTCTCCTCGACTTCCTCCAGTCCATCCCTCCACTGAAACCACTCAGATGAAGGTCAACAAAGTCTTCCATCTTGTTATCATCAACAGTCAATTCTCCTTCCTTATCTGACTTAAATTCGCAGCAATATTTGAAATAGATCTTCACCTTGATTCCAGGATACCACACTACACTGGTTTTTCTGCAAGCTTTCTAGCCACTCTTTCTTAGTCTCCTTTTTGGCTCCTGCTCATCCTAACCTCTAAATCCTGGAATTACCCAGAACCTAATCTTAAGATCTCTTTTCTTCTCATTTCCCAGGTGATCTCAAATAATGGCATGATTTTAAATATCATTTATATTCTGTCTTAGTGCGTCCAGGCTGCTATAACAAAGATACTGTAAACAGGGTGGCTTAAACAACAAACACTTATTTCTCATAGTTCTGGAGGCTGAGAAGTTCGAGATCAAAGTGCTGGCACATTCAGTTTCTGGTGAAAGCCCACTTCCTGGTTCACAGATGGCCATCTTGTCGTTGTGTCCTTATATGATGGAAGAGAGGAGGAAGCTCTCCTTATAAGGGCACTAATCCCATTCATAAGGGCTCTGCCCTGATGACCTAATCATCTACCAAATGCCCACCTCTTAATACCATTACACTGGGGATTAGGTTTCAAAATAAGAATTTTTCCGGGGACACAAACATTCAGTTTATGGCATTCCACCCTGACCCTCCAAATTCGTGTCCTTCTCACATTACACTGATGACTCCTAAATTTATATCTCAATTTTTGATGTCTCCCCTTGTTTCCAATCTTGCAAATCTATCTGTTTCCTCAATAAGTAGACTTGAATATTTAATAGGCATTGTAAGTGTAACAGATCCAGGGCAGAACTCTCGATCTCCCCATCCTCCAAACCCATTCATCTCTCATTAAGTGGTCTCACCATCATCTAGTTGCTCAGGTCAAAACGCTGGGGTCATTTTAATTCTTTTCTTTCCTTCAGACCTTACATACAATACACTTGATAATCCATCAACTGTATCTTCAAAATATATCCTAAATCTTTCCATTCATCTCCATTCTTACCATCTTGGTCTGTGCCATTGTGGTCGTTTTTCAATATTTTTACAAATCGTTTATCTTCTTTCAGACGTTGGAGCTTAATTCCCCTCTCCTTGAGTGTGGGTTATACTTAGTGACTCACTTCTAATGAATATAACATGATTGAAGCGATTGCAAAAGCCAGCTGCCATGTCATGAGGACACTCAAGCATGCCTTTGGAGAAATCCATGTGCTTAGGGACCGAGGCCTTCAGTCATCAGCCATGTGAGTGACCCCTCTTAGAAGTGGATCCATCAGCCTCATTCAAGTCTTCAGATAATATCAGCCCCAGCTGACATCTTTATTGTAACTTAATGAGAAACCCTGAACCAGAATTACCCAGCTAAGTCACTCCTGGAAAATAAATGTGTGAGATAATGTGTTTATTATTTGAAGCTGCTAAGTTTGGGGATAAGTTGTTATTCAACAATATATAAATAATATACTTTATTAGTTTTCTAGGGTTGCCATAACAAATTGTCACAAACTAGGTAGCTTAAAGCAACAGAAATTTATTTTCTCACAGTTCTGGAGACCAGATGTCTGAAATCAAGGTGTTGGTAGGAACACACTCCCTCTGAAGGCTCTAGGGAGGAATATTTTCTTGCTTCTTCCAGCTTTGGTAGTTCCAGGTATTCCTTGGCTTGGAGCTGCATCATTCCAGTCTCTGCCTCTATCTTCATATGGCTTTCTCCTCTGTCTCTGTGTCTTCTCCTCTTCTGTCCCTGATAAGGAGATTTCTCATTTGACTTAGGACGTACCTGGACAATCCAGGATGGTCTCATCTCAAGATCTTTAACTTAATTACATCTGTAAAGTCCTTTTTTTCAAAATAAGGTCACACTCACAGGTTCCAGGGCTTAGGATGTAGACATATATTTTTAGGAGTCATCATTCAACTCACTACATACACCATCATTATTTCTTACCAGAGTTGGTGCAATATACTTTTAACTCATCTCCGTGTTTCTATTTTTGATCCCTGTAAAGACACACAAAGACCCACACCCAAACCCACAACCACACACAGAATTTATTTTAGAATAAAATGCCAACTTCTTACTATGGTTACAGGGTAGGTAGATCTGGCCTCTGCCTATCTCTGACCTCACTTAGCAGGTACTACTGATATTATACAGGCTAGCAGGTGGTCCTCAAGTGGGGAAGAATAGGAGCTAAGCTGGTCCTGATGAGGATGGGAGGCCAGTCATTCTAAGGAGGAGCATGTGAGTAACACACACCCAGAGGCTAAGCTGAAATCAGTAAGTAAGTTTCATGGAGGTTGGAGGGAACAGCAGGGAGTGGGATGGCTGGGACACTTGCAGGAGTTGAGACTCAGAAGAAGGGGACAGAGCTGATGTCAGAGTGCAAAGTTAGAGACACACTTGTGGGGTTAGCATAAATGAGTGAGTGCATGGAAGAGGCACAGCATCGTTACAGCACTGACGTCAGTGCACTTATTCCTCCTCTGCGTTCCTGGGTCCTGCACATGTGTAGCGGTGCCAGGAAGGGGCAAGACTCCACAGAGGATTGTACCTGAACACAGCAGGCACCTCATCTTCAGGGGGTGGGTCTTGGTGAAAGTGATTTGTCCAGATAAGTGAGTATAAGAGCTGTTGAGTAAAAAGAATATGAGTTAAATACATGTATTAAGTTCCAGTTTTTCCACTTACCAGGTATGGACTTGCTTAAGTTGCCTGCCCTCTTTGGCTCTTGGAAAATTCATCTGTAAAATGGGGATAAAAGCATCTGTACTGGATGCTCTGGATTGGGTCACTCAGCCTCCATTTCAACATTCTTCTCGCTGGAGAGGCTGGAGGAATAAAAACTGTATTTCTCAGACTTCTCTGTAGCTAGACTTCAGGATGTGAATTTGATTCTACCAATTAGCTACACTTGTATGACTTTTAGAAAGTTAGAGGTGAAATGGAGGCCATTTTACTGGAAAGAAAGTTGTAGAAACATATGGCATCCCTTCAGATGGTTCCAGGGTCCAGTCTCCAGCTCCCTGGGGGTAGAAAAGGAGTGGGGGTGTCCACAGCTTCTTGACCTGACTTCTAACCCTGATTACAGTTTAGGGGGTCCATTCTCCAATGTTCTGAGCATGAGAGGCAGTTGGCAGGGTAGTGGCTTTTTGCTTCTGTGGCTGCAGTGACAGTCTCAAAGGAGTAGTTCCCTTGGTGGATCAGTTCTATATTTCTGGGGATTATGCCAGGAGGACCAGTTCAGGACTGGTCCTGATCCTTAAGCCCTTCTAATGATTTTGAAAAGACCCAATTCTCTTAGTCATGTCCCTTCTGGCTTAAAATTCTCCAAGTAGTTTCTATTTCCCAAAATGAAGAATGAGACTGATAGAAAGGCGTGAGGGGTGTTGCCTGGGAAAGCCAACTGACTCATCATGAAGAAGCCTCACAATGTAATACAGCATTTACCTTGGTGAATACACTGAGGTCCAGGTCGGGCCTTAGCTTACAGTAAGCTAGATCCGATATACTAGGATTGATGTGGCTGGGCTGACTCTTGCTAACAAAGCTCTCAAGAGAAGAATTTATGAAATCAGAATGCTGATTTAATAATTTACAATGAGGAAGGTAATGCTAAGAAGACTAGATGCAGGTATTAGCCTGACTAGCACTGCTGTCAATTTGGGTCAAGCCACATGGGAATTCAAATTATCAAAGGCTGCTCAGTGAGCAGGCAACAGGGGCAAAGGAAGAGCCACACAGGGGTGGACTTGCCTCCTGGGCCAGACTGACCGAGGGTCATGGGCACCCTCTCCCCTGGACAGTGCTTGAGTGGACTCTCCAAAATGGTGTCCCTGAGCAACTCCTTTTCTGTGCTCTCAAGGCGGATCAACCTCCCTTCTGATCCTTGACATCTCCCATCAGGTTTCAGCCAAATTCTGAAGACCTGGGAGGAATTCTGCTTCTTACGCAATGCTGTAAATCTCTATTTCATTCCATAAATAGTGCGTTCTCGGCTTTACATCTCAAAGGGTGCACTTACTTCTCCAATTTCCAAGGTCTTAGAGAAAAACTGCCCAAAGTGTATACCTGTCAGGGTTGTTTTGAGGATTAAATTAAGTGAAATCAATTTACATATTCAAAACACCTGCCATAATATCTGGCACATGGCTGCATACTCAGTAAGCATTCATTTTCTTTTTCTTTTCTCTCTCAGATTTGAGCATAACTTTAATAATATTTAATACTTTAATAGAAATCATTCTAAAGTACATTGTTTACTTACCTGCCTTCTTAAAGAGAGAAAACCAAACTCAATTTGGCTGTTTCTTATTGACTTTTAGTCATCAACAGACAGCCATAGTACTATGTTTCAATATAGTGATACTCTCTGGAGTTCATTTGGGTGTAGACTGACTTGTTTCTAAGCCAGATGGCCCTCCATTCCTTTGTTTTTCTGGTTCCATGTTTCCCACTTAAGATTTATAATTTCCTCCTTTAAAATCATTTGTCCTTTGTTACTCGTGGCTATTGGCGATCTGCCTGTCTTTATCAAACCACTACCTATTTTACTCTAATAATACTAATCTGCTGTAGGTTCCCCAATCAGGTAACAAGCCCTGTCAGAATTGCATATAAAATAAGAACCACTAGAGCTCTGAGTGAGCATCTAACAGCGTTGCCTATGGGCCCCAGGCAGGTGAGAGACATTCCACGGAGAGTAGCTGCAGGTGGAGAAGAAGAAGCAAGTTTGAGAGACCCAGACATGATGAAGACAGAGAAGCCAACCAACAAGCACATGCAGATGTCAAAGTCAGTCTGAAAGGATCCTACAACCAAGAGGTCAGTGCTAACAAGTAGATCTGCTCATCCTGGAGCAGAAGCTCTTTTCTCTCTGCTCTAATACACACTGCCCGCCAATCTGGTGGAACTTGCCCTAAAAATGTGAAGAACTGTAAGGAGCAGGGAGAGGAGCTCAGATGAATCAATAAGAAAATTCTTTTGGAAATTATCATGTGGGATTTTAATCCTACAGGCTACATCAAAAGAGTAGAATTTCTCTTTGTGATTGCCAGACTTGGTTTATGGCACCTCTTTTTTCAAGCCAATCCTGTGTGTTATCAAGATGTGAATATTAGCACTTTTTCTCCTGCCATCTTAACCTTGCCTTAGGTACAGAGGTGAGAGCCCTCAATCAGCACCCTTTGAAGTCCATGCTTGATGGGAAAACGTAACTGGCTTCCAAGAGAGAGTTGGGAAGTGCTGACACAGAGATGAGACGTGGAGGTGCACAGGCAATGAGGAAATTGCAATGTGAACATAGATTGCACCTCTCTAGGCAACCTGCCAGCAAGACACATTACCAGGACTTGGCCCTAATTTCTATCTAACCCTCACTGTCTTTAGAAAAGTGTGCAACATCTGAGCAAAGATCAGCTGTCATCAGGAAGACTCAGCTTAATATTGATAATGAAGAGTAAACTCTGGCTTTTACTGAAAGGACTATGTTTAGCAAAACATCTCATCATGCTATTTTTTGACATGAAAGAGTAGCCCTGGGAGAATTTTCTGGATTGGCTGGCAGCAATCAAAGAAGACGAAACCATTGTGTACAAATAATGAAAGCAGAATTTTGAGTGTCCAAGGGCAACCTAAGAAGGGACAAAGTGAGGACAGCCCCCATGCCCTCCATCTTCCTCCTCCCACTGAAGACACAAGGAATAGTCTAAGGAAAAGAGAGGGTGTGTTGGAGAGAGGACCTAGCAGGATGCACACAGCTGAGAAGGGGAGGCAGGTGAGAAGTTCTGTATTCAATCCTGGGAGTGTGTGGGGGTTCAGACCTCATTGCCACTCTCCCAAGATCTTCAGTAGAGCTCTCCTCTTCACAGCTGCCTGTGTGGTGGTGCTTTGGGAAAACAAGGGGAAGGGACTGAGCTCCAGGTCTGGGTTGCGGCAAGGTGGAGAAGAAACAGCTGCAGGAGGGAAGATGTTGCAGAATTCTGTGAAAGGAGGAGTTGGATCAAGCCACAACCAGGAGAAATATAAGTCTCAGAATTCCCAGTGATAGTAGTGGAGGGAGGGCTCTCATCAAATGCAGGATGAAGTTCAACCCACCTTTATTTAAATCTCAAGGACAGGCCATCTGGGTGGGCCGGAGAGTGTGGGGCACCCAGGATCAGGGCAGCCAGGAGCTGCAAGGTTTGGCTTAAGGAAGAGAAGGCTGTCAAGTATAAGGCAGTGTAATTAGATCCCTGTGTCCTGCACTTGGAGCAGATATTTCGACTTAATATTCTCTTCATCTCTTGGAAGGTGCTAATAACTTAACTCTCTAGAAACCGGAGAGGGAAGCGTTTCCTCTAGTGTTTCCTAGACTCTTTCCTTCCCACACTGTGTTGTCTGACTGGCCAACATGGTTTCCCACTAATTCTTAAAAGCTCCGCTGTCCTTTCTTCCCATTGTACACAGCAGGAGGTTGTGCCAGTTCATGCTTCTCCGACTTTCCAAAACACATGGTACTTCCTCTTTGATCTTTAAGTCTTAAAAGACCTTTGATGGAGAGCAATAAAATTCTGTCCCACTAAAGACGCTAATTGCAGGGTTTTAAATACTTGATGAAAGGCCCTTTCCCTTGAGAGGAGAATATCTTCTTCCATTTAGAAAAAACAGATCCTCAAGATCAGGTTGTGCAGCTCCCTGCCTGGTGCCCACATGAGGCTTCCAAGGATTTCCCATCTGGGTTTGAAGTCGTGGAGTATAAGTGACTTCTTGTTCTGGAAGAGCACAAAGCTGAGCAGGGGTCTAGAAATGTCAGACAGCTACACGTGCTCTCTGGAAGGTTCCATGTGGCTGCCAAATGCTTCCCCTGAAAGAATGGAGCAGAGTGTCCGTGACAAATTTTGACACTAGGCTATCTAAAGCTTTTAAGAGTCTCAGTCAGAGCCAGAAGTCTTTATTCATCAGAAAGAATTTTGTGGTTGAAAGGAAAGTTTTGGACTAAGTTTTTTCAACTTCATGAATAAAACCAGAGTGAAGTTTATGGTAAGTAAAGCATAGTGAGTCATAGCAGCATTATTCACAATAACCAAAAGGTGAAAGCGACTCAGGTGTCCATTGACAGACAAACGGATAAACAAAATGTGGTATACATATACAATGAAATGTTATTTGGCCTTAAAAATGAAGGAAATTCTGATACATGATACAACATGGATGAACTTTGAAGACATTATGCTAAGTGAAATAAGCCAGTCACAACATACTGCATGGTTCCACTTATACGAGGTACCCAGAATAGTCAGATTCATAGAGACATAAAGTAGAATGGTGGCTGCCAGGGGCCAGGAGGAGGGGAGAATGAGGAGTTATTGTTTAATGGGGCAGTTTCAGTTATGCAAGATGAAGAAAGTTCTGGAGATGGATGTTGGTGATGGTGGCACAGCTATGTGAATCTACTTAATGCCACTGAACTGTACATTTAAAAATGGTTAAAATGGTAAATTTTATGTTATGTATATTTTAGCACACACAAAAAAAGCTTAGTGAGGAAGATATTGTGCTGTTTGCAAAAGTTTGCATTTCTTTAAATCATGTGTTTCAACATGTGGTCCATGAAAGTACTCATGAGAAAAAGATTCTCTTGTTCGAATCAGATAGGGAACCCTCCATACACAAAGCAAGTTAAACACAGGAAAGTCCCTGACGAGGCCTGCAGTGAAAATTATTATGCTTTGTTTAATCTGGTATTTCACACATGTATTTGACCCTAGAATACCTTTTCCAGAGATCCCTTAAATACCCATTAGAACTGGTATTTTTTCAAAATATCCATTTGGAAAGCACTATTTAAATCTTTCTTCAATCTGTATAGGAGATTGTGTCTGGAAAGTAAAGAGTGGTTTTCTTCATGGACTTTGGAAGCTCAATTCTTTATAGATATACCTAGTGGACTTTGTGATTAGCAATTAGAGATTAATTAATTTGTTATGCTTTGTTAGTTCAATAAAGAGACCATAAAGGAAAAGCTCTCTGCCTGTAGATAGGTCCTCTGACACACTCGCTTGAAAATTAGTTGTTCAGATTTTGCTGATAATGGAAGCAACCACTGTCACCCTGGTGGCAGCATGGGATTTGCAAATATAAATCAGTCAGGTGACAGTAACTGTCCCATAACTGGCTTTTTTATCTGCCAGGGGCTTCCCTTTACTCTGACTGACTAAGTGGTCTCCTAGTCTTGCTTGGATGGAGAAGCTAATGTAAGAAATGGTCTTTCTTTCATATTATTATTTCCTGCTTGGATTTTTTTCCCTGCATCTCCATCCAGGAATAGTTGCAGAAAAAGAAATTATCTCATTGTGTATCTCATGCCCACAAATCAACATTTTGGGCAAATTATTTCCTACCTTCTAAATTGCATATTCTCCATCTCTAAAATATAAAGAGCTGGATTAGATTGCACAACTTCCTTCCAGTGTAAAAAAACACCTTTTTCAGATAAAAGGAGTAATTTTCCTTTTTCTTGGTAAGCTAACATTTCTCTTTACCTTATGAAGATTTTGAAGTCTAGATATTTCCTCTAAGTATTTGCAATTTGCATACAGTGTTTATATTTCAAACCTACAAAACATTTTCTTAACAGTTCCGTTGTTCTGCCACTTTAATTGCCAGGTTTTTGACAGATTGTTCTTAGAGAAGGTGGAAGTTAAAAACTTCAGTTATTTCAGAAGAGAACAAAACATTTAAAAATGAAACAAAGCAAAATTTTAAAAACACCGATACATGGTAATGTTCAAGGACAACAATTTAAAAAATTGAAATGGACTGTAAAACTTCCAAACCAGAAGAGAAAGAAACGGACTAAGAGAACAAACATGCCAGAAACTCAATATTAAAAAGAAAACAAAACAACAGAAAAAAAGAATCACAGAAAAGAAAGCACAAAGTAAAGTGGTAGGAACAAGCCCAAATATTTAATCAATGAAATGTGAATGACTTAAATATGCTAGTTAAATAGACTTAGAATGGTTTTGAAAACAGTAAAATAAGATTCAGCCATGTGCTTTTACAAAAGATATGCTGAAAACTTACAGACATGGGAAGGTTAAAAGTGAAAATGATAGAAAAAGATAAAACACAAATCTTAAACAAAAGAAAGCTGGTGACAAGACATTAATTTGAGATAAAAATAGACTTTAAGAGAAAAAGCACCTTTAGGAGTAAAGTGATCTCTACATAATATTTAGAAAGTTTAAATCACTAGAAAGATGCTTCAACAGTTTCAAAAACATAAAGCAAAAATTGATGATACCTAGAATTACCAGGAGAAGTGGGCAAATTCAGCATCAGAGTGGAATATTTCAATTATTGAGAGGTGAAACAGACCAACATTAGGATTGTGATTGGGATTAACTGATAAGGTATGTCATTTCACTTATAAAATTTGGCTGAGTGCCTGTTTAGTTTTGGGCGCTCTTCTAGACTTTGGGTTAGAGTGGTGACACACACATGTGGCTCCTGCTCTCATGGATCAGAGTCAAGGTCCTAGGACAGCATAGAGAAGTGTGACCAGGACACCCCCTCACCATAGTGTGGAATTTGGAGGTGTAGTTCTCGTACTTTGGATTTAGGTCTCATTTAGGTCTTGTCTGTAGCACATAGGAACTGCATGATTAGGGGCGGTAATTTAATCTCAATCTACTCATCTATAAAACGGGATGCAATGCCCATCTCCAATTGTAGGTGATGACATGACTTACGGTTCTTGAAGCTCTTAGCACAATGAGAGGCATAAGTTCTCAATAATTGGTAGCACTTATTATTACTTGTTATTTTGCACAAGTCTTTGAATCGTCAGCTGTTGCTGAACCTAATAAAGTTTTAATAACAGTCTGATTAATAACAATACTTTGTGGATGAGTATCAGAAGAATGAACCTATTTTCCCACAAATCCGAGTTTTCCAGTTTTTTATTCTTTTTAGCCAACTTTATAGTTTTGCATATTTGGGGCTCACCGTTGGTGAATCTGAATGCTATGGCTACTCTTAACAGTTCTTTGTGTGCTTAGGATCAGAGTTAGGGTAATGCAATGTGTCTTACTTAGCATCCTGATCAAAATGGTCACTTTTCCCTGGACGTGTCTAGACATTCTAACAGGATATTTGCATAAAACTCAGAAGCTGAAACTATTAACTCTTTTTTTTTAAAAAAAAGTTATTTTGGGGGCCCACCCGGTAGCATAGTGGTTAGGTTCGCGCACTCCACTTCGGTGGCCTGGGTTCATGGGTTCAGATCCCGGGCAGAGACTAACACTCTGCTTATCGAGTTATGCTGTGGCAGGTGTCCCACATATAAAGTAGAGGAAGTTGGGCATGGATGTTAGCCAATCTTCCTCAGCACAAAGAGGAGGATTGGCAACAGATGTTAGCTCAGGGCTAATCATCCTCACCAAAAAAAAAATAATAATAATAAAAGTTATTTTATCAGTGGCTGCCTGTTTGTGAGCTGCCACTTCATTTTAAGAAATTAAGCCACACCAAATGTAGCCAGGATTCAAAACAGGGGTCCCAGCACATTTATACCATCTGTCATTGATTTAATACATCAATAAGTATTTACTAAATTCTTCCTAAATGTCAAACTTTTCTATGTCAGGCATGGTGGAGAATACAACTATGAATAAGTCATGATTCCTACTCTGAAGGATCTTAGTGTTCAGTGGGAGAAATAGTACAGACATAAAAAATAACTCTAGTCCCCCTAAGAACAGGAATAAGGCAAGGATGTCTACTCTCACCACTTCTAGTCAACATTGCTTTGGAGATAATAACCAATGTAATAAGGTAAAAATTAAAAAAGAGAAATAAATGGTCAAAATATTGGAGGTGAATAATTAAAACATTTTATTCTCAGACAAATAAAAAATAGTACAACAAGTGAATTTACCAATGTCAAAGGATACACGGTCATTATACAAAAATCAATTGTATTTCTATATATTAGCAATGAAGCATTGGAAAATGAAATTTGAAAAGCATTACCACCTATAATAACATAAAAAATATGAAATACTTAGGAATAATTTAACTAACTGAAAATTATGTAACATTGTGGAGAGAAATTAAAGATCTAAATAAATGGGGAGATATACCATGTTCATGGATTGGAAGCCTCAATATTGTTAAGATGTTAATTCTCCCCAAATTGTTCTATAGAAATATAATCCCAAACAGAATCCCAGTAGCCAGTTTTTGTAGAAATTGACAAGATTTTACCACTTACACAAAAATAGAAAAGATGTAGAATAGCCAAAACAATCTTGAAAAAGAACAATTTTTGCTTCCTAACTTCAAGATTTATAAACTACAATAATTAAGATAATGTGGCATGGGCTTAAGAACAGAAAAAGAGACAAATGGGATAGAATAGAGAGTCCAGAAATCGACGCACACATGTAGAGTCAATTGATTTTTAACAAGTTTCCAAAGGAATTCAGTGGGATTTGAGAGTTATTTTACAAATGGTGCTGAAACTGCTAGATTACTACATGGAAAAACTGAATCTCAGCCCTACTTATATCATACAGAAAAACTAATTTTATATGGATCATATACAGAAATGTAAAAGCTAAAACTTTAAAGCTTCTATAAGAAAACATAGAATATTTTTGTTACCTTGCAGTAGGCAAAAATTTCTTAAACAGAACAAAATTCATTAACCATAAAATAATTGATAAATTGGACTGAAACAAAATTGAAAACTTCTTATCAAAAGATGCCACTAAGAAAGTGAATAGGCAAGCCACAGATTGGGAAAATGTATTTCAGATGTATGTATACTTCAAGTAGATACTTAAACTCAGAACATATACAGAATTTCCACAGCTTAATAATACAAAGACAAAACCTCAATTTAAAAGACACTCCACAGAGCTGGCCCAGTGGCGTAGCCGTTAAGTGCACACACTCTGCTTCAGCAGCCCGAGGGTTCGCAGGTTCGGATCCCAGGCACACACCGACGCACCGCTTGTCAAGCCATGCTGTGGAGGTGTCCCATATAAAGTAGAGGAAGATGGGCATGGATGTTAGCCCAGGGCCAATCTTCCTCACCAAAAAAAAAGAGGGGGATTGGCATCGGATGTTAGCTCAGGGCTAATCTTCCTCACAAAATAAATAAATAAAATGAAAATAAAAGTCACTTCACAAAAGAAGATATACAAATGCCCGATACACATATGAAAAGATGCTCAACATCATTAGTCATCAGGGAAGTGAAAATTAAAACCACAATAAGACACCACTTTACACCAACTCAAATGGTTAATATTGAAGAGACTGACACAAATATTGGACAAGACATGGAGTAGCTACAACGCTTATACATTGCCAGAGGGAGTATAAAATATTACACCCACTTTGAAAAACTATCTAGCAGTTTCTTATGAAGTTAAACATACATCTATTCTAGAATTCTATTCAGAATTTCTACCACTGGTTATTTACCCAAGAAAAATGAAAACAGATTCACAGTAAAGATTTGTATGTGAACGTTCAGAGTAGTTTTATTCAGATAGACAAAAACTGGAAAAAATAAGTATTATTAATAGAAGAATGGATGAATAAATTGCAGTGTATTCTTACAATGCAATACCATTCAGCAATAAAGAAGAGGAGCTGCTAGAGCACACAACAACATGGGTGAATCTCAAAAACATTATGCTGAGTGAAAGAAATCATATACAAGAGAATGCAGGGCCGGCCCCGTGGCTTGGTGGTTAAGTGAGCGCACTCCACTGCTGGCGACCCGGGTTCGGATCCCGGGCTCGCACCGACGCGCTGCTTCTCCGGCCATGCTGAGGCCGCGTCCCACATACAGCAACTGGAAGCATGTGCAGCTATGACACACAGCTATCTACTGGGGCTTTGGGGGGAAAAAAATAAATAAAATCTTTAAAAAAAAAAAAAGAGAATGCATACTGTATGATTCCATTTATATGAAATTCTAAAACAGACAAAAGTAATCTGTAGTGATAGAAATCAGAACTGTAGTTGCCACTGTTGGAGGGTAGAGGGTGGGATTGACTGGAAGGGACATTAAAGAACTTTCTAGAATGATAGAAATAATGTGGGTAAAATGAGTGAATTCATTTGTCAAAATTCATTGACCTGTAAACTTACCATCTGTACATCTCATGGTATGTGAATTAAAAAGAAAGAAAGAACTCTATTACTAGGTAACCACCAGAAATTGCACTAATTCCTAAATCACAAATTCAAAGATCCTATTCTCAGACTACATTCTTCTTGACCGCGTGAAGCTCTCCACTTTGACGGCCCCACCACTTTTTCTGTATCCACCAGCTCTTGTTTCTTCACTTCTTTCTCTATCCAAGTGAGTCTGTGGCCCGTTATTATTATCCCTCCCTTGTAAATACTCTCAACTCTTTAGCCTCTTTTCCTTCTCTTCCATTTGCCTGTTGCAACTCAACCCTACATAAACCAAGCCACTTCCTGTTCTGTGCGGCTGAGTGTTTCTGGGCAGAAATACCACAACTGGGTAGATTGATACGACTTTTCAGTCGTGTGATGACCACTCTTACTCTAAGCTCACGATTTCCAGCCTCAGTGCTGAGATAAGCTCATTCTTATACTCTCCTCAGGGAACATTTGTACATTCTCCAGTTTTCTAGCTGCACTCATCCCATTCCGTGTTCCTCTCAGCTAATGGCCTTGCCTTATATTAATTTTTTAAAACCCAAAACACTATATAATACAGAAACTCTATCTGTTTCTCCCCACCACCAAATTCAAACACCTGATGGCATTACCACTCAATTTTCCTCCTCTCTTGTGTCTGGGAAGTGGTGTGCGTCCTCCTCCACAGAGCCAGGCTCCCCATTTGTGGTCTGGATCCCACTCCTTTTTGCCTTATCAGGCTGTTCATTCCTTGTTTAGGGTTTCTGCCTTCACTCTCTTTAACCCTTCTTATTGGATCCATCCACTAAATATTCAACATTTATATACCACCCTTGTCATTCTAATCTCCAGCTATTGTCCCAATTCTTTGCTCCCATACTTAGTTGCACTACTTCCGAGAGCTGTCTGGGTCATATCCTCATCTCTTATTCGTTCTTCAGTGAACTCAATTTTGGCCTCTGCCCCTCCACCCCATAGAAACTGATCTTAGGATGTCACTTCTTGCTGCCAAAGCCAATGGTGATTTCTCTGTCCTCCTTTTGCTGGACCTTTCTGGAGCAATCTAGGCTGTTACCCACTGCTTTCTTGAAATACCATGCTTCTTCTCTTGGCTTCCAGGACACCATCCCCCACTTGTTTTCTCCTAACTCCCTGGTCTTCTCAGACTGCTTTGCCAGCACCCTTGCACTTCCTTTCCCCATCTGAACTCTAATATTTGAGTTCCTCAGGGAGCCATCCATGGCCCTCTTCTCTCCTCCCTTTAAATCCTCATCCTATCCATTCCACGAATTTTCATATTACTTTCTGTACTATGACCCTTAAATAAATATTTGTAGCTGAGACCTTTCTTCTGGTCTCCAGACTCTTATATTCAATTACTTATTTGATATTTCTAACTTGGATGGCTCACAGAAATCTCAAAATTAACATGTTCCAAAGTAAACATTTGATTCCCCCATTCCCACGTCTTCATCATTCTTCCTCATCTGGGTAAACTGCACTCAGGCAGAACCAGCTCCATCTTCCCTGCTGCTACCTTCTTCTCATTCATTGCTCCTCCCTGCCCACCCCAACACACATTCTAACTCATCACAAATTGCTATTGATTCTATCTCTAAAACATGTCTTGAAATTATTACAGACATATCCCTATCCATCTCCACAGATCTAACCCAAGGCACCATCATCTCTTGTCTGACTCCTGCCTGACCTCCAAACTGGCCTTCCTGTTTCAACTCTTGCCCCACTTCAATCCTCTCTCCATGTAGCAGCCAGAATGATTTAATAAATGAGCATAGGATAATGTCACACTCACACATAAACTCCCCACCCCATCATTGAAAACTAGCAATAGCTTATTTCACTTAAAACATAATCTACAACTATTCACACGGTCTCAAGGCCTTGCATGATCTAGCTTTCCTCACCACCCTCCCCTTGAACTGCTTTTCCACTCGCTCACTACACTGATTTCCCTCCTCCCATCAGTACCTCAAGTATACCAAACTCTTTTCCATCTCAGGGAGTTTGTACAACCCGCTGGCTCTGCCTAGAACATTCTTTCCACCACTCTTTTCCTGGTTGACTCTGAGTCAGTATAGACTTCTGACTGTTTTCCTGTCTCTTGACAGCTCAGTATTTTCCAGTGTAACAGCCCAATTTGTAAATATATATTTATTTGAGTGTGTATTGGTTTGATGTCAGTTTTCTCTAAAGATATTTATTCTCTATGGAGGTAGAGACCAGGTCCATTTTGTTTGCCACTGCATATCAGTGATTACTGTTCCTGGGCCACAGTGGATACTCAATAAATATTTGTTGAATAAATTTATTGTTGAGTATAATGTAGATAATGATAAGTTCTGCATCTCCAGGCCAGAAGCAATTGTTTGTTTTTCTGTGTAACTGTCCCTAATCCTCTAATCCCTGATACAGGCAGGATATATCATTTCCTCCTACAAAGTTCTATGTTATGGCCCTCAGTATTTACATTTACAAGGCTGCTAATGGTAGACATACTAACATTTGCTAATATCCCATCTTCCTCTACTTTGAGTTAGGTAAGATTACATTCTCCTACTGTGTTAGATTCAGTTATTGTTCCCAGTATCTGCAGCCCCTCCATGTGATGAGACTATTATACTTCCTGACCCTTTCCCATCAGGCTTGCTCACGTGACCTATGGTGTCTCTCTATCTAGGAGGATTATATTTCTCTGATATTGGAAGTGAGGTATGCCACTTCTGACCAGGAGCATTAGAGCCTTTGCATCAATCTGCAAACTAATTTTTCCATCTATCATAAGAATGGCTTTGTCATGACAGGGGCTGCTCCTTCAGCCTGGGTCCCAGCAGATAGAGTGTCACATGAAGGAGAAATAAACTACTGCTTCTATAAACTATTGAGATTTGGGGGTTGATCTTTGCCACAATTTAACTCAACCTAAGCTGACTGACGGATTCACTTCCTTGAAGTTAGATGTGGCCAATGTGACTGGTTTTGCTGAAAAAATGCAAACAGAAGTCACATGTGTCACTTCCAGGCGAGTTTAGCTTGGTCATATCTCTCCAGGCTTCAGAAGTCATACTCTGGGTCCAAATGCAGTGGAGCAGTGAAGAATCAGGAACAAAATGTGGATAAGATTAGATATGTGTGACTTGGTAAAGAGAGAAAGCATGCGATTGCCTGGAAGAAGAACTTTGGCACCTGATACAAACGTGCCTTGACTCTCTCATCCAAGTTCTAACTGCAGGCTTTGGGCTGCTCAGCATTGTCTTGGACAGGACTGACCTGTAAGGGTCCTGAAGTCCTGGATGTTAGAGACCACTTAGTACCATCCCTGCGTGGCTCCCCACCAGTGAAATGAAGGAGCATTGTGCACTTACTGCAGTGACCACTACTGATCTCACTGTTTCCTCCTCTAAATCTCATCCCTAAGATCTTTTTCCTTGAAAGCTCTTCCGACTGGCCTGCTGTTAAGGGACATTTTTCAGTCTCCTGGAAACGGTTCCTTTGTGACAAAAATTAGTTCTTAGAAGTGTGATGTAAGAGTCCAGAGGGGCAAGCTTTGAAAAGCAAAATAGCAAAACCGTCTTTTCCAACTTCTGTCGGTGACTCCAGCACAAGCTGTGCTGGGCTGAGGTTGGAAACCAGGGATTCTTAGAGCTCTCAGCTGGAGTCACTGGCAGAGACAGTTCCCTCGAGGATGCTTCAGACACCTGAGGCATCACCTAATGTCCATCTGAATACAGTGGAATGCTCCTGAGAAGATGGTCAGCTGCAGAGGCCCTCTCCCCAGGTCACTTCTCAGAAGTAATTGTGGGCTTCTGAAGTCTGAGAGAACACCATAATTAGGACAACATTCTGGGGCAGCCATAGGCACCCACATCTCAGACAGTGCCACCCACTGCTCCCGCGGGCTGCTGCCATGTGCCTCAAGCTGATCTACCAGCTCCTGAAAGTGACTAATGGTTAGGTGGCGGCTCTGCTGGGCATTTCAGGACCTGCGGTCACTCGGGCCTTCAGGAAGATCCTGGTGGGAATTTGAATGGCATATTTGTGTTATGTTAAGCTTGTACAGAAACAGTGTCTTCCTGCCCTCCTCCCCGACATTTCCCTTTCTTTCCGTGGATGCTGGTAGGAAAGGGCTGGATCTCCAGGCCCTTATTGAGGGAGAAGACAGGTGCTAGGCATGTGAAATGGGTACAAAGTTGGGCTCTTTAATTCAGGTCATGCCAATTACTGATTCTTAGAGTTGATATCTGCTTCTCACCCCCTATTCTTACACTTTGGAAAACTGGACTTTATCGACAGGAGACAGGCATTAACTTATTCCTTATCTCATTCTGCAAATGGGAGGACAGCACCATGCTGCTTCCTACACACCGTGAAAGTGACTAACAGCTTCCCTACCTGTGTCCAAGCAGAAAGGGACTTGAGTGTGGGGGCTTTTGCTTTCTGAGGGGGCAGAGAGGACCCTGGAGGACCCTCTGGGGGGAAGGGAGGCTCTGCTCCAGCAGCCCAGCAGGGCAGCTGCTTCTTTCCAGAAAGGAGGTGAGAAGAGCTTATCTTAGCTTTCCAAGGCTTCTCGTGGAGTGGGGGCAGACAAACCCATGGTCTGGCGTCTCCTGCTAGAGCTGACTCCCCTGGCGTGGTGAGTTAGGTTGGCATCACGCCACTGGGAACCATGAGGCCACAGAGGTGGGAAGATATGCACGGATCACCCTCCCTCTGCCTGGGGATGGCTTTCTTTGAGCTACTTCCTGGCTTCCTTCCTCATCCTCTGCCCAGACCAGTTTTCCCACCTGTCCATTTCTCACCCTTTCTTATAGTCTTCACTCGCCCATTTCTGGACCATTTCCATCCCTTTAGCAAACCTTCTTTCCCAACCCCTTCTGACATGTTCCTCCTGAGACAGCACCCTGCAATCATTGCTCATCACAGAGTTCCAAATCATGAGGAACTCCCACATGACCCGTTGTTTTCTGGAAAGCCCTATTTCACTTAAGTCAGCATTTCTGCTGACTGGGGTTTACTTAAGCAGAACTCGCTTTCTGATCCCTGGATTTTCATTGTTGGTTGTTGCTTTTTTGTTTTTTAAATGTTGAGGGTTTCCTCCTTGACTCTTCCTTATTTGTCCAAATCCAATGCTGATTAGATCTCTGCACTGGTCAGTTACCAAGTTCTATACTAGCTTCTCAGTCCTAAGAACAACGTGAGCTTTCAAGTCCTAATCCTGGGGATCCTGGAGACTAGAAGGAGCACTGACTCCAGAATTAAAAGCTGGGGTTCAAGTTCAAGCTCTTTCACTCACTCACTCTCAGGACCTATTTCTTAAGATCAAAATAGGGCTTATAATATTATGTATTTATGAGGATACCATGAATTGATGTATATAAAAGAACCATGATACTGTACAGACCGTAGAGCATGATGACAATGATGGTGAAGAGGGAGAAAGCAGAAGGGTAACGATGGGAATAAGCATGAGATTAAGATGACTTTTGCTTCTGGATAGAGGGAAGCAGATTTAGGTAAACCATGTGAGAAGACTCAGTGCCTTTCCTTCAGCCCTCTACAGCTGAGCAGAGGTCACTGAGCAAATATTTATTGACCACCATTGCATTACTGGGCATACAAAAATAAGTAAGATCTGGTCTCTGTGTCATATGAGGTAGATATAACATACAATGGAAACAGATGAGGGAGCAGTGAATTTTCCTGGGTGTGGTTGTGTGTGGGAGTCTGAAGCTATGGGCTTTGACAAGTTGATTGCATTTAAGCTGAGTTTTCAAGGATTTCAGTAGGGGAAGAAGTGGGGAAAGGGAGTTATAGGCTGAGGGAATGACCTGGGCCAACACATTGAGGCATAAAAGCGGTGGTGAGTTCAGGGACTGAGGAGTAGTCTATTGTGGCCAAAAGATGGGTTGTGTGAGTGAAGTGGCTGGAAATGAGGCTGGAAGGTGGGCTGGGTCCAGGTGGGTCCTGATGGCACAACCGTGTATGCTGAGGCAAGGCGGTTTGTGCTAGACTCTGGGTCCTTCTGTGCAGTTTTGAGTTTTAGGAGAGATTTTCCCTTAAAGCTGTGAGTCTTTATAACCGCTCATCTACTTTTCCTCCTCTTTAATAATATACACATAAGCTGTTGGGACCGCACCACTTTCCCAGACCCACTCGCAACATTTGCAGGGCAAGGAAACAAATGGAGGCCCATATGCTATACGTTTACACATTTAAAAGTTGTAAGTTGGCTTAAAAAATGTTAAATTAAAATGTTCTACGCTCTTCACTTGACAAATGTACCTTTATGATCACCTGGAAGGACAGGTTTTAATTTACAGTTTTTTCCAACTTTGCCGAGAACCGCCCTCCCCTGCCCCGCAGCTTGTCTCCCTCCCTGCGTTGACTTCCCATCCCCAGCTCTATCTCATTCTGTGGTGGTTCTCTCTCAAGCAGATGAGTGGATAATGCAGCCCAGATATGCAAGCTATGCCCACTGTCCCCAGGAGTAACCCCCAGCGGATTTAGAGGCACACACACATATCAGGAACCAAGGGGTGGGTATACCAGCAGCACAGCTCTCCTCCAGGGGACAGATGAAGGGAAGTGGCCAGAATGGGCCTTGGATGTGAGCTGGGGGCCATTAGGCAGGAACCCTGGTAGGTGGGGCATGCTATAAAAGGGAATGACATAAGCTATGAGTGGTTACTTTCCTTAGGCCCAAAGGGTTTCTTGCCCAGTGGATGGGGCATAACCACAGGGAGGCCAGGGCAGGGCCCTGTAAGGGCAGGCCCAGGGCAGAGCCACCTCTTGTCTGGACCTCAGGGTGGGGCTGTGATGAGCCATCTCCTATCCTTGGTGAGTCCTGCTTTCAGGTTACTGGGCTGAGGTTGCGGGAGAACCAGACCTTGCCAACAGTAAGACTTCTTGTCACCTCCATCCCCCACTGGATCTTTTAAGGGAGTCCACTCTACGCTTCGGTGGACAAGAGTCTCAGGCTGACCACACATTTTATAATGCCACAAAAATGTTATGAACATTTCAGAGGCTTACTAATGGGAGGATGATTCAAGGATACTCTATATTAGGAAATACTAGTCCAAACAGTTACATGAAAATGAAAAGCATAAAATAAACTAGAGCACTTCCATCATCTGCCTTGACTTCCCATTATTTTCTTTTCCTTGGTACTCCAGCTACACTGATGCTGGACAAGAAGTGGGAATGGCCTATAGTAACCACTCCTATAGAGGGTGGCCTAAGGCACAGCTTGCTCAGAGATGGGTGAGGCTCAGGGCCGGCCCCGTGGCTTGGCGGTTAAGTGCTCGTGCTCCGCTGCTGGCGGCCCGGGTTCGATCCCGGGCGCGCACCAACACACCGCTTCTCCGGCCATGCTGAGGCTGCGTCCCACATACAGCAACTAGAAGGATGTGCAGCTATGACATACAACTATCTACTGGGGCTTTGGGGGAAAAAATAAATAAATAAAATTATTAAAAAAAAAAAAAGAGATGGGTGAGGCTCAGAGGACAGGAATATAAAAGACCAGTACATACTCCAGGAGGCTTTGCCTTGGAAAGAAGGATGCAAAAAAAAAAGTCCAATGCCATATTGCCCCATGCCATTATACCCTAAAATGTCAGAGCTGGAAGAGCTCATGGAGTTTTACAGATGGGAAAGTGTGCCAAAAGTGTCAGGGAGAAGAGCAAATTCTTGGCTGCCACCTGAGTCTCTTGTCACTTAGACTGGGACTTTTTCCATGGCTTCAACTCAACCCATTGCTTGGTTGCCAAAGTTCTCTAGACCAGTTGAATGGGGCCTCTGTTCTTAACAAAGGTATGGGAGGCTGATGAGATTTTGCCTAGGGTAAATATATATATATATATATATATACACATATATATATACATTTTTTTTTTGAACAAGTTCACCAGCTCTGCTCACATACCCACTATTGAAGCTCTCCCATTTAGCCTCCAGGCAAGGTGCTTCATGCTCTTCCTGGGAGCTGCTAACCCAGATGCGCCTACTGGGGCTGTGTGATTTATTCATAAGATTCTTGTCACCCCAGTTCCTACTTCCTTATGAGATTCTCAGAATAATGATGATAATAAGATAAAGATGATGAATAAAGAACGTTTAATATAGTGAGAACACTGATAGTGATCAAGACAAAAATATCATAGTTGCCAGGTCACTAAGGACTATTAACTATCTGGTCTGGTCACTCAACTGGAGATAGAAGACAGCCAAGAATCACAGGGCTAGGAAGGTGGACCTAAGAGGCCGTGAAGTGGTTCCTGAGGTAACTTTGGTTGCCATTATGTTTATCATCCCCTGGATCCACTCCTATTATTCCTCCTTTTGGCTCTTCCATCTTCCTTCTCGCCTGATTATGTCTAAGTCCGTCAATACCTCTGCTCAGGCCCACAGGTGTTACTTCTGGGGGTTAAAATCTTTCCCACCCAGGTTCACCTTCCCTCCTTGTTCCAGGAAGCTGCCAAGTCGCCAAGGGGCACTGCTTTCCAGAAGCTTCCTGGTTCTCCTGAGAGAAAAAAGTCCAAGTCCAAGTGCTGGGTAGATCCTGCAAGAGTGCTCCTGCCGTCACCCTGCTCTGCACATCCTGGCCTGGAATTCTAGGGGAGAGGGTGGCCGTAGTTCACAGGTTCCATTTCATCTGCTTCTCCTGGCAGAGTGAGGCTGGGACCTAGGGCCTTTTTCTAAGTCCCCAAGGAGCCAATTTGTCAGATGGGTGACAGCTAGGATAGTATGGCCCTCCCTCCGTCTGGTACTTCTATCTCCCTATGACTTTTTTACACTCTATATTTTCTTTGGGATCACAGAATTTTCCAGGGTTCTTGTAGTCAGATACCCAATTTCTGTTCACTGAGTGATCTCTGTCCTCAAAACACTTTATAGAGACTGTAAGAGTGGAAACAGAGATATAAATCATCTCTGTGTGTTTTTCAGAAGACAGGCCTGAAGGGCCTCAAGCCTGCTTCTGCCACACTGCATGTCAGTCTCCTCGCTGTTTCGCCCTCTCCTCTTCTCGCTCTGAGTCTAGAAGGCCAAAGTTTCTCGCTATTGCTACCTTTTCAGCATTGTGAGACCTTTGTCAACGAAGTGGCTTGTCCCCTGCCTCCGATCGCTGTAATGGGCAAAGGGACCATTCTGAGTGGCATCAAGCTAGGAAAACCTATTCTCTGCTCTCTATTGCTGTCAGAAGATTCTAGAATCAGAGGGACTTGGGTTCAAATCCTGTGTCTCCCTTACCAGCCATGTGAGTTACTTAACCTCTCTGAGCCCAGACAGCTTCCTCATATATGAAAGAAGAAATTATAGCTATCTCACAGGGATGTTGTGGAAAGTAAATGAGATCGAGATAGAATGCCTAGCCTCGGACCTGGCACATATTAGCATCTTCATAAATCTTTGTCCTCTTCAAAATATCCCCCACTATGCAGGTGATTTAGCCTGGACCGGTAGACTAGCTTCAGGACCGGAGGCCTCCCATTGCAGCATTCGTAGAACTATATATTCTCCTAAAAGAGCTTCCTTGCTAGATCAGTAAGGAAATGTGCATGTCTTAATTTCCCCAACCATCACCAAGTGCACTAAAATAAAGCTAACAGTATAAGCAATCCCCTTAAATCACTCAATGAGAATTTCTCAGTGTGCTGTGATGTGGATGCAGCATGACATTAAAATTCACGCTTCAGGGGCCTGCCCCATGGCCGTGGCGTAGCGGTTATGTGTGCGCTCTCCGCTGCTGGCGGCCCGGGGTTTGGATCCCGGGCGTGCACCGATGCACTGCTTGTCAGACCATGCTGTGGCGGTGTCCCATATAAAGTGGAGGAAGATGGGCACGGATGTTAGCCCAGGGCCAGTCTTCCTTAGCAAAAAAAGAGGAGGATTGGCATGGATCTTAGCTCAGGGCTGATCTTCCTCACAAAATAAATAAATAAATAAATAAATAAATAAATAAATAAATAAATAAATAAATAAATAAATAAATAAATAAATAAAATAAAATAAAATTCACACCAGAAAAATGGCAAATATTATGTCATGAAACTTTGGGATTATTCATGAGTGCCTAAAATCTCAAATATTAATGCACAAATGCCAATGATCAACTGACCTTCGAGGCTCTGGAGAGAGGGAGTAGACTTCTTACAAAAGTGTGACCAAGGGTGGAAGAGGAGGTCCCATCAGCAGAGGACAGCATCGGCCAGGCATGGACGAGACCAACAGTGAGGGGCGTGTGCAGGAGGGAAGACTACGCAGACAGCCACTCCAGTTTCCTTTTCCTCTCCTTGAGTGTTGGGACAACCGAACACACTCTAGAGAACAGGTCTGAGGTGGCTAGCTTGCTCTGTCTCTGATTGCTTTGGGGACTATACTCCCATTTTGCCTCTGCATGTAAACAGTAGTTTAATGGAACTTTATTTTTTTCTTTTTTTGCAGTAAAGTTTCTGTCCATTTTAAAAGCAAAGCAAAGCAAATAACAGCTTTAGCAACACTATGTTTCTGTGCAGAGTTCTGGTTCAAGGACAAATTTAGAATGGGAACAGCAGGTGATCTTCCTGGAATGGAACTGACTTCCCAGAGGCTACTGTAATAAAACTAGGGAGGCAACCCTGGGAGGTCTGAAGGAAGCTCTCCAGTTTTCAGATGATAACTGTTTTAAAGACGTCAGTATATAAGTCTGAAGTCTACGCCATTGCTCTGGGGAGTGGTGATATTGGGAGAGAAGGTAATGTTCTGGGTTCAGTTTCTGTGATGTGGGCTCAGGGGTCATGGATTATTTATAAGGTACAATGAGGGTGTTCTTTAAGTCACTTTGACTCTATAGTTAATCATTGCCCAGCACAGTGCCTGAGACATGGCAGAATCTCATTAAAGTTGATAAATGAATGGATGTGTGAATACTGCCTAGTGTGGAAGTTGTTCTGAAGCCTATCCTTTAACAGACTGTGGGGATGGGGACACTTAACGCCAAGGACCTGAGGATGAGACCACAGTTGTCTTCTGCTCAAGAGCCCATGATCCTTGGTGACATCATTTGCACACGAAGATTTGCATGTGCGCCAAGCCAGACATCTGTGCCAAGCACCCTTGCCTTTAACTAAAACTAGATTCTGTCATTGCTGTCATTCATTCATTCATTATTCAACAAATATTTCTTGAATAAATACTGTGTCTACCATATCCACGCAGTGTTTTGCACTGATAAAACCAAATAGACGTCTCTGCCCTTGGTCAACTTATTGTATTAGTGAGTATTGTGGTGTAATACTAGATGCTGTAACTGACAAACCCAGAAATCTCAGTGGGTAAACACAATACAAGTTTCTCTTGCTCCTATAAAGTCAGAAAGGCAACAAGGGTGGGGGAGGGGAGTGCTCAGATCATTGTATTTTTTTAAGCACTTGGGCTCACTGGAAGCTCTGTGGTCTTTAATGTGTGGCTTCCGAGGTCACCCTGGGTGTTGATGTTAGTGATCAGCCAGTGGGAGAGAGACAATGGGAGCCTGGACATTGGGAACATCACATTCACCCATATTACATTCATCAGAACTCAATCATATGGCTCCTTCCACATATAAGGGGGCTGGGAAATGTCACTCCTGGCTGGTCAGTGGCTTTCTAGCAGAAACTCTTTTTTAGAGAAGGAGTACATGAATATTTGGTGGGCAAGTAGACATCTCTGCCACACTTACATTCAATTGGGTACAGAGACACAGACAATAAACATGTGAGTGAGTATGCCGTATAGTATTTCAGATGACAATAAGAAAAATAAGTCAGTTGAGGAGAATGGGGGGAGCAAACAATTGTAAAAATAATTTTCCCCAATGGTTACTCATTGGGCCATGTTGTTTACAGAGCACAAGTGAGCTGATCCTTTGAGTGAGCAAAGTAAGGACTCTGCTTCCTGAATTATGCTGGAGCAGCTCAGACTGGAAAGAGAGATCTCGCGTTGTGTCTAGACGAGCCCACGTTGTCATCACCACAAATGATCTCTAGGTTACAGAGTTTATTGAGTGCAAGAGACATGGAAAAACATAATAGATGCAAACAGATAAAGTGGGTTTAAATTTGCTTCTGGGCCTTTTCTACTCCTTGAGCTTTTGTCTGCCTGCAGTACTGACGCAGTCTGAAGTTTTAGTTTTGACTTTGTGTCCACTTTTGGATAATCCCATCTTCTGTATTCAAAAAGAATCTACTTCCCAGATGTGTATAGAAAATCAAAGGTTGATTACCTCCGTAGTAATAGACTAATCTGGCCTTTGTGCTGAGGAATACTAGCTGGTTACCTAATATCAATAGAAGGTTAGTTGGAAAGAGCTGGTGAGCGAAGTTGAATGGTGGTAAGAATATATAGAATGATGGGAAAAAGTTCTGTATTTGGTAAAAGGCAGAGACTTAGATATTTCTGAAAACTCAGCTCATTCATTGCATTGTGGGATCAACTCAACAAGCATTTTTTGATCCTTCTTGTAGATCTGGCTCTGTGCTGGTCACCAGCGATATAAGCAGTAAAGAGTTCTCCTCCTGGTCTCAGGGGCTCACCATCCAGGCATGAGATAAAGACACGTCGTCAACCAAAGGGCTGGATTTCAGCCACATTGAAAAGGGCGTGGGTGCTATTCTGACAATCCTGGGTTTTATGCTTCATAGTCAGAGAAGAACCATCAAAGAGATTATTTCTCTGCTGTGGAGGGGGTGACACGTACAAACTGTCGCTCGCTCGCTATGAGACTGTTGGCAAGTCAACCTCTCTGATCCTCATTATCTTTGTCTGGAAAGGGAAGATAATAATAACTTCCCTGACCCTCTCACAGGGCTTTAATGAGGATCAAACAAAGTCACATTATGTGAAAGAAATGCTCTTCAGGTGTCAAGAACTATTATTAGGACTAGTCAATAATCTAGATGTCTGGGAGAACAAGGGAGGACTTGTGTGCTGGTCAGTGATGCTTTCATCCAGAATGGGCATGTGGAGGAGGGAAACCAGTCTTAGTCAAAAAAAAAAAAACCCCAAACTTAGTTAAAAAAAGAAATTTGAAAAGTGGAATATTTTGAAAGAAAAGCTATTTTTTTTCTTTTCAAGTAAAGTTTGTCGTAAGTGAAGAAAATGAACAGGGATGCCAATAGGGCACAGATAAAAATGCACATCTGGAAGCAAAAAGAGGGAGTGAGCAGACCAGAGGTGCCGCCACAGAGGCAGGTTAAGGGCTGGCAGGGAGACTTCTGCAGGGAGCCGGGGACCAGCCAGGGCGTGAGCTGCTAGAGACCAGCCCAAACAGGAAAGGCTCTACAGTTCTCGACCCAGCCCTGACCAGGCCTTCAGAGAACCCTCCAGAGCTTTTCTGGAATGCTCTTCCTCCAGGAAGTGCTTCCCCCTGAGGGAGCTCACTCTTCTGGAAATAACAGCTTGGCTTTGGCAGCATTTTCACTCTTCTTATATCTCGTGATTTCCCGCAAGTGTTGTTCCAAGAGGAAGGCGCTTGTGTCCAGGAAGCCACAGGGCTTATCTGTCTTTTCTGCGGACTTTGGGACCTCATGTGCCAATGCAGTGCATATTATAAACCAAGGTATTCCTTAGGAAAATGGAGTAGGTTAATATAATAAACTATAAGTCATAGTGGCCTATTCCAAGACCATCAAATCCCATCAATTCAGCCTAGAGCTGAGAATTCATCTCAACATTGAAAGTATATACAGGAGGTCGTCAGCTTGGGGAAAAAAAAATGCTTATTTTAGACTGTTTTCCCCTAATTTATAACATTTTGAAAAAATTACAGAGAAAGAAATGTCACAAATATTTGCTGAGTAAGAAGTAATCATGCTAAGTCAAAGTTTTTGTTAAATCTCAGCATGACAGAAATAAACTAGTTATTACAGAAATAAAATCTGAATGATAACCTAAGCCCTTTTTGGAAATTTATTTCACTTTCATTTGCTCTACAGTGAGAGAGGAGTTTCACCTCCAGATAGGAGAAGGAGGCAGAAGATTGGCTAAGTGGGAGGGTGAATCAATACGTGTATATTGAGCATCCACTGTAGGCAACGCATCTAACCCAGGTCTCATTTAATCCTCACCAGAGTGGATTCTGACTAAGTCACTATAGTCACCCCCATTTTGTAGATGAGGATATTGAGGCCAATAGAGTGATTTTTGCCAAAAGTCACACAGAAATGGTGGAGCTAATATTCAAGCCAATGGCTCTTTCCTCTCCTGGGACATTGGCTAGAGACCAGCTAAGAGAAAGTAGAGAGCTTATAAAGCTGGGTAGGTCAGTGAATAGAGGAAAACAGAGGTGTGAGCAGGGTCAGGGAGAATTTACCCATCAAAAACACCATCCAGGCTCCACCCTCTCCCTCTGCCCACTTCCTTCCTTCTTCTTCCTTCTCGGGTACAGTTTCTCAATCGTAGCTCTGTTAACATTTTACACCAGATAATTCTTTGTTGTGAGCGGCTGTCCTGTGCACTGTAGGGTGTTTACTAGCATCTCTGGCCTCTGTCAGCTGGACATCAGTAGAAAACCGCCTCAGTCATGACAATAAAACATTGACAAATGGCTCCGGGAGTGGGGAATCTCCCCACCCCTCCCCTGCCCCCAGTTAAGAACCATTGTTTTGTGGTGACCAACCATCTCAGTTTGCCCTGGACTGAAGGATTTGCCAGGGATTCAGTGCTAAAATCAGGATAATCGGGACCAAACTGGGATGATCGATCACCCTGCAAGTGAGATTTCATCTCCCGCTTAAATAAAGGCTGTGGTGGGAAAGGGGCATTGTGTTGACAACGTGGTTGTCCTGGCAATCTTCAGTTTCCCTAAGCTATTGCTGTCCCAAGCACAGCTGCCTAATCATCCTTTCTCCCCCTCCCGTAGCCTGCCAGGCGGGTAGGGGAAGTGGCCTGTGTGTGTGTGTCTGAGCTGAGAGGGGCAGCTGGGTGCTGGACTACAGAGAGCCCATGGGTGCTGCCAGGGAGGCAATGTGCGTGTGTGTAACACCGGGATTTAATGGATCTTGGATGTGGGAATGTTGTCAGCTCTGTGTTAACTTGGTCTATGCCTATGTGGTATGTGCATTTTAATTTATTTGGGATTTTGAAATATCTTTATTATGAGTTGCTCTGACAACTTATCAAGGGCATTTTCCTGAGAGAAACAAATGAAAGAAAAACCTCAAAAATGGTTTGTTATTAGGAATATTTTTGTTGTGTTGTTGAGAATACATTTACTACAATAATAACTATTTTGCTTCTTTGCAATTTTACAAAGCACTTCCTAAATATATCATTTGTCCCTCAGCCTTCTGCTCTTGGTGTCATTTGCATGCCCATCTACAGGATGAAAACAACCGAGTTCTGAGGGTGACAAGTGACGTGCTGAGGTCAAATGCCAGGTTTTGCGTCTGGGTCACTGGGCTCTGCATCTTGGGACCTCCATATTCCTCCAGGCTGCGGGAGAAGGAGTCCTGCACGTAAGTGCTGAGTCAGGGTTCCTGTGAACCTGAATGGTAAAACAACAAGCATAGAGGTGGAAAGTGTGAATCAGCTCTATTGCCCTGACTATGACAACGGCCCCTCCTCCTTCTCTGTCTTCAGCAAATGGGAGGATGAAGCAGGTTCCATGAGGGCAGTGCCTAAGATCCACGGTCACCTGACACCAAGGAACCCCTCCCCTTGCTGAAATCTGCATGCGCCTCCCTCTGTGCTCTTTGACACAAGTTCTGGGGATGTGATTTGCTGTGTTTGTTTCCCTTTTACTTGGTTATTTAAAGCAGTGACTTTTGCCAGGAACATTCTGTTCCCGGAAGCTCTAAGCTGGTTCCCTCCCATAGGCCGACTTGGTTTCATTTTATTGGAGTTTTTCAAGTTGCAGAGCAGTAATAACTGCCTATTCCTCTTGGCAGTGAGGTACCTGGAATTGAGGGACCCCAACTGGCGACAATGACAGCAGACGAGTTGGTTTTCTTTGTCAATGGCAAAAAGGTAAGCAGGAGCTGGCCTTTGGTCTGGCTTCCCTACTCCCTGGGAAGGGATGTGTGTCCTCCGGAAGAGGGCTGTTCTTGTTTTCTCTCTTTCATGTCCTTGCTTTCCTTCTCTCTCTCTCTCTCTTCAAAGGTGTTGCTGCATTTGGGGTAACAGTGGGGAAAGAAGACCTTCTCAGGGCAGAACACAGTCAAGATACTCAAGGGCAAAGGAGTGAGGGGGAGGGAAGCCAGGAGAGAGGCGTCTGTGAGCTCCCCCAAGCCTGCCCACTCTGCAGCAGCAGAGACCCTGGCACAAAGCTGAGAAAGGGGGACAGTGTTCTCAGTGAGATTGGAGGTCACCCACCGTGCCCCTATTTCTTGTCTAATCATCTATATCCTAAGGCTTGTTGCTCTCTTTACTGAGAGAAGGAACAGGAATGTGTTTTCTTGCTCATATCAGGATGAAAGATGTACACAGCCTTTGATTCTGATAGTTCATGTATGTAAATATAATAGATAACTTGTGTGAGAACATATACTAACATCTTGGGGCAAAGCACGATTTTTTTTTTTGAAGGGCATGTTTCCCCCACCCTCTCACTTAGTTCTACATACAAATGTTGCAAATCTCTTACTTTGATAAAAATTGCCTACTGGGATGAACTTCATTGGTGCACAGGGACCTGGGGAAGCTGGGGTCGCGCAGGGAGGACTTATGACGTGGGTACCAGTCCTTGCAGCCCTGCAAGGATAAGAGTCTTTGCAAATTTTAATGCAGGTGCGGGAAGAGAGGGTGCAAGCCTGTTGCATTGTCTCCATCCTCCTCTTGCTCTCCCTACACCACTGCAGAGGTGTGGACATGTCCCACCCACTTCAGCTCCCCAGTTGGGGATGAAAGGGACGGTAAAAAGGCAGCCATGGTTGCACATTGTAAACGACCATGTGGACAGTTGAGTGAGGAACGTGCCCAAGGAGCCCCCAGAGAAGGGCTGTTTTATTTGTTTTGCTCTATTGACACTTTTGAGCTGAGAAACTGGACGACTTTTGAGGTAATTTTCGAGAACTGAAATGTGCCTCATAGGATGTGTAGAGCTTAAATTGTTAGGTGTGTGTTGAGTGACTAGCAAGGGAACACCGTAAGCCATCACAACATCAGTGCTCCAAAGGCTGTTGGATTCAGTTTGAGTCGTGCCACCAGGAGGCCCAAGGGAATGCGCTCAGCCATGCTCTTTTGGGTTCAGAGTTGTCTCTCTGAGCCAATTTCCTTTCAGGATTGGTATCTGGCAGCAAACCAAGAAGTAGGGCAAAGCTTCCATATTGGTGGTTGTAAGATTTTGCATCCAACTTTTCCAACAACTTTGCTGCATTCAGCAATTGCATTGCAGAAATTTAAGAAATAGTTGCTGAATTGGCTTTCTAGAGATGTTACTTACACAAAGGCATCTTTTGTGGAGTTTTTCAAGCAATTTTTACATCTAGTGAGCAGCTGGCTTCAGTGACTTCCAAGGCCACCTCTCACTCTAAGGTTTGATTATTTACTAAGCCGTCAATTTGTGTGTGACAGGACAAGGATCTGACCTTCTTTAGGGATGGTTTGCTGTGATGCACTGGATCTGGAAAGGAGCGTTTCAAGGTAAATCTGGCTTAGTGAAAATTGTTTTTCCAGGTATTTTATTTTCTCTTTGGGAAAGCAATTGAAAATTTTTAGATGGTATCATCACGTCAAACCCTACTATCTCTGGAGGCTTCTACTACTGCCAGTTTCTGTGATGAATGTGCATGTTGTAATTTATAAACATATGGCCTCTTGAGAAACTGCTGGAAAAGTGGGGAGGCAATGCAAGGAGTGAGGAGGTGAAAGCAGTGCTAGAAGAATAAGACCAAGCAAAGGAATTCCCCAGCCAAAGAAGGGCAGCCGTGTTTGTTTGCATTTCTATTCCCAAGATATTCCAGATCTTTTGTTACCGGATGTTGTGCAAAGAAGTTACCAAAGAAGCTGTTGGGATTGGTGACTCACTCTTAAATGTGAGCCTCCTACTCTTCCTGTTTCAGACCACTGTCCAGGACTCTGTCTTCACCAGCGGGGGCCAGGAGACGGTATAAGGTGCTGACGATCAAATGCCTCACGAGCCTTCCATGGCAGTGATGGGCCATGGTGACTACCATTTTCACATCTTCTGATCTAGAGTCAGAATTGAAGGGAAAGAGATACCAGGATTTTGGCATTTTGTAGTAACAGGCCTTTTGAAGGGCAGGATCCTTGCGTTTCTGAGCAGTTACTCCTGGTTAGTGGAGATTGTGGCACCTGGAAGACTCTGGGAAGAGTTGGCAGGCAGGGCGCAGCTGAATGTGCTCAGGAGTGATCCCCACAAGAAGCAGGTGTCAGCTACAGAGAGGCTCAGCGTGGCTTTCCCTCCCTCCCTCACATTTAGCAAGCTCCTCCTAAGGCCTAAGCCTATGGGATTTGTATGCACTGGAGGAATATGATCTCTAAGACCAGGCTTCTGCCTTTAGCGAGCCTGTGAACTAGTTAGAGAGGTGGATTATGATTGGGCAAAGTAATATGTTACAAAATCTATTTCACAGAAAACTATCCCCATGAGTTACTCTTCCTAACCACTCAGCACAGTGCTGGCACAAAGTAGATACCCAATTAACATGGACGGAATGAACGGATGAATATTAAAAGCTCTGAGAAATCCTCTATTAAAGAAATTCCTTTGTTAATTTAAAATACAAAGTTTAAAAAACTGAGAAATAAATATATGAAGTACAAAATTTTCTTTCTGAACCATTTGAGGGTAAATTTCAGACATGCCCCTTCACCCTCAAACTAAGAATAAGGACGTTCTTACAGAACCACAGTCTATTGATAAAAATCAGGAAGTTTAGTATTGATATATTACTGTCACCTGATCTATAGACCTAATGCAACATTATTCCAATTTTTCCAGTAATGTCATTTATCACATTCCCCCCCAAGCCCAGGATCCAGGATCATGCCTTGGAGTTAGTTGTCAGGTCTCTTTAGTCTCCTTTGATCTGGAAGAGCTCCTTAGCTTTCCTTGTATTTTGTGACATTGATGATCATTAAGAGAACCAGCTAGTTATTTTTTAGAATGTCCCTCATTTTGAGTTCGTGTCATGCTTTCTTAAAATGAGACTCAGAGTCTGCATTGCAGAGAAGTGGTGCGTCTTCCTCAGTGTATTATGTCAGGAGGCACATGATGCCAGTTGTCCCCGTATTTGTGAGGTGAACTTGGATCACTTGGGCAAGGTGGTGTCCAGCACGTTTCTCCACTGTGAGATTACTCTTTTTCCCTAATTCATAAATAATCTGTGAGAAGATACTTTGAGACTATGTAAATATCTTGATTATCAAACTTTCACCCGCTAGTTTTAGCATCCATTGACGATTCTTGACTGGATCAATTATTGTGCTGATTACAAGATGGCCAACCATGTTTACTAGTCGGCATTCTCCTGTCAGAAAGAACTTTCCCTTCTCTCCCATTTGTTTATTTATTAATTATCAGTTTGGACTCATGAGTTTTATTTTATTTTTTTTTTTTTTTTTTTTGCTGAGGAAGATTGGCCCTGTGCAAACATCTGTTGTCAATCTTCCTCTTTTTGCTTGAGGAAGATTCGCCCTGAGCTAAAATCTGTGCCAATCTTCCTCTATTTTGTATGTATGTGGGTCGCTGCCATAGCATGGCCACCAATGAGTGATGTAGGTCTGCACCTGGGAGCCGAACCTGGGCTGTGAAAGGAGAGCATGCCGAACTTAACCGCTAGGCCACACGGCCAGCCCCCTCATGAGTTTTAATTTTATTTAATGGATTATAACCCATTTTGGCCATTATTTGTTTGGATGCTCAAGTTTTACCAGAGCAATCTGCTTAACCTAGCATTTTCTAAACTCACTTCCCCACAAAGTATTTTTTCCTTTGGAACACCCACTCGCATCCTATTGAGAGGGGGTCCCGTGAAGTTTGCTGGGGCAAACCCTGCAGCTGTGCCGTGAGCGTGGCACAGCCATTCTTTATAGGAATTCAAGAGAGGGTGGACTGCTCGTGGCTGGGGTGATATGGACAGCCTTTACTAGGGAAATGTTTGGGGTCTTCTGATAAGTCAAGATGCAGGTGGAAGAGGAATGGAATGGTCAGAGGCGTAGGAGTCAGAAGGTATAAGCTGTGTTTTCACTAGAGTATGAAGACCAGCTTGGCAAGGATGTAGGAGGGGGAAAGTCTGAACATAAAGATTGGGGACATATCGAAAAAGGCCTTGAAAAACAGCCTGAGGAACTTGGATGTTACCTTGAATTTGTGGGAGGTGGTTGAGGGTGCTGAGCAGGGAACCAGTGTGACGAAAGCAGAGCTGCAGGACTCAAGGAAGGAATAACTTGCAGAGAGGTGGTGAGCTAGGAGCTCTAACTGCCTCTACAAGAAAGGTGATAAGGATCTTCATTTTGTGCATTTATGATTTCTTCTCCAAGAGAAAAGAAATGGCTCCTTGTGTGAATTTTGTAACCAGGACTTTGAATGAACTGGACTCATGGGATGTAATCGTAAAAGAAAATTCATTTTATCTTCCACTTTCCTTTAAAGTTTATTCAAGGGGCAACTTCTGGCAGTTTCATGACCTTTTTGATTACTCTTAGTCAATAAAAAATCCTATGGTCATTTCTAGGTTACCAAACACAGTCTCAATTCAGGACAGAGAGGTGAGGGTAGCAAGAAAGTTCCCATCTAATTGGTGCTGTTGTAAGATGGCGCGCCACCACTGGGAACGTTCAGTTGCACATCTCTTGACTTGGGGGATGTGCTGTTCTCAGGCTGGCTGCTCTCCCTCAGCCTCCAGCTTTGGGAGGTCCACTCCACACAGACTCTGTTAGAGGTCCCATCACCTCCTGTAGTCAGTCTTCTTGAGAATGATTTAAACACCTCCAAGCCGGCTCTCTGTCATGCATGGCCTACTAGTGTCCATGGCCAACACTTCACATCTTTTGCTCTGCCACACTCCAGGAGTGCACTCCGATTCCAACACTACCATTTCATCTTCAGCTTGTTTGGTAAGCCTATCTCCAGCTGTTTAGATAGGCCAGACCACCACATCCCCTGTACCACAAAGGCCGCATTGGTAGCTTCCCACATAGCATTGTAGAAGCCCCCTCACAAAGTATGAGGCAAACACCTCCTCCTCCCGACCTTAGAAAGACATGAGACTCGTAGTACAGTTCTCTCTGAAGAAACCCTTATCACAAATTCTCTCCCCTTAATCATTCCACACCTAAACCCTTTCACCTTTGCTAACACATGAGCAGTAGTAAAGTAGGTTTTCGTTGATTTCCTTTGCTGATTTGCATCGGGAACTAGCACCTCACTTTGTAGACAAACTTCTGTTCCATCTGATTGACCATTCCATTTGCGGACCTTTGGTTTGAGATTTCCCCTCCGTTTCTGACATATGTTAATGTTGTTGACTGTGATAGCCCAGTGCATACAATACTCTGCTCTGAGCTCCAACAGACTGGATCGCTACTGGCTGAGAGTACACACTCCAAGAGGCCAAGCCAGAGACCTGCATGCTGTCGCTCCCAGCGGTCCCCCGCTGGGGGACCAGGTGTGCTCCAGTGGCAGGAAAGGAGAGGACATGTTTGATTGGCAGTGGGCTTTGCCTTGGTCAGCTCAGCATGGCAGGTGTAACACCTGAGTGCTCTGTGGGGGGTCCTAAGCGCTCTGTGGGGGTTCCTGAGCTGAACACCACCATAGAATTTTAGAATTGAAGGATGTCAGCACCCACACAGTGTGGCTTGTAGTTAATATGATCATTCTTACGGAATTGTCAGGAAAAACACCTTAGTTTTCATACTACGTTTCCACATCCCTGTTAACTCTACAAATTCTTGAGGAAAACAATGGCTAAGTAGATCTATGATATATTTTTCTTTTGTTTTTGTTTTTGTAGGTGGTGGAGAAAAATGCAGATCCAGAAACAACCCTTTTGGCCTACCTGAGAAGAAAGTGTATCCTGACTTTGGAGTGGGGCGAGGGAGAGGGAGGCAGTGAGACTCGTTCTCTGGGCCTTGTGTCATTTTCTAGGGACTGGTGGGGAGGCCGTGAAGGGGAAGGAGAGAGCACTGGGTTAGGGCTCTGGGCTCCTGTGTTGGAGTTGTAGCTCTGTCACTCAGCAGCTATGTGACCCTGGGAAGTCATTTGAGCTCTCCGAGTCTCAAATTCTCAGCCCTCGAATGAGAGGATTGTCCTTTAAGGTCTCTTCCAGCTAAGACTCTAGTAACGCCAAGGTTTAATCCTGGGCCTGTAAAATGAACAGCTCTGAAAGGCTCTCATTAGCCCTGGAGAGACTCACAGTCATTCCCTCTCAGGAGGAGAGGCACCTTCCTCAGCAGATCTGTGCTAACATCTTTGCTAATACACAAATGGGCTTCCTGGGGAATGTTTCTAGCTCTGCTGAGGAGGAAGGAAAGTGAGGGGAAGAGGTGTTTGATGGGAAGGGGATGCCTGAGGTGAGGAACTGTGTAGAGGTGCCATCCATTGTGGAAATGGCGGGCACTAGGAGGCATGGGGCAAGGGACTCCTGAGGGGGACCTGGGATGCAGCTCTTCTCTTAGTGTGGGGAAGGCTTCTGTTAGATCCCCCATACCTTTTGTTCTTTCAGCCACCTGGAACAAAACAACAGTGGCCATATAGTAGGAGCTAACATTTAATGGGCATTTACTATACACAGGCGGAGCTCAAGGTGATGGTGTAGGTTATCTCACTGGTCCCTACAGCAAGCCCTTTTGACAGAGGCCTGCGTGGGTTAAGGGACTTTCCTCTCCCTCTTGTATCCTGGGAAGATGCTGGCAGAGCCTGGACTAAAGCCTAGAGCCACAATCTCAACCTCCCACACAACTGGAAACTCTCCAGGGGTCTGTTGTCAGGTGACACTCATCCTGACCTGTCAACAAACCCTTTTGCTCCCAGAGGCAGGGATGTCTGGTGTCTTATCCCAGGGACACATGGAACTCCATTTCCAGCCCATCTCCCTGTGGTCTGGAAGAAGAGGCTCATTCTCAGCGATTGTTGACATCAATTTAGTTTTCTAGCAAGTTTTGAAGGCCCAAAGGCTTCAGATGTTCCTCATCAGACTAATTGTCTGGTTTAAAGGTGAGCTCTCAAATGAAATCCCAGACTGAAAGTTGGCACATAAATGTGAGTCCTTGTGGCTTGTGGCCGCCTGTGCTGAGAGTCGTTTGTGGGAGTTCCAGCAGGAGATAAGAGCACAGCGTTGCCTTCTACCTCAGCTTCCAGGAAGGTCCCCAGGCTAGAAGACTTTGCTAGACTTTGGGCTGCTAACGTTGATCTTCACGTGCCCCCGGACTGAACTGCTGATAACTGCACATATCCTGACTAGTGAAAAGAGTGACTTAGGACATAGAAAGTACCCTCCCCAGATGTGTTTGGAAGGAGGCAGCCCCATGGTGAAGGAGGAGCCCCCACATCTGGAGTCAGATGACCATGTTGGGTCCTAACACTCAAGGTGACACGAGTGACTGTGCTACCTTGCAGGTCTCACGTTGGCTCTCGGGTCTCAGATTTTTTTTTCTTTTTTTTTTAATCTGTGGGGAAATAGGAGTTCCTGCCCCACCTGCTGACTAAGTTATTGTGAAGATGAAACGGGTCCATGGCCGTAAGGGCTGTTCAAGTATAAGATGCTATGTCATTGTTAGTTTTATTTTGAAAATGAGAGAAGTGACAAGACAATAATGACCTCAGCCCCCTCTGTTCTCAGTAGGTAGCTGGATGGCTTAAAGGCCAGCAGGGCTGAAGGAAAAGCAGCAACGGATCCCAGGTGTCTCAGGGAAAGTGGCCACCATAATCTGTGAATGGCTTATTACATAGGCACTTTTACAAATGCAAAGTATCATGTTATTTCTTCAAGTATATGTGAGAGATGGCTTCAGTATTGGTCCCTGATCTCAAAAATATCTTCATTTTAATTTCTGTTCACATATCCTATGGGCTGGGTATTCAAAAGCTCCTGGTCCAGCCCTGATTTTGGTTCCCGCACTTCATCAGCCCAAAAAGTATAGGGTGAAAAGTCGGGACCCAGCAAGTCCCAGAACAGATCAATGTCTCTGTGTAGCCTGAGTGCCTTCATTGCACACCCAGCTGGGTTGACATGAGGGCTGCCCCTGGAGTAAAGCCAAGAATTAAAGCCTGGAGTGAAGCCTAGAGCCGCAATCTTAACCTCCCACACATACTGGAAACTTTCCAGGGGTCTGTTGTCAGGCGATGTTCATCCTGACCTCTGTCAACAAACCCTTTTGCTCCCAGACTCAGGGATGTCCAGTGGCTTATTCCAGGGACATATTTTGGGACAACAAAGAATTGCTTCAGCACTCACAGAAGCGAGCCGGGAATCCCGGCCTTACCTCTGGTTCATTCACCTCCTATGCTCAGTCTTTGAGGTGCCTGATTGACCTGCCCAGTGAGACCACAGTGTTGGGGGCCTAGAGGACCACAGAGGGAATACCCTGACACCAAGAAAATCTTCAGATCTCAAGTCCCAGTCAAGTTCAAGTCCTAGAACTCAAGTTCCAGGGGATGACACTTGGGTGCTGCCTGATAGGACTCTGAAGACGTTCCCCTTCTGTAGAGTGGAGATGGTCCATTCCCTGCCTTCCTGGGGTGCAGTGCAGGCTCTCTGAACGAGGAGGCCCTGGGGGTCTACTGCCTCCCTGGGGAGAGGGGCCTAAGCCCGTGTGTGGCAGTGGATGGCTCTACACTCGCAGCCCTGCCCAGGCACTTCTCAGCAGCCCAGCAAAGACTCTTCTCTGAGTTCCTCTTCCTTAACCCATGGCCATCCAGTGGGGCTGAGCGGGACCAAGCTGGGCTGTGGAGAAGGGGGCTGTGGGGCGTGCACCGTGATGTTTTCCAAGTACGATCGTCTCCAGAACAAGATTGTGTATCCTTTGCCTGCTGGCTGATTGCCTTTGTGAGGACTATGATGCAGGGGGCAGCTTGTGAGTGAGTGCCTGCGTGTGTGTGCACATGTGACCTTTCTAAAATCAAGACTCATTTCACCTCCCATGAAATCCTTCAATAGGTGTCCATTGCCCCCAGGATAAAATCCAATCTCTTTGTTTAGCATGTGAAGGCCTTCCCAATATGTCCAGCCTTTTCCTCTCCAGTTTTCTTTCTCTTCATGAGCCCAGCACTCCATTCACGCAGAGACAATGGCGAACTACTAATGCTCGTGCTCACTAACTTCTTGGTCTTGGTACTAGCTGTTTCCCAAGTCTTGGATGTCCTTTCTTCCAGGACTTCTCTACCTGGCTAACTCTTACTAGCTCTTTAGGACTGGGCAAAAAATCACCTCCTCCAGGAAGCCCTCCTTGATCTCCCAAGATTGGGTTAGGTGTGCTTTGTCTGTGCCAGTCCCATAGTGCCCTGTGCACAGCCCTCCTGATGTACTTTGCATAAGATGTTTAAATCGCACCTTCACACTGGCTTCTATTTTCCTGGGTTGATTGCAAACTATAGAAGAACAGAGATTTTGTCTTATTCACCATTATTTCTCAGCCCTCAGCAGGGCACCTGGCATGTAGTTGCCACTCACGACCTGATGTTGATTGTATAAATGAATGAGTGATGCATAAAGGAACGGAAGCGAGCAAGCTCTCTCTAAGCGGTTAGTGTCTCATGTGCCCTGGGGATTTTCCCCTCGATTCTCCCCACAGAGGAATGGGGGAAATAGAGGTGGGTGAAGCAGGGAAGCCAAAGTGACTGGAAGTTCTGAAGTTGAAGAGGCTAAGGAAGGGCCCTGCACAGAGAGGAGCAAGTACTGGACCTGGAACAGGCCAGAAACTCAGCCTCCGGGGTCGGGCTGAGTCAGACCCTGGTGAAAGTGACCCTAGCTCCCTTGCTCCAGCTCGGAGGCTTAGGGTGCAGTGACGCCCAACTCCACAGGACTCTGGAGGGGCTCAGGCCTCACCTGGAGGGAGAGCTTCCTTTGTTCCTAGCCCAGAGTCTTGGATGGAGAGGTGAGGACACTTGTAGAAAAGACAAGAACGTAATGTCGAGTGAAGAGAAATGACACAAAGCATCACCGAGTCTCCCAGGCCCTGCCCTCAGGTTCACTCTGATGACCTGAGGGGACAATGGAATGACCTTAATCTGGGGTTCCAGCCACTTTCCTGCCAATGCCTGCCTGGCCCCCATCTGCTCCTTGCACCACGTTGCCGTGACGACTGTGGAAGGAATAGGAAGCACGAAGTCAAGGCTGCATCCTGTGCAGGTAACCAGGGGAAAGGGAGGCTCATGCCAAGGCTGCGCACTTGGTTTGTGTCCCGGGCTGAATGTCACTGCCGGCCCCCTCCACATCTCCTCAGGGGCTTTGAGGCAGAGAGAGGAGGCGCCCAAGCCTGAAGCTCCCTCCTGTGGTGGGGGTGGATGTAACACCGCATGGCCCTGAGAGAACCAAGAGGTCAGCTGGCTCTGGTGGCCAGGGCAGTCCAGCTGCGCCAGAACTGGAGGGAGGAGAGGCAGGGGAACGTCCTCCCCTTGCTTCCTAGATTCAAGATTCCAGATGCTCTGTGCCCCTTGATAGAAAGCACACCTACTCCCTGCTCCCTCGAATGGTAATTCCATTGCACCTGTTGCCTCCCACCGCAGATAATACAAATGTGGACTCCACCCTCACTAAATTGGAGGTTAGCAAGGGCTGAGCGAGAGCATAGAGACATACAAGTGTGTGACCACAGCTATCTCCCTGGTGGTGTCAGGGCACTTGGTAACGGATTGAAATCAGGGATGCTTCTGGGAAGAATGGGCAGTCACCTGGGAGGTTTTGTGGCCAGAATCAGGAGGCTCTTAGGCAAAGTGGAATGGAGCACAATGGGAGCAGAGAACTCTGGGAAGGAAAGGCCAGTGTTCCCAGTGCTGGGAAAACCGAGGCAGGGGGTCTTTGGGAGATTCCAATCACAGAAGGTGCCAAGGCTAGGCCTAGGTCTTAACCCTCCCTTGACCATTCGAGGAGACGGCATGTTCAGATCACACCTTCCTTGGACACCTTACATGAATCTTGGAGCCAGGGCCTCCAATTGAGCAAGATGACTATAGTGCTTGGGAGAAGCATCTTAGACCATCGTGGGAGGTCAGAGCAGAGGGGCTGGTATTGCTTCACCTCTACAGCTTCGTTTCTTAGTCAGGAAAAGGGAAAATTACTAAACTTGCCCAATCTACGGGAGATATGAGAAGGTGAATTAGGGCTTGTAATTTTCTTTGAGGCAAATAGATGAAAGAAAGAATGAACAGTTTAAACACTGGGATCATATCCATATAATCAGGCTAAATCATCCCTTCCCAATGGTACAGATTCTTATTCTTGATGCACTTATTTTGGCTCCAAATAAACTATAAAGCAAAATTCCACCTCTCCTTGTCCATGTATTTTTTTCTCTCAATTGCTGTGACACTGTGCTTTCCCCATTTTCCTCCTATCTCCATATTCACAGCCTGTGCTGGCTCCTCGTCTGCTCAGCCCTTAATTGCTACAGTGCCCTCTGGCCTGGGCCCCTGCCCTGCTCCATCTTGACTCTCCTGCTCGGTGAGTTTAATACCATCTACATGCAAATGGCACTCACATTTGTATCTTCAGCTTTGCCTTCTCCTCAGAGGTTATATTCATTATTTCCAACTGCTTACTTGACATACTATATGGATGTCTAATCTTAAACATCACAAAACCCTATTTTTCCCCTAACTTTCTTCCTCAGTCTTCCTCCCTCTGAGTCAATGGCAAAAGCATCCACCCAATTGCTCAAGACAAGAATCTAGGAGTCACCTATGATTCTTTCTTTCGTACACCACACCCACTCAATCCAGTAGTGTCTACTCTACCTCCAAAACGTGCCATGAAACCTTCATTTTCCCTCTATTTCCCCTATTGCTGCTTGAGTGGGGCCACCACCCACTCCTGCCCTGACCACTATAGTGTCCTGGTCTCCTGTTTCTACTCTTGCTCCCTACAACCCTGTCCCACCCAACAGCTAGAGTGACTCTTTAAAAACACAAATTAGATCATACCATGTCCTGCTGAAAATCCCCTAATGGCTGCCCGTCACACCCAGAATACAATCCAGATCCCTACCCTGGCGTATGAAGAGCTGCATGATCTGGCTGCTGCCTGTTCCCCCAGCCCAATTCTCTTGTCCCAGCGGGTTACACCCACGCTGGCGTTTCAGCAACTCCAGCACACCAGGCTTTTGTATTTGCTGTACTCAACGTCTTTGCCTCTGCTGTTTCTTCTGCCTGGAATACACTTGTCCCTGATCCAAATCATGTTATTAAATTTAACTTAAAGGTCACCTTTCCAGAGTGTCTATTTCTGACCACTCCAAGCAGCCACTAGTCACTCTGGGTCATGTCATCTGGTACTAATTCTCTACATAGCACTTTCACATGGCGTTTTCTTGTTTGTTTTTGTCAGTATCGCCCCTACTAGGACATGAGCTTCGTGAGACCAGGGACCTGTCTCTCTTCACTGCTCTGTGCCCACGGCCTCTACATGCCTGGCACATAACAGGTTCTCAGTAAATATTCATAAAATGAATGACTATACATACTAGGCACTGGGGATACAATAGTCTAGCAATTTCACCTAACATAAGTACCAAGAGAGACTCTCAAAAGGCAGAAAAAAAAAATGAACATGGAGAATCTCCTTGTGATAAAATCTTGCAGGTTTGAATGCCAATTCTGTGACAGTCAATGCATATAGCAAATTCTCTATGACACACTTCCCAATTCTTATGTCCCCAGTGGACGTCAAGGGCTTCCTTCACTTAAGTATTCAATGGTACTCTGTTTGGAATAAAATGTATTCAGGTGGTTGTTAATATATGCTGATTGGGTTGGATTGTGGGATAGTGTAGTTACAAGAGCAGGACACAGGTCTTCCACTTGGACAACTCTCTTAAATCTCTGGGGCTGCTCCCTCCTCTGCTCAAGGATGGGCGAGCAGCTCCTTCTGGCTGTAGTCATTGCTATTCCTTGAAGGAGCTTTGCTACTAATAACTGACACTGGTTGACCATAACTACATGCCAGGTGTAATGTCAGGAGTTTTATGTGAATTATCTCGTTGAATCCTCGCCACAGCTCTAGAGGTAAATATTAGGACGGTCCTCATCATACAGACAAGGAACCTATGGCTCAGAGAGGCTTGGTAACCCGGCCAAGGTCACCGTTGCTGAGGGGTGGCACCAGGATTTGACTTGGTGGAGTGACTGCTACTCCACACTGTCTGTCAACATGGGCTGACTGCAGTTCAGCCATGTAGGGAGCCCAGGAGGGGTTTTGCCAACACAAGTGTCCATGTCATCTGTCCCTTTTAGGAGAGAATTGCCAAAAGCCACGGGTCCCAGTGCGGGTTCTGCACCCCCGGCATCGTCATGAGCATGTACACACTGCTCCGGAACCAGCCCGAGCCCACCATCGAGGAGATCGAGGATGCCTTCCAAGGTACGAGCCTCGAGGCACAGCCGGGGAGGTGGGATGGCAAAGGGGGCTCTGCAGAGGTCAGGGCAGGGGGAGTGGATGCCGGGAGAGGGCTAGGAATTCGAGGCGCTGCCCCCTGGAGGAAAGGCTCAGGCCACCCCAACGTGGCGGCTATGATCTACTGGAAGGTTGGCCCTCTCTTGGAACACTTGGGTGGTTTGTAGACCTCCTGGGGTCTCCTGCTTTAGTGTTTGTCTTCCTGAGGTGTCTTCCTACCGTCCACCCACACTGAGATGTGGTGGCAGTGGGTGCCTGGCATGGGAGGAGACCATTTGGAAAACTCCACAGAAGCTAGTGACATGGCTTCCTTCCCTCTCAGCTTTCACCACAACAGGACTCTGCAGGGCAAAGGCCACATATGAGGAAGGTGGCCATGATTCTGACCTTGGGCAGAGACTGGCTCCCCACTTTGCCTTCTGTGAATGGGCCCAGAAGTCTGGACAAGGTGTCTGTTCCTCTGAATTGAGTAGAGAAGGATACCCCTCCATTCACCATTCAACCCATCATTTATTCAATCAGTTATATTGAGTCCTACCATATGTCAGGCACTGTAGAGTGTATAAGGGACACAAGCATGAAAGACACTGTCCTACTCTCAAGCAGTACACATGCTGAAGAGGAAGACGATGTAGTTTGATAAGCTCACTGATAAAGCTATGAGTAGGCACCATGGGAGCTCGTAGGAAGGACACTGATTCTAGGAAGGCTTCCTGGAAGATGTGTTAGATGTGTTTTGAAGTCAGGAACACAAGGAGGAAGAGGGGTATTACAGGCAGAGACAACAGAACGTGCAAAGAGAGTATCTAACCAAGCCGCGAGCAAAGCCACAAAGCCCTCACCTGCCCCGGGGCCTGTGCTGACACTGCGGCTTTGTCTTTGTCCTACAGGGAACCTGTGCCGCTGCACAGGCTACAGACCCATCCTCCAGGGCTTCCGGACCTTCGCCAGGGTAAGTGGGGGCCCCGGGACAGCTGTGGCCCTGCTCCTGTTGCAGCAACACTCAGCAACCGCAGTTGGGAGGGATGCCAAGGGCCTGTGGATTACGGAGAAGAAAGATAAGATGGCCAGCTGGCGGGCCCTCCGGCTGCAGACGCCTGGCATGGACCCTGGACCCTGCTGTTCTTATTCAGGGAGGGGTTCTCATCAACAGCACGGGGACTTCCCTTCCTGGGAAGGCCTGGAAAGCTGGTCCTGGAAGAGGCATGCTGCCCCAGAGCGAACTTCCTCCAGGGCAGTCGGGCTTGGCAGCTTCCCTTGGAGACTGGCATGCTCAGCCACGGCACAGGTGCTGATGGTGGCATTTAATAACAACCCGGCCTGACTCAGCACCCGCGCCCCGCCTCCCTTCCTCTCCCAGCTGCTTTCTGCAGTTGGCACTCTGCTGAGCCTGTGAAGCTGCTAATTAGATCTCCAGACAGTTCGTGAACCCCCGCAGTGTTCATGTAACTCTGAGTGAGAAACCACAGCCGGGTGTGCGAACATTGATTAATCAGACACAGACACACACCTGCCATCTGGCAGGGAGGACAGAGGGCTGGCCTCTCCTTTCTTGGCTTAATCTGCCCAGATTTCACTGATTCCCTGACTGGGTCAAGTTGATCCTGACTGCAATCAACCGTCCCCTCTCCATTTGATTCAGGGTTGAGGGGACAGTGACCGACTCCTGTGCTTTCCACTGACCTTTAGGGTGGGCACATTACAAAAAGGAGTGTTTCATCCAAATAGCTCAGCAGGGGTGGAGATGGAGATGGGCCCATGAGGATGGAAAACCCCACACCCTGAGTGCTGTTGATGATGAGGAACAAGGAGGTGTGGATTTAAATGGAAATGATTGAAAGCTCAGATTCAGACTCTGCAGACCTGGGTTCAAATCCCATTCCATCACTTAATTGATGCATGACTTCGGGCAAATCTCCTCGTTTCTAAAATGGGGATTATAATAATACCTACCTTATAGTGTTTGTGGAAAGTACTTCTTGTAAAGCTCTTAGAACAATGCCTGGCACATCTTAAGTATTAAATAAATGACAACTATAAATTATGATGCTGATACATTTCTTTCATTACTCAATATTTGATCTTCATAAATCACTCAGGCTTCCCTGAGAACCAGGGATTGTTAATCTCACCCATGTATTCATTTCACAGGAGGCTTCTCAAAGAGGTACAGTGTAACCAGTGCTCCTAGTTTCTCAAAAGGGAAGGGCTTTTGAGTGTAGCTGACAATTATGCTCCTTCCCAGGTCGGAGTTTTATTGTCAGTGAGATGGTTCCTGATTCCACTGTAACGCAGCATCCCACTCAGTCCAGCTGGCAGAGCAGAGCAGAGCAGAGCTGAGCGGGGTGCTCTGAGCAGCCAAACTGACTAGTACGCAGGGTGTGCTCAGAACTCATGCACATTGTTCATTGGAGGCCCCCAAGGCCTTCATTCAGAGCCTTTTAACTCTTACTTTACACATGGTTCTAACTAACTTGATTCTCCAGTTTTCATGGCCATAGCACACTCTAGAAAAGGGTAAGGAGGGTCTGCTAGAGGGAGGCACACTGTTCCAGCAAGAAATGACAATGACCATCTAGCAGCAAGGAAGGAAATGGAGGAACCATGAAAATAAGCACAACTCAGCAGTCTTTGAGAAAAGTGGAAATCTCCTGGGGCGAAAAAGCCTTATTCAGCCGCCCCTTAAGGGGAGTGACCCATTGTTGTGCAACACAATAATTTATGTCACGAGCACATAAATGAATTATCATGAAAAAAATCTAAGTAATAATGTGCTGGCACTTTAATTATCTGGAAAATGCATTTCTGTGAAATACATCTTTCCCCACAAGGACCTGGTGAGTGAGACTGATGCCTTACTGTGTACAGGTTCCCCTCTCTTCACTTAGGGCCCCCCACAACACTCCTTCTCCAAGAAGAAAGGGGAGAAGCACTATAGGAAGTCCTCTTTCTTTATTCCTTTTTGTTTAAATATGGAGGAGAAAAGCAAGGTCATGGAAGATCCAAAATAGAGCAGCTCTGAGATCCAATGTCAAAGCCTTGAATGCGGGAGGGGTCTGCACGCAGGGCAGCATGTGCAGGGGATCGAGGCAAAGGAGGGTTTCTCTCCAGAAGCCAAGTCTGACGGTGCTTTTAGGTTCTCCAAGGCCATGACTGTGGCTTCCATGGCCCTCTGAGAGCCTTCTCAGAAATGCTAATGGGTTGTGGCTCATCCTTCTGGAAATGTTAGCATGGAATGTGTTTGCTGTGATTCCTGTGCAGAAGGGCTGCCGCAGCCCCCAATTCCAGGCATTGGTTACCCTGGAAATGTGCCCGGGACTGTGCCTGGGAGTTTTTCCTGATTTTGCCTCTCAGCACAGCTCCACGATTCTGGAGTGTCTCCTGAGGCCCTGAGCTGAGACTCCTGCCTTCTTGGAGCAGATCAGTCAGATGAACACACCCCTTCCCCACCCTCAATGCCTCAGTTCTGGGAGGCGGCACTCTGAGCTCTACTCTGTGTTCTGCCATTGGCACTCGAAGAGGTCCTGAGCAAGTCCTTTCCCCGTAGGTGAGGGGTCATCAGACCTGTACTTTCCTCCAGAACAGGCCCACAGTGAGGAAAGAAGAATGCTTAGCGCTCTGGGAAGAAGTGCCTAATAAGTAGTGGTGAGGCCGTCAGGCACACCTGCTGGACACATCTCTGGACCCAGCGCTGGTCTTGGACATCCTTGGTGGGAGCCCCACAAAGACCCCAGCCTGAGAGGCACCCACCCAGGCGCCATAGAATTTGCCTGATCTAGAAGTAGAGCTCGGGATTCCTGAGAGAACCAATGGGGATATCTCTCAGAGGCTCCCTAAGGAGGCAGCACTGAAGAGAGAAAATGTGTGCAAAGATATGTTTTGCTAAAGTAGGGCCCAGCTTTTATGGAGAAATTTCCTTAAAATTAAATTTCCCTTTTGCTTTCAGGAGAGATCTTATTTGTTTATTCAAGAATTATTTAGTCTACATTAACCAAGCAAGAGAAACTAGTCAAAGCAGAGGCAAGTGGGATAGGGTGGGGGTGTCTGCTATTCCTGTTGATGGTCGCATAGGTACCAGAGCTAGAGTTCAGTGAATATTAATAATCCAGGTTCTTTAACTCCTGTGAAAACTCTTTGCAAATATTTTTGTGTGAATGTTGGTCATCTCTCTAGGTTGGTGGGTGCTGTGGAGGAGATGGGGACAACCCCAAGTGCTGCATGAACCAGAAGAAAGACCACACGGTAAGGGGGTCCTTCTCTCACTGGAAGCCTGGGGGCCAATCTCAGATCAAAGGAGCCTATGGGCACTCTCCACACTCCTGGTGGTGGTGGCTGAAAGAGGAAACGGTTATGCCCAGACTATGAGGTCAGTGAATGTGCACATCATCCCTGGGCCTCTGGCAAGATCTTGTTCCTGCCTTCCAGGAGCTGCCTGCCCCTCCACCAGCCTGCTGGGGGCTGAAAATGAGCTCTCTTGGATGAAGGGCTGGGCCAGTCCTACAGGGCACCTTAAAGGAGGGGATATTGTACCACCCATCTTTCCCTTTTCCAGCAGGTCACTCTCTCGCCATCTTTATTCAACCCAGAGGAGTTCACGCCCCTGGATCCCACCCAGGAGCCCATCTTCCCCCCAGAGCTGCTGGTAGGTGACGCCCCAGGGAGAGGCCCAGCCAGGTCTCTGTGCCTGTTTCGCATCCCTGGGACCTCCGTGTCCTGGTCCTTTAGGTTTCAGCCTGCATTTCCCTTCCTTTCTGTGACACCCAGAGCTCAAATCCCTCTGCCACACATTCCCACAGGCACCCACACTTCCTTCCTTCTCCCACGTGTCACTCTGAGGACAGGGAGTCAAGCTTTCTGGCACATCATGTACAGTAACAGATGCCCCAGAAGTACCTGCTGGCTTCTTAGCTAAGTCTAATGTGTAAGCCCCCCAAGCAACCCATTCTGCTCTCTGTGAGCAGTCCATTTATTTAAAAAACAAACAAACAGAAAAAGAGAGCCTATTCAAAGGGCACGATCCATGGCTTGCAGCTCTGTCTAAGGACACCTCTCACACCCACTTTCTCGCCTTGATGATTCTGCTCCTGCACTCCAACCATGGCGAGGAAAGAATCAAGCCACTCTCAGAGTTTCTCAAATGCAGATTTCTCGGGGGTGTTGAGCACACGAAGACTGCCTTATGAGTTCAACGGGCCAGAGGGAAGGGCTTTGCAGCAGGCAGCTGGAACATCTTTCTCTGGATTGTGAAACCTCCAAAAACTGTCCATTTAATTTGGGGGTTTTCTCTCCCAGCCCTGTGTCACCCCTCATGCACTAGAACCAGCCCCCCGGTGTCACTTCTGACACCTCTTCCTTCACTGCCTCCGTCCCCTCCCATACCGTGTCCTCTGCACGTCCTGGGGACAGTAGGGCAGTGCAAGGAACCTGGGCTTTTGCTCAGGACAGTTCAGGTCACCTTGTGGGGGGTGACCTTCGGCAGGTCCCCTAACCTTGATGCTCAGGTTCTGCCTTCACCTGTAGAAGATGGAGCTGACGATGCTTTCTTCACGGGGGTCTCCTAAAGACCAAGAGGGAGAACGTATGTAAGAGCTGTAGTGTAACTCCTGCCTCGATACACAGTAGTTCCCCTCACTTCTGTCCTGATGTGTATTTTCATTCTGAATTCAGCATTAAACAAATCAGTAGAAGAGCTGATTGCACTGCAGACTTAAGGCAGTTTATCAGGGGAATGGCAGTGGGAAGGAGGAGACAGTGCAGTAAGAAAACTACATCTTCCAGAGACTGAAAGACGCTCCTCAGAAGCAGCTGCGTTTTGAAGGGGAACGTGTGACCTGGATCCAGGCCTCGACCCTGACGGAGCTGCTGGACCTCAAAGCGCAGCACCCGGAGGCCAAGCTGGTGGTGGGGAACACGGAGATCGGTAAGGGCCCAGGGTTGGCTCGGGGCCACCTGCGCACCTGGGGACCCACTGGGGAAGCTTGATGCTTGAATTCCTGCAAAGACCCCTGGCTTTGGCGTCACACAGACCTGGTCAATCCCTTGCTGGCTGTGTGAAGTCAGAAAAGTTACCTCTTCTCCCCTGCCCTCATTTTCCCATTTCATATATGGGGTAATAATACCTCCTCAAAGGGTTGTTTTGAGTATTAACTGAGATCCTTGCTGACCGTTCTCCATAAAAGTTTACAGAGCAGCAGCTATGTACCAGGTACTCTGGGAGGGGCTGGGGTACCCAGATCAACTGGACACGTCTCCTTCCCAGGCATGTCTCCCAGTTTGAGGAAGGAGGGAGCAATGTAGGTAAGGTGTCTAGGCTGGTACCTGATGGCCGCTACGGGTTCCAAAAATGTCACTTTCTTGCCCCCCCACTTTTCCTGGGGGCATGTGGTAAGGCAAAGAAGAGGAGACATCCAAGTGTGACTGTGTTTGTGTCACCTATGACTGTGGCCACCTCCACTCTTAGGACATGAGGCCCACAACATGCGAACCGGCCACGGAGACTTGAGATGTACAGCTCTCAGTCACGGTGCTTGAAGAGACAGGAGGAGAGGTGCCCAGGTCCCTGCTAATCTCCATCCATTTCTAAACCTGGCTCGGCCCGTTTCCACTGTGCTGGTCCCAAGCCCAGCCAGGACCCAAGGAGCAGACTGTGGCGCAGCCGATGTCTGCCTTAAAGGACCTCTGGTTTGGAGAGACGAGACATGCTTTTAAGCAGCAAGTTCAGCTGGTGGGAGACTCCTGCCTCTGGTTCTGGAAGGAGGCCCTGAGCCCTGGGTTCTGGTTGGACCAGCAGAGCTGGCCCCACCCTTGTGAGTACAGGTGCGATAAAGTCTCCAGCTGCAGTGATGTGACACATTGGGTCGGCAGGGTGGCCTGTGAGCCATGCTTAAGTGGCGTGATCATGATCGCCCAAATAGCCATGGCCTGAGGTAGCGTGAGTTAAGGTGGAAAACGACTGACTAGAAGAATCTTTGAGGTCCTTTGACATATGACATGTTCCTTGCTGTGTCACACAACGTCCCGGACCCAGTTAGATTCCAACAGAAAGGAATTCACAAAAATTTTATAAGCTCCAAGTTAGAACTAATTGCTTAAGTCCACTCCTTCTGCTCCCCCTCCTCCCTTATACACACAGCCCAACAGTGTAACCACCCACAGTCTGGGCAGGGTGTTGGGGGAAGCCGGGCATAGAGAGAAGCTTACCCGGATGGGCCACTTTCGGCCTCCATCTGCATTCTTTGTACTGGGAACTGACATTCCAACTGGGCAGACTCCCCAAACCCTGCAGAAATTCCAAAGAGCACGTGAGAGGGTGGGGAGGATGCTCAGACATTTCTTTTTTAACCTTTCCTTTCCATAGCCCTGTGGGTGGGGCTGGGAGTGGTGCTGGCTAACTGGTCTGAGAAACAGAGCTGTGACTGTTCACAGAAGTTTCTACCTTCGGTAGTTGGGAAGGACAGAAACCAGATCAGGACATGCTGTCCCGCAAAACCATGCACCTTGAGGAACTCAGACACCTGTTCAGACTGGGGGGCAGATTTGAAGTTTTCTCTCAGTCAATTTTCCCTTCTGTCTGAATGTCCGACTTTCGTGTTATTATTCCTGTCATACCCCAACTCTAATAATAGCTCGAGTACCAAAACGTGCCCATTCTTAGCTGTGTAATTTGGGCAAGAAACTTAACCTCCCTGTGCCTCAGTTTCTTCATCTATAAATAGAGAAAATCATAGTATCACATAGGGCTGCTGTGAGGATTAAATGAGTCAAAATGTGTCAAGTGCTTGGAAGGGTTCCTGACCTACTTAATCCTCTGTGTTTTCTAATATTGTTGTTAGACACACACAAACACACCACACCCACACACTCACACACACACACACACACTGATCCCCCATCTTGTCCACTGCCCTCCGAATCTCGAGACGCCCACAGAACACGTCCCGACTGTGAATATGTCGTACATCCTGTGTGCAGTGGTGGAAAAAGTGCCAATGCCTGTCCTGGTGATAAAGGACGAGCCTGTAACTTCAGGCTTCCCATTCCCCTCCAGGCATCGAGATGAAGTTTAAGAACAGGCTGTTTCCTGTGATCGTTTGCCCAGCCTGGATCCCCGAGCTGAATTCAGTGGAGCACAGAGCCGAGGGTAAGGGGAGGTTCACCTGAGCCCACAGAGGGGCTGGGATGCTGGGAACTGGTCACATGGGGTGGGGGGTGCCAGGAAAGCCTCCCTTTGGTCTTGTGGCCCGTGCGGCTCCTGGAGCCGCCCTGCACAGGGAACGGGGCCCACCCCTTCACTGCCTTCCTCCACTGAGCATGCGTGGTAGGATGACAGCCCCAAGGGCTGTGAGATTTTCAGTAGTTGTTCTCAATCCTGGCTACATGTTAGAATCACTCATGGAGGCAGGGCCATGGGGGTGAGGGGGGATTTCTTTGGTGCTTTTTAAAAAAAGCCACTTACTGTCAGGACTTAGCTCTCAGAGATCTGATTTTATTGAGTTGAGAACCACTGATCTATGGAAAAGAGCACTCTGGTTGTGGGATCAAGAGACCTGGGGTTGAGTCCTGGCTCTTTTATTAGCTGTGTGGCATTGGGCAAATCACTTAACTTCTCTGGGCCTCAATGTCTTTATCCATATAACGATGTGAGTCCTGGTTCGGCCTCACTCTGGTAGCTGTAAAGTGTGATAGGAGCTGTGTATGAGAGCGTTTTCCGAGCTGAGAAGGGGATCGCTGTTATTCTGAGCCTGTGTTCCCAGGTATCTCCTTTGGAGCCGCTTGCCCCCTGAGTTGTGTGGAAAAGACCCTGCTCGATGCAGTTGCAGAGCTTCCTGCCCACAGAACAGAGGTGTTCAGAGGCGTCCTGGAGCAGCTGCGTTGGTTTGCTGGGAGGCAGGTCAAGGCTGTGGCGGTGAGTCCCTGTTGAGGGTCCCACAAGGCCCAGGGGACGGGACCTTTCATCACAAGGCTGGGGAGCTAGTCTGCCCTCTGCTGCAGACCCAGTGGGCCTCAAACTTTAATGTTTAGAACCATCTGGGGTGCTTGTTAAAAATGCAGATTCCCAGGCCCCGCCCTCAGAGATTCTGACTTGGTAGGGCTGGATGGAGCCCGCTGGCGCTTCTGATGAAGGCAGACTGCGGACCACTCCAGGAAACACTCGCTCTGGGGCTCAGTCTTGACCCCTGAGGTTGGAGAGATGGTGCCGCCTGCCCATCTCTTCCTGGACTTGGCCGAGGTTGTCAGCAGGTGGATGAGAGAAGTTAGGGAGCAGCCAAATAGGGAGCGGGACTTCCTTTCAGAGTCGGAGGAGAACCAGAGGGAGACCCCTGAGAGGAGGGAGGGGCCCACCTGGTGACTGTTCACAATCAGCCTTCAGACTGACCCCCAAGTTCCCAGTTTGCAAACGGTGTTCACAACCCTGGTGCCATCAGAGGCCCTGCGAGGAGAGCTATCCCTTCTGTTTTATTTTTCACTGTTTTAAATTAAAATAAAAACCCAAATAAAGCGAAATAGCTACTCCCATTTCCTGCACGCCACCCCAAGCACCGGCCACGGCCACTTGTGGATGAGGAAACAGACTCAGAAAGCCCTCTGCGTCCCCAGCACAGCTGGAATCCGCTTCCAGGAAGGATTTGCTTTCGTTGTGCAACTGGTTTTCTTCCTCTTTTCTAACAAGGAGAACATTGTGCTTGATTCTTTGCCAAGTTGCCAGGAAGCTCAGATCCACTTGGAGCAGATTGTTCATCCCTAGGGCTTCCTCCTCATTTTCCTTGATCTTTATCTTATATTTCTATTTTCCTGACTCTCCATGACCTCAGTGATAAACCACCTCGACCTTCTCAGAAAAAGGTTGGCTGAAGTCAAACAAACAAATCTGAAGGCGTTTGCCCTGGTTTGCCGACTGGGGATTGCAGAGCTGGGACCCACGCAGGAGCATTCGGATCTCAAGTTTTGCACGTTGTTCTGAATGTGCAAGTTCTCACGGCGCCAGTCTTGTGTCTACAGGGGCTGGAAGTCCTTGGGGTTTTCCATCCACAGGTGTCACCTCCCACCTTGTGTTCGGGAGCCAGCGGGGTAAGCCAGGCTTTCCTGGCTGGGCTCTCACACGCGGTCTCTGCTTGTCCTAGTCCGTCGGAGGGAACATCATCACCGCCAGCCCCATCTCCGACCTCAACCCCGTGTTCATGGCCAGCGGGGCCAAGCTGACCATCGTGTCTAGAGGTGAGCTGCCTCACGCAGGGGTCGGGAAACAGGGTCGTGGGGAGAAAAGGCTCTCCAGATAGGTCACATTCTGGAGAAACAGAGCCCAAAGTTCAATGACCCAGCTGTCCTGAGGATCCCCAGAAGCTGCAAGGGAGATGGACCCAGGCTGGGGGCCAGGAGAGCTGGGCCATTTCCTTGTCAAGAATTCACAGCAGGCTCTGTCACTGATGCCTCACCCAGTGGTGAGCTGGAGCCAGAATGCGCAGGCTCACCACAGCTGATGGCAGGATTTTCAGGAGCCTGTGGGTGTTTGTTAAATTTGGACGTTATTAAAAATTAAATTATATAAACTCATAAGATAAATTATATTAAAAACAAAGGTAATAAAGACTCAAAATTTACCACTTCCTGATTATTCTACTTCATTTTACTATGTCTATGCCCTTGAGGTTATTCCTTCCCATCTAGTGTACCTGCAGAGTGGAAACGCCAGATAATGGTGCACTACTGTGCCGCTTTCCTTGTCGGAGGGTCCCCCAGGCCTCCCCCAGGTTCCATGACTTGCCAAGAGGACTCGCAGGGCTCAGCAGAGAGTTGTGCTCATGGCTACGACTTATCACAGTGGGAGGATACAAAGCCAAATCAGCAAAGGGAAAAGATGCAGAGGGCAAAGTCTGGAGGAAACCAGGCACCAGATTCTAGAGTCTTCTCCAGTGGAGTCAGACAGGACACACTTATTTCCCCCAGCAACAAGTTGAGTTGTGACAGCATAAGTGAAGCGCTGTCTACCAGGGAAACTCATTGGAGACTCAGCACCTGGGACTTTATTGAGGGCTGGTCACATGGCTCTGGTCACACACCAAAAATCCAGACTTCAGAAGGAAAGCACATGTTCAGCATAAACCATCCTGTCTGTGCAAACAGTTCAGGCAGAGTGCATCCTTCTTATCAGGGAATGGTGGGAACCCTCCTGGATCCTAGTTCCCAGAGGACAGCAATGGCTGACCTTGTAAGCAGGCCTGTCAGAGGATACCAGCCTACTGTGTCAACCCTTTGCTACCCTCTTTCTGGCTTCACAGTCAGTGACGTCACTCTGGTAGCTTGAAATTAGTATGGTGGGAGTATTTATACCACAGAAACTAGCAAATACTATAATCAGGGTTTTATCTTTTTTTCAAAGAATTTATTATTAAACATTCGCCAAACACCATTGCTTAGGGATCTCAGATGGAGAACCTTGGCCCCCATTGTGCCAGCCACTCCCTCTGACTGTGGGCATCAGAGACCAGGATGGAGCACCCACTACTGGATTGTCCACGCTCTCCCACTGATCCCCCTTCATCTGGCCTCTGTACAGGCACCAGGAGGACGATTCAGATGGACCACACTTTCTTCCCCGGCTACAGACAGACCCTGCTACGTCCGGAGGAGGTGCTGCTGACTATCGAGATCCCCTACAGCAGGGAGGTGAGACGCTGCGCCTGAGTCGCTCCTCTTCCTGCCGGGATCCGGACAAGGAGACCAGAGTCCCCTCGGGACAACCTTAGCATCTCTCAACTTTAAGTTGGTGCTCTCGTCTCTGAACTTTGCCTTTAACCAACCATATTCCTCTCTGGACGGTGACAAGTGTGAGGGTTGGGGTGCTCAGGGCGTGGACTGTAAAACCAGATGGCTAGATGTGTGATCCTGAGCGAGGCCTTTCACTCTTCTGAGCCCCAATTTCCTCATCTGTAAAATGGGCATAGTGGTACCTACTGGGCAGGTTGTTGTGAGGACTGACAAGAAATAATTCATAAGGTTCCTGGCAGATGTCTGGGGGCCAGTGGAGATCACCAGCTGGTAGCTCACAGCACAGAACAGAGGAGACTGGGTTTCACGTGGTGAGGCGTGGGGTTTGCGTGCTGAGTGGATAAGCTGCCTGTGAGTCAAATGCTCACGTGCAGACCTTGGGCTTGAGCAGACGTTTATTCGCTGACCTTGCTCTGGGTTGGCTTGGGCGGATTTCTCTTCACGAGCGGGATTTCTGGCCTGTTCGGGCAGGTCTGGGCGCCTCTGGCTACCTTGCTCTTCTTCCTTGGGGCCTGTGGTGGCTCGGCCTGGTGAGGTTCTCTGTCTCTCTGCAGCTCTTGATCACACAGCTCAAGACACGTTCCGTGACGGGCCTTTTAGAAGAGTGAGCGAGGCCGGGAACCAGCCCTGAAGGAGAGCACTAAGGCTTCACCACACCTAGTGCTTTAGCCAGGGTTACAAGGCCCGTTTTGCCCTTGCTAATGTTGGCCTCCTAATGAGAATGCTAATTAAATTAGAGCAATTATGTCCCTGAGGTGGTTTCTCAATGATTCCCTAGCTTGTCCTTACAGACCATTTTGAGCAGTGATTCCCAGAGTTCTGTATCTCACAGATCAGTAAACATTTTAAAGACATTAGGAGGTGGGGAAAGGAGGAGGAAACAGGCAGAGCCCACCCCGGTTTTTATTTTGCCAGGTAGGGACATTAACAACAAAAAAATCATGTCATGAAAGAAAGATCTTAACACCCAGAATTAGGAAAGCTTTCTCAAGAAGGAACAGTTGATGACCTGACAGCGACATGTCACCGCATCGCAGGGAAAACATCACCGTGGCCTGTCACAGTCTGGAAGTGAGTGCTGGAACCTCTGTTCCAGAACCAAGTTCACACTCTGGGCTCATTGCCCCAGGGCGGTGTTTGACACCCAGGAATCTAAACTAGCTTTTTCATCAGGTGGGGTCTCCATGGCTTCTTCAAAGAAAAGCCTGTGGCTATTTTGTGGCCTCAACAGTGGGCCTCCTTGTGCTTTCTCCACTAAACCTTTCCTGAAACCTCCCGCCTTTGATGTTAATCACAATTTGTGGTGCCAGGGTGAGTTCAAACCTCGAGTGGAACATGACACAGAAAGGGCTTCACATCAGATGGTTCTTACCTGGAAAGCGACTCACGCTCCCCTCCTGTCCCCAAGGACAGAACCTGGCTTGGACCAGGGGGAAAAGTATGTTCAAAGCACAGAGGCAGCTATCGTTCCATAGTGCGATTCTTTCAGGAAGATTCTAACTGTAGCCAGTGGACTGGTAGGAGAGACAAGTTAGAGAGAGTGTCTGCGGAGGCCACAAGCTGAAGGTGTGTTTCAAACACCCTTTGGCATCTCGTTGTATCTGCTCAAGAGGCAGCCAGGCCAACAGAGCTTTCAGCACAGTCCCAGAGAGGCCGGGCGGGCTCTGACACTGGCCCCGGGATGGGGAGCCGTGGGGGCTGAGGGGTCTCTGAGGAGACTTTGTGCAAGTGCCTTCCCTCCCCGAGCTGTTGGTTTGGTTGAGAGCACCCGGTTCTCCTTTCTCCGTGACCTTCAGTCTCCCTGCCTAACAGGGAGAAATCCTGACGCTTTCCCAGCTTCTGGGAACGTTATCTGGAACTTCTCCCGACAATGTGATAGCTAGGCCTCGATCTTTGATGCCCGCCACCAGCTCCTTGCTGATCTGCAATGGTATTACCGCCTCACCTCACCGCGTGTCCCTGGGTTTCAGGCTCACCATTTTGCAGTCCTTGCAAAACGAGGTGGGACGCAGGTTCTTCCCTGTTATTTTTAGGGTGAATATTTCTCAGCGTTCAAGCAGTCCTCCCGGAGAGAAGATGACATAGCCAAGGTGACCTGCGGCATGAGGGTCCTGTTCCAGCCAGGAACCACCCAGGTAAAGGAGCTGGCCCTTTGCTATGGCGGAATGGCCGACAGGACCATCTCAGCCCTCAAGACCACTGAGAAGCAGCTGTCAAAGTAAGAGCTACCAGTAAAATAAAACTGCTGCTGCTACAACTGCCATGCTAGTGCTGCTGCTACTACTATGACTACTAGTAGTATTACTATTGCTGCTACTACTATTACTACTGCTATTACCACGGTTACCACTACTGCTATTTTTACTGTTGCTACTAGTAGTATTACTACTAATAGCACTACTAATAGTATTTGTACTGCTATACTGCTATTACCATTGCTGCTACTATACTACTATTAATACTATTACTGCTGCTACTGCAGCTACAACTACTATTACTTTCGCTACTACTGCCAATATTTCTACTGTTACAATTACTACCAGTAGTGCTACTCGTATTATTACTACTACTACTACTGTTCCTACTACCATCACTATTGCTATTATCACTGCTGCTATTCCTACTACTATCACTACTATGACTAGTATTACTACTGTGGCTACTATTACTATTGCTACTGCTATCACTGTCTCTTCTACTACTAATAGTATTATTAATGCTACTAGTATTACTGCTGCTACTTTGGGTATTACTACTAATAGCGTTACTGCTGCTACTCTTAATGCTATTACTACTGCCATTACTGCTACCGTTAACCACTATTACTATTGCTACTAGTACTGCTGCTGTCACCATTACTACTAATAGTAGTATCACTGCTGCTACTACTTCCACTACTAGTAGTAGTATTACTGGTGTTGTTGCTATTACTATTAATACCATTGCTTCTTTTGCTACTACTGTTACTTCTGCTTCTACTAATACTATTGCTATTGCTTCCAATACTACTACTGTTGTTGCATCTGCCACTGCTAATGTTACTGCTATTAATATTGCTGCTGCTACTACTACTATTGCTATTGCTGCTACTACTATTACTATTGCTAAACTATTACTACGACGACTACTATTCCTATGGTTATTATATGGCAGCAATTGTACCAAGCACTTCACTGGCACTATCCTATGTTATCCTGACAATAACTATATGGATAGACAAAGCTTAACTTTGGAGTTTGGCTCCTTGGTTCCAATTCCCGGCTCCAACACTTACCAGATGGGTAATATAAGTCAAGTTAACATAACCTTCCTATGCCTTGTTTTTCTCATTGGTAAAATGAGTATAAAAATTTCACCTACTACACTTTTTAATTTCAATTGAAAGTAATATTTCATATAAAGCACTTAGGACATTGCCTAGTACATTGAAAGGACTCAATAGATTTAACTATTATTATTATTATTGTGGTCTTTTTTTTATTGTATCTGTTTTTAAAGACGAAGAAACTGAGGCTCAAGGAGGTTGAGTAACTTGCCTCAAGTCACATAACTATAAATATCTGAGCCAAATTTTGAACCAAGTTTCATATGACCCCGAGGCCCTGTGCATACCACTCCACACAAATGATTCTGAGGACTGGGTGGGAGCCATCTCCCATGACCTGCTCTCTGGCAGTTTCTGGAATGAGAAGCTGCTGCAGGACGTGTGTGCAGGCCTGGCGGAGGAGCTGCAACTCGCCCCGGACGCCCCTGGTGGCATGGTGGAGTTCCGGCGCACCCTCACCCTCAGCTTCTTCTTCAAGTTCTACCTGACAGTGCTTCAGAAGCTGGGCAAAGAGGACTTGGAAGATGTGAGTGTGGGGCCTGGGCAAGGAACAGACTCTCTGCAGCACTTTTGTTTGGGATTTGGGAGGCTGTTCTGGGCGAGAGAGTGCTGTGGACCAAGTGGTAAACTTGCTCCTTTCCTCTAGATGTCTAAGGGCAGAGGGGCAAGGACCAGGGACACAGCCCAGGGAGCCACATGGAGATGGGAGCCAACTGGGTGGCTGAGAAGCAGAGTCAGGGACATGGGTTCTTGTCCTGGCTGTGACATTACTTCATGTGAAAACTTGAATAGGTCACAACTCTCTTTAAGTCCCAGCTGTAAAATCTGCAAAAGGACCCCCTGGTAGACCAGATGATCCTTCCAGCAGTATAGCTGTTACAACTGTGGCCTTGGAGTTAGAATGGGAATGTGGAGTGTGGAGGGAGAATGTAGAGTGGGGCTGCTACAGCTGGGGGGGAATGTGGTCACTGAAAGGGTATGTGTTCAGGAGAGGGTGCTGGCTGAGGTGGAGCTCAGCTCCTGAGATTGGTTCATTTATTTTGCACCTCTTATACAGTAAGATTGCACCAGGTGCTAGGGGGCAGCCTAGAGTGGGAGAGAACACGGTTAGTAAAGGTCAGCCTAGTGTGGCGACTGAGGAGATGGAGCGTGGGGGAGCACAAAGGAGAGAAGGCTTCACAGATGTGAGGACAGCAGAGTGAAATCCCTCTTTTAAAAACATTGGTAATATCTATTTTTTCTGATTATAAAAGAAACAAACTTGTGGAAAACAAAAAATACAGAAATGTATAAAGAAAAAGTTAAAATTAGTTTCAGATTCTAGAGAAAAGCATGGCTAATATTTTTGCTTATTCCTCTGATCTTTTTCCTACATTTATCTGTCCATCTGTCCTTCTGTTTGTCTGCTCCATCTCTCTCTCTCTCTTTCTATTTGTTCTTCCATCCAGCTACCTATGTATCTATCATCTTCCTACCTTTTGATCTGGGTATATTATTTTCTAAACAGATTTGGGGTCATGCTGTATATAGAGTTTTATGTCCCCCTAGATTTCATTAAGATTATATTCTGAACATTTCCCATATCATTAAATATTTTCCACAAAACTGAGGAGGAAAAGGAAGACTTTTCCATGAAGGCTGGGGGAGCAGTTTATTCCCAACAGAGAGACCAGCATGCACAAATGCAGGAAGAAGGGAAATTGTTTGGCGTTTTGGGGGGAAGCACAAACCATTCATTATGCAGGTGCAAGGGTGGTAGGAGAGAAGTTGAGGCTGTTATTAAATACTGAGATCTCAGAGCCCACATTCAGATGTTGAGGTAGGTCTAGCCGGTGCTATGAGTATAAAATGAGGAGATGATGGGAACAGTTGTTACTTTTATTACTTGAGGACAACCAAGGATGGGATCAATGATGGAAATAGTCGTGATCACCTCTGTCGTCTTGCCTCCACAGAAGTGTGGTAAACTGGACCCCACCTTCACCAGCGCCACCTTACTCTTTCAGAAAGACCCTCCCGCCAACGTCCAGCTCTTCCAAGTGAGTACAGTGGGTGTTCAGCTGATATCAGGGGCCCGTGCAGGCCACATCAGGTGATGCTAACCATTGGCAAATGACCTACTAGACTTGTATGTAGGTGCTTAAAACTCCTTGCTGTTTTGCATAAATATCCAGCGAAGAAAATGGGAATCATATATTAATATAAATGAAGCTATTTTCCCCTTGCTCACTTAAATTTCTCTCTTGAGATTACTCTCATCTTCACCTGCTCCTTAAAGAAAAAAAATTTTTTTCCATTTTGTCTTTTCTGGTGCCTCTGTGGTACTAATGTGCAAAGCCAGGAGTTCTCTTGAGCATGTAAACAAAACAAAACAAAAGACCAACTTTCTATCAATAACAATGTTTTTTTGTGTGTGTGTGAGGAAGATCAGCCCTGAGCTAACATCCATGCCAATCCTCCTCTTTTTGCTGAGGAAGGCCAGCCCTGAGCTAACAGCTATTGCCAATTCTCCTCCTTTTTTTCCCTTTTTCTCCCCAAGACCCAGTAGATAGTTGTATGTCATAGTTACACGTCCTTCTAGTTGCTATATGTGGGACACCGCCTCAGCATGGCCAAACAAGGAGTGTGTCAGTGCGCGCCCAGGATCCAAACCCCAGGCCGCCAGTAGTGGAGCACGTGCACTTAACTGCTAAGCCATGGGGCCGGCCCCTCAATAGCAGTGTTTTAAGAGATGCTAGGTAAAGAGCCAGCTTTTCCTATAAACATTTTGGATTTTTTGGGCCATACAGTCTCTGTTGCAACTCCTCAACTCTGTCATTGTAACACAAAAGCATCCAGAGACAATACATAAATGAATGAATGTGGCTATGTACCAATAAAACTTTATTTATAAAAACAGACAGTGGGCCAAATTTGGCCCATCAGCCACAGTTTGTGGATCCCTGCATGAGAGTGTAGTAGTCCAAAACGTGAACTCTTTGCCCAGCTGCCAAGACTTGATTCCTAACTCTGCCATTCATAACTATAACAAGTGACTTCCTCTCTCTGCCACTTGGATGAGTTAATTATGCCCACCTGCAAATGTGGACAATGATGGCACCTGTTTCTAGGATGGTTTTGAGGATTAAACGCATTAGTAAAAGTAACTAGCTCAGATAGTTCCTGGTATATAGTAAACATTCAATGAATATTGGCCCTTATTATTATTACTTTGAAAAACACATAAAACAGGGGCTGGCCCAGTGGCGCAAGCGGTTAAGTGCGCATGCTCCCCTGCGGCGACCCAGGGTTCTCCTGTTGGGATCCCATGTGTGCACCGATGCACTGCTTGGTGAGCCATGCTGTGGCGGCATCCCATATAAAATGGAGGAAGATGGGCACGGATGTTAGCCCAGGGCCAGTCTTCCTCAGGAAAAAAACACACACACACACACATAAAACAGAATTTTATTATAAAAATGAATACACTTTAGAACATTTTGGAAAATACAGAAAAGTATAAAGAAGAAAATAAAAATCACCCAAAATCCCACCTCCAAGGAAAAAATCATCATTATATATATATTTTTTATTTTTTTCCATTTTTTCCTATGCTATATGGACATGTGTACATTATATTTATAATATATTTTTCTACAGAATTTGAATCATTATACACACTAGCAAACAACGTTTTATGTCTTCTTTTTACATTTAACATGAGCATTCTTCCCTTCTAATTAAAATTCTTCAGAAGCATATTTTCACAGTTGCATACTACTGCATTGTATGAGCACATAATTTACTTACCCAGCCACCAATGAATGGACATGGAAATTCCTCTTTTTTGTTGCTGTTCCTGGGTAGAGTGATACTATGACGACCTGCTCAGTCATGTCTTATCTGCCTTTCCGTTTCCTTTGCCGGGTGCCCTCCTGCCTCCTCCATTCACTCCTCAGGTTGCTTTGGCCTGAAGCTCTCCAGGGCTTCCCTGGGCCTGTAGGGGAACAGTGTCCTCTGCAGCTCAGCCTGACTGGTGACCGTGTTGTTCCAGGAGGTGCCCAATGGTCAGTCTGAGGAGGACATGGTGGGCCGGCCCCTGCCCCACCTGGCCGCAGCCCTGCAGGCCTCTGGGGAGGCCGTGTACTGTGACGACATCCCTCGCTATGAGAATGAGCTGTCCCTCCGGCTGGTCACCAGCACCCGGGCCCACGCCAAGATCAAGTGAGTGTAGTAAATACACCCGGGAGGAGGGCGCTGGGAGCACCTTGCCAGGCACTGGAGATGCCGAGATAACGAGGGTCCCCCAGGGTCTCCCGGTCTAGAGAGGAGCATGGGGACTCATCTGAAAACCAGTCTGGAGAGGAGCAGGAGAGGGTAGGGGCTCAGGGGTGCCTGGGAGGGGGAGGTGATGACACTGGTGAGATAGGCAGGGCCAGTTAGGAAAGTGCTGATCAGGGAGATTACACTTGGCCCTGGGCAAGCAAGGAGGGGCTGCTGAAGATCTTTAGCAGGACCAGGCTAGATCTGCGCCTTGGACACTGGGCTAAACTCCAGTGCAAGATGTCGGGAGAACTGGAGTCAGCGCTGGGGGGAGGAACACGGCCTTAGAGTCTGACAGACCTGGGATTGAATCCCCACCCCAGGGCTTAGCAACCGTGACCTTGGCCTGCGTGCTTCAGCTCTCAGTTTCCCCATATGTAACAGGGTGTTGTTGTGAGGATCAGTGTCCACAAAATACCTAGCAGAGAACAGCCGCGTGTACCTATTTGTCGAACTTTGAGAGCCCAAATGGCAAGAGTTGCCACCTCTATAATGACAATAATACCTAACACTCATATGGCATTTAATATTTGCTGCAGTCTGGTTTAAAGCATTTCACATATATTGGCTCATTTATTCCTCACGACAACCCTACAGGCAGGTCCCATTTTCATGTGTATGTTCCAGATGAGGAAACTGAGGCCCCACAGGCAGGGTCAGTTACTTGCCCCAGGCCACGCAGCTCACAAGCGGCAGAGCCGGAGCTGGAGGCCAGGCAGCACTAGCGCCCGGGCTGCGCTGCCCCTGGATGTTCAGGCCAGAGACTGAGCTTGATTCCCTGGTGGGCACAGACGCACACCCTGCGAGTAGAGCAGCGAGCAGAAACCCCCCTTGGGCCCTGCCACTTCATGGATTAGGGATCAGATCTCACCATTGGTCTTTCCTCTGCTGCTGCTCCTCGCCTGGAGATAGGCTCCAGGAATGGTGACCTGGACACAGATAAAAGCTAACAGAAAAATAAACTTTTCCGGGTCCCTGAAAAAGAAAATGTTTGTTTCAGGTGTCCAACCACAGGGTAAATTCATTTGCCTTTCTCCTTGTCTGGAGCCCATATTGACAGTACCATGACCTGCACCGTCTACACTCAAACAACTTTGCTCCATCCGAGTGATATCTGAATGGATGCAGGAGGATGGGGGTGGTGGGGGAGGGACTTTGTAGTAACTGCACCGATCAGGGCTTTCCCGGCTGCACGCTCCTGGAAGGCAGTGTGTAGAGCAGAAGCGGCCCTGACTTGGGCATTCTTCATGACTTAACCTCAGTCTTAATCCCAGCTACGCTGCTCTCTGGCTGGTGACTTTGGACAAGCTACTTAACTTCCCTGAGCTTGAGTTTCCCCGAGTGTAAAATGGGGATAATGGCAATGACTTTCTGGGGCTCTGGTGAGGGTTACCTGTTTGGAAGTTGTTTGGTACTTTCAGAGGGGTTTCCATACGTTTCTCTAGGGGCCTCTGCCCTATTTCCCCATGGGGACATGGGCCAGAGTGAGCAGTACGTAGTTCAGACTGTTAGAAATGACAAACTCTCCGGGCAGTCTCCCTTTGAGGTTTGAATTGCCTATTTATGGCCGGGGTACCCCGCCAGGCTGGGATAGCTCCCTGAATGTGGGGAGAGAAATCTGGCTGTGTGATGATGTCCAGGGCCATTGGATCGGTGGGACAGCAGGGCCCCCATTTGCTGATTCTCGATGGGCATTAGCTGTGATGTGGGTTTATCTGGAGCTCTCCGAGTAAATGCTGCACACTATGATTTGGTTCTCTTGTACTTGGAGACCAAAATAGGGCCTTGTATAAGGTCCATGTGGGTGGGCCTGTCCTATTCATCTCCTATCCGCCGCAGCACTCAGCACAGTGGCCTCACGTGGTAAGCATTCAATCAACACTTGCAGAATAGGATAGGATAGGATAGAATAGTATAGAATAGAATACAATAGGACAGGGTAGAATAGGATAGGATAGAAAGTGGAGAGGGGAGGAATTAGAGTGGGGGAAAAACCATCAAAATGAGGACAGAGTTATCCAATCAGGTGACAGGTCTGTCTCTTCGGTTTTTTCACCTGGTGCCTCACACGGCTTATTCTTGCAGGTCCATTGATACTTCAGAAGCTCAGAAGGTGCCAGGGTTTGTTTGCTTTCTCTCTGCTGATGATATTCCTGGGAGTAACAAAACTGGACTTTTTAATGATGAAACAGTCCTTGCGAAGGATGAGGTATGTCCTGGATTTTTTTTTCCTACGAAGTTAGTGGAATGGGTATTTAAATTTCAATTTGTGCTCGTTCCTTCAAATCCATAATCTTGAAAAGATGATACATTTGCACATATTGTGGCTGTCATCCAATTGGCAAGTATTCAGGACAATCAGTAAAAGGATGGAATATGCCTGGTAGCACTTCTAATTTTAACTTAATGTTTACTTGTTTATTTAATGAATGGCTGCTATTTGTACATAGTAGGATGACTCCATGCCAAAGTGGCATTAAAACAAGGCTGGTGATTATATTTGAACTAACAATCTGGTTCTTAAGGGTACAGTATTATGCTCCTTTATTAAAAGAAAATAATAATATATTAAACAAACTAGCCAGAATAGAAATCATGATACCACCACTACATGTATTGATAATTCACTTACATGAAAGTTCATCTATTCATTTCACCTATATACAGGCAGTTCTGCCAAAAAAAAAAGTTTCCAAACATTCCAAGAAAGACAGCTGCTACAAAAATCCATATTCTTTTAGGACAGTTTTCAGACGGTCACTTTATAATTCCAATACAGATCAAATGTTGCAAATTGGTGGAGGGTAGGTGTGGCAGAAGGGCAAATTCACCTTGTTATTGATATAAAAGTGAAGAAGAGAGTGAAAAATTACAACCATGAGAAACAAGGACTGCAAAAGGAGAGCATTTGAAAGAAGAACAAATCACTCTACAGGCTTCAAGAGCCTCTAAGACCATTGCTAACATTACAGTCAGTGATAATCAGCCAGGTTCAACAACCACTGTGTTAACCAATTAAGTCAATACCTCAATTGGGTCCTGAAGAGATAAATATCAGAGACAGGCATGCTAAGGATTGGTTCCTGTTGTCATAAACTTCATATTCCAAACTGAAGAGTTGGCAATTTTTCTATGTTTATTGTTGGGGGGATGTTGGAAGAAAATTACCTCTGAAGGAGATCCATTAAGATTTATAGGGACTGAATTATTAAATGAAAAGAAAACAATAATCATTATTCTATAAATCTAACAAAAAAACTGGTTTATGGGTCATCAAGTCTAAGAAACAGCAGTTGGGAACTACTGCTTCTGGGCATCCAGATGAAGGATAAGACATGATTGCTGCCTTTGACAAGGTTTACGTATAAATCTGGTAAATGGAAAATAAAAAGAGAGGGGGGTGGTGGAAAGAAAATGAAACTGGGATCAGGGGCTAAGATTTAGTCATGGTCTAGTAATGAGCCAGTTGTGATCTTGCCTTCTGGGTCTCTGTCTCTTCCCATGAAGAACAAGGGTGTTGGAGTTCGTGTTGACAGATATACTTCTTGCTTCCATACCTCCCATTCTGCTGCTCTTGACAGACATCACTAATCAATCACCACATTCTATCGTGGGCAGCTTCTCAACAGGCCACCAGTACTAAGTCATCAGAATTGGCCCTAGAATTGAAGCAAGTTTGCCATCCTGATACGAGAGATCTCCAACTCCTATTTCACTTCTACTGATTCTAAACACTTATGAAGAAGCACATAACCCCAAATAGTAGGATAAGGAAATGAAAAGGTCCCAGGGCATTCCTAAAATGTGCCTTAACAGGAAATTGTGGGAGCAGGGATTTCCTTGGCCTTTTTGAACAAACCAAAATAATTTGCTTCATGAGGAGTCTAGTTATGTTCTTCACACTCTGGCTCTGTTTCTAGGTGACTTGTGTTGGGCACATCATTGGCGCTGTGGTCACCGACACCCCAGAACATGCACAGAGAGCTGCTCAAGCGGTGAAAATCACCTATGAAGAACTTCCAGCCATTATCACAATTGAGGTAACTAGGACGGGCTGCCCTGTAGAGAGGAGAGCTCCCTGGAGGCACCTTTATTAGGATCCTCTAGAGGAGATTCGAGCAGAGACGGGATTTGACTAGATAGGTTTTTTTTTTTAATTATTTTAGTGAGGTCATATTGGCTTAGAATATTGTGTAAATTTCAGGTGTACATCACTATATTTCAGTTTCTGTGTAGACTGCATCATGTTCACCACCAACAGTCCAGTTTTTATCCGTCACCCTACATATGTGCCCCCTTACAAACACTTTCATGCTCCCGTCACCCCCTTTTCCTCTGGTAACTGCTGATCTGTTCTCCTTAACTATGTGTTTGTTTGTTTATCTTCCACATATGAGTGAAATCATATGGTATTTGTCTTTCTCTGTCTGACTTATTTCACTTGGCATAATACCTTCGAGGTCCATCCATGTTGTCACAAATGACACGATTTTGTCTTTTTTTGTGGCTGAATAGTATTCCATTGTGTATGTATGCCATGTCTTCTTTTAGTTAGGTTTTAAAATCTCTTCCAGCCCCGGGATTGTGTGGTCCTATGAAACCCTCCCCATCGTGATCCTAGACTCAGTCTACTAATGGCCAAAGGGAGCTTCTCCTTCTCAATTTCAGCTCCAGCTGGTTCCTTAAGGGATTCTTTGCTTTTCCTCAAGATCCAAGGTTGTCCGTCTATATCTGAGGAGATGGAGGAACATGACTTCCTGGGCTACACATGAGCTTACTTTAAGTCTGTATAAGAAGCTAATAGAGATGCCTATGTGAGAAGGGAAAGGCAACAATTCCGAGAGCTTCTCGTCCCCCAGTTGGAAACCACCTTCCTCCCCCTGAAAGCCAAGTCACTGAAGCTTCTTTCTGACCCTCAGGATGCTATAAAACACAACTCCTTTTATGGATCTGAGCTGAAGATTGAGAAAGGAGACCTCAAGAAGGGCTTTTCGGAAGCAGATAACATTGTTTCAGGTACAGCTGCACCATGCAGCAGTGGGGTTGGGCGGCCCTGGTTTTTGAATGAGATTCAAGAGCTATAACTTGAGTCCTGGGATAGGGAGGTGATTTCCTATCACTTCCTAGCAGAAGAGCTCCTCTGATGTTTGTAACAAAACAGTAGACAGTTGGCTGGGAAAGAATTTCGGTCACCTTAATCTCCACTCTCCTGACTCTAGGCTGGATATGTCTAAGTGATTCTAGAGAGATGACAGTGTGTCGGATTTGGAAGACTGTCTAGGGAAGATAACTGCCACAGTTGCCTGGCTGCCCTTGGGTCTGCTGGGCCTCTAACCACACAGACCCCTGGCCCTCCCCGTGGCCCTGAAGGCTAGTGCTCCCCACTCCCTTCCCCTTCTCCCCGACCCCCCACACTGTGAAAATACGTCCATTGTTCTCACCCAGGGCAAGGCTGCTGCTCAGACTCCTTTTGGAATTGTTTTCTACTTTGGCTATTGTGCATCACTAAGTCACTAGTAAGTCAATTCTCCAACAGGCCTGATAGATTCGGTTCTAGAAGACATTTTCAGCTCTTCAATCACATCTGTTGATTCTTTCTTTACCTTTTCCAATATTTTACAACTATAGTTTTAAAATCTTCAATTTCCACTGGCTCCAATGAGAAGAGAGCTTCATGCCTGATGCATTGCAATGTCATTCTAGTTTCTTTGTTGGGGTGGGAGTTCAGCTCCCAGATGGGTAAGACTTTGAGACCCTTTTCCACCCCAGCTGGGGAACCTAGAGGTACCTGTGAGCAGTTGGTTCCTGCACGAGGCACTTGACATGTACACTCTCTCCTTAAGCAAGCTCGCCCCCTCTCCAACCTGGGGCTCACTGTGGGAGTCTTATTGCTTCCCCAGGAGAGTTGCACATTGGTGGCCAAGAGCACTTCTACCTGGAGACGCACTGCACCATCGCTGTCCCAAAAGGCGAGACAGGGGAGATGGAGCTCTTTGCGTCTACACAGAACCCCATGAAGACCCAAGTAGGTATCCTGTGGTTCAGCTCAGGGGCCTGGGGTGGGCTTCAGAGTTCCCAGCAGACCAAGAGTGGCATTGTGGGAATGTGAAGAGGGAGACCTGGGCTGGTCCAGAAGGAGGTTTGGGGGTAGTGGTCCTGCAGCCAGACTCTGTCACCAACAGGCTGGTGTCACTGAGCTTATTACATAAACTCTCTCATCTATACACTGGGGCTTGGAGGGGTTGTTATAATGATTAGATGAGTTATAACATTTGTATAGAGCCTAGTAAGTGTTAGCTGTTATCATTCCAGTGCTACATGGCGTTGGTCAAATCATATCTGGCCTCAGTCTCCTCATCTGTAAAATGAAGGGGTTGGGCTAAGCAACAGCCACAGCAACAATTAAATTATCTGCAGCAGCTCAAATAAATTTCTGCAGCGAAAAATCCCGCATCTCTCTATTGCCTGTGATGTGACAGTGGTAGCCAGCATTTTTGGTAACTGTCCTGCTCTCATGACCCACCAGCTCCTGGTCAGATGGAATGAGTTTTGGCTCTGAAAGTATGCTGTGACCAGCTGCTCGCCCCTCTGGTTAAAACAAGTGTCTGAATTCAGTCTGCAGTGACTGCTGGGTGCCAGACCCCAGCACCACTACCCAAGGGCTGCACTGGGAGGGGAGGGGGATCATCAAATCAAGGGATTTCAGAACTCACAGCAGTAATTAGGCCTGTGCATATTAGGCAGGCTCTGGGTCAGGCCTGAAGTCAGTCCAGATGGTGCATTCAGTGCAAGTGATTTTTATTTTGCCCCCAGTCCTTTGTTGCAAACATGTTGGGGGTTCCAGCAAATCGAATTTTGGTCCGAGTGAAGCGACTGGGAGGAGGCTTTGGAGGGAAGGAGACCCGGAGCACTGTGGTGTCCACAGCAGTGGCCCTGGCTGCATACAAGTGAGTTCTCCCAGTGGACTCTGGGAAGAAGAATAAGGTCGCCTCTTCCAGGAAGGCTTTCTGGTTTCCCCCTTTGGGAATTAGATTCCCCTTGCTTTGCATTTCCACGGCTGTCTGTGTTTGGAACTCTTGGGCATAGGGATGAGGGAAACCTCGCCTGGTTCTTTATGTCCCAATGCACATGTCCGTGTCTTATCTTCCCGACCTGGCTGTGAGGGCCCCAAGCACAAGGACACACCTCACCTCCTCATGCTCCTCACCTGGTACAGCGCAGGGCCTCGACAGTGAGGCAGCCCAGTGCGGGTCTGCGCCCTGTGCCAGGTGGGAAGAGAAGGTTTCCTTGCTGTTCTCCTCCCTGAGAATCACGGGGCTGGGCTGTCCTAGAGACTCCCAGGTTTCTCACCCTCCGCTGCCTCCCTCAGGACCGGCTGCCCTGTGCGCTGCATGCTGGATCGTGACGAGGACATGCTGATAACCGGCGGCAGACATCCTTTCTTGGCCAGATACAAGGTTCTCAATGTCGGGGGCTGTGCCCAGGCGGGCAATGCCATCTCATTGGGAAACCTGGGGATGAAGATCCAGGGATTCTGGGATGTGCTCTGACCTTTTCCATGACTATCTGTAGAAGTTCAAAGAAGAACTAGCAATGAGAGAAATTCAAATCAGCCAACAGCACAGAGGGGTGATGCTGGGGAAAGCTAGTGGGCCATCTCCCAAGCAATGCCACGGGGTGGTGTTCTCGACTTTTGTGAATTTGAGGGGTCTTTGTCCGCTCAGGCTCAGAAACATGATTTGTCAACAGACCCGGGGCAAATCCATCCTGCAGCATGGCCTAATGTTAATGTGTTCACAACCTGATGTAAAACTCATAATGACCACTTAGTAATTTACAACGAGAAGTGATACTTCCCATGGGCCTAGACCGGCACACATTTTTAGGGTGGGCATCTTACCTGCCAGACCATGTGCGGCTGGGCACTGCCCCGTTTCCCTGTGGGACAGTCCTTTTTCTGGGCTTTTATGGATGACCAGTTCCTGTTCTGACCATGCACCCTTCTCTCTACACGCTAGTATAACCTTACACGTCCCATCTAGCTCTGTAAACCTGGGAGCCCTCTCTCCCCATGAGCTGGCTTTGAGCATTTCCCCTTTGACCTTCTCTGACTTTGTTTTGTAATTTAACTCCCCAAAAGTGATTGTATTTCTCCACTTCCCCAATTTTAGTGGGCTTGAAGAAAGTAACTTGGTCTTTTGGGATCTGTTTCCTCAATTACGAAATGGCCTGTAGGGTTTGGTTTGATGGTTACATAAAGTCAGGGAAGTAAAAGCACATTCATGCTCATCCAAAGTGTAACTTTTATTGTTTGCTGGCCAAAAGCTGTGAGGGAACTCTCCGGCATCTTTCCTATTTTCTCTTCCCAGCACCACCCCACCCCCACCCTTTCAATGCCAACATCCTCTTTTCTCCCTCCTCACTCCCTCTGGTAGAGCCAGAAGCTGGGAGTAGGTAGAGAGAAGGAGGAGTCTGGGGAGAAGGTGTCCAGAGGTGAGGAGCCGGGGGTACGTCACTGGGGAGTTGTTGGTTCCTCTCCTCTTCACCCGTTAAGTTCACCTTGTTTTCACGGTGTGATGTCTTGTTCTTTCCATTTCCTCCAGGTAGCGTAGATGGGAGGAAATGATTAGAGATAGACAGAGCAAGGGGATTGTGGAGAAATCACTCTCCTTTTTGGCAGGTTGGCTTCATGAAGACTGGGAATATTGTGGCTCTGGAGGTGGATCACTACAGCAATGCTGGGAACACCATGGATCTCTCTCAAAGTGTAAGTAGGACTCTCCCCTGCATCCCGAGGGTGACCGGGAGGTCAAGGGCACGCCCCACAACCTGTTCACATGTGCAAGCACAGTGTTCTTCGCTTCTTGCCTGCTACGGTTGCAGTACTCTCCTATATGGTCCCTGCCTTTGGGTTCTCCATCCTTGGTTAATCTCTACAGCACAGAGATGATCATGTTACTTCTCTGATGAGAAACTCATCCTTCTTATTCAAGATATTTTGCCAAGCAAGCAAAGTTAGTTACAAAACTTTATGTACAGTATAGTGATATTGTATGTGTGTGTAAGTAATGTTAATTTTATGTATGTATATATATATATACACATATATATATAATGATATGCAGGGAAAATGTGTGAAAGAACATACATCAAAGAGTGATTGGATGAGATTAAGGTGGTCACACACTGTCATTTTCTACATTACACATTTCTACATTAAACATTACTTAGAATTTGAGTTGAGGAGTTGAATTACTTTTTAACAATTTCACTGAGGTGTAGTTTACATACCGTAAAGTTCACCCATCTGAAATATGTAATTTAATGGTTTTTGTAAATTCAGAGTCATGCAACTGTCATCACAATCCAATTTTTGAATGTTTCGATCACCCAAAATGATCTCTTGTACCCATTTGCAGTCACACCTGTTCCCGCCCCCCAGGCCCAGACAACTGCAAATCTACTTTCTGTCTTTATAGATTTTCCTTTTGTGTGGTCTGTTTGTATAAACAGAATCATATGCTATGTAGTCTTTTGTGTCTGGCTTTTTTCTCTCAGAATCCTGTTTTTGAGGTTCATGCATGTTAGAGCATGTATAGTCCTTCATTCCTTTTTATTGATGAAGAATATCCCATTCTGTGGGTAGATCGTATTTTCTTTCCCATTTACCACTTGATGGACATTTGAGTTGTTTCCAGTTTTTAGCTTTTATGGATAATCTGCTTTGAACAGTCTCGTACGAGTCTTGTGTAGACATATATTTTTGTCAGTTTTGAAAATTGACAAAATTACCGTGGTGGTACTACTTCTTAAAGTTTTTTAAATCTTAACTTTACAACCAGACTAGTTATATAGGCATAGATTCTCGTAAAATCAAACATTTCAGGACAAGTAGAAGTTCCCATTGTCCCCACTAGGGGTGCTGCTCCTCTCTGCCAGGGGCTTTCTGATTGGCTCAATTAGGAAACTTCACACTGCAGATCTCAGGTAAAAACTGTTCAAAGTAGGAAACATTTCTAGTATTCTCACCATTTATAACACTTGCTTCTTGGTGCTGTAGGAAAAGTCAGGTTGAAAAAGATACAGTATTTGTCCCCAAAGACCTTACAAGCTTTTTAATTCAATCCAGCAAGTATTTTTCAAGAGCCTAGGGTGGAAACATAAGGAAGAACATGGCATTGTTTCTTCCCTCAAGAAGTTCACAGTATGGTGGGGGAGACAGATAATAAAAGACAAAATGAAATAGAAGTACAAGTTGACAAAGTGCTAAGCGAAGCAGAAATGGAATTGAGACACAAAAACCACCTAGGATGACTAAGATCAAAATAATCAGAGACACAAAAAGAAACCTATGGGAAATAAACTAAAACCAGGATGAAACACACAAATATAAGCTACCATTTATCTCATCAGAGAGGTGAGTTATTACACCTTAGAGAAAGAACAGCATGCTATAAAAATGGAACAGTCGGAGAATAAAAATGAACTCTTGTGAATTAAAACTGTGAAAGCAGAAGAAATGAAAGAAACTTGAGGAGCTATCCCCAAAAAAGAAAACATTGTGGAAAAATAGGAGAGAAAATACAAGAAAATTTGAGGTCCCATCCAGGAGATCCAAAGAATAGAAGTTTCAGAAAGAAAGAATGGAAAAAAGAGAAAGAAGAAAACTATCAAAAAGTGATTCAAGAAATTCCCCAGAACGATAGGCACACATTTTGAGATTAAAAGAGCCCTTCCAGTCACCTGCACAATGAAGGAAAATGAACCTATGCTGATTTACATCATTGTGAAATTTTAGAAACCTGAGGACAAAGAAGATTTTACAATTTTCAGGGAGGAAAAAAACAGAACTCATTCCAAGAATTAGAAAGGCATTGATTGGAGTTCTCAATACCGGGGAACTAGAATGCACTAGTAAAATGCCTTCAAAATGCTGTGGGAAACTGGGAAACTTATTTCCAACCTAGAATTCTATATGCAGTCAAATCATCAATTAAGGGTTAAAGACATTTCAGATGTGCAAGTTCTCAAAAACATTCCTGTCTATATATTCTTTTTTGAGAAGATATTGAAGGATGTACTCCAGCAAAATGAGGGTGTAGAACTAAGAAAGAGGAAGACATGGGATCCAGGAATAGGAGATTCAATATGGAGAGAGGCAAAGGAAATCCCTGGGATGAGTGTGAGGGGAAAATCCCCAGGGAACACCTGAGTGGCAGGCCTAGTGGGAGCCAGTTTAAATTGCAGCAGGCCAGAAGGCTTCAGGAACGATTTCTTCAAAAAAATGAAACTGATAGAAAATCTAATGAGTTTGAACATATTGACAGATTTTTAGAACTGGGGAAAACTTTAAGTTGACTTAGTAATAAGTGCACAGAAAACTAAGCAAATGAAAAAATAAAGACAATATTAACTCCAGGGGGGAAAATGATATTGAGAGAGAGAAGTAACGATAGTATCACTACATGGTTCAGCTGTAAGTAATGTTTACAGAACTGTAATATTAAACTGACTATTGATCAGATCAAAATATAACTATGTGGGAGACAGGAAGCTGGTGTGTTTGCAGGGAAAGGGAGTTAGGTAGGAGCTAAATTCTCCTTTTCCATAATGGGAAAACAATATAAAAGTCTAAAACTGAAAAAGACAAGTGGCAATATAAACACATTATTTAGAGATGTGGAAATTACTAATGTAAACAGCTGATAAAGAATAAGTGGTTGCCTCTGGGGAGCAGAAGGAAGGAAAGTAGAGGGGACGGCTGTTTTGCATAACATGACTTGTGGAAATATTTGACTCTAAGCTATTTGCAGTACAACTTTAACAGGAATAAAAGCCAATTTAAAATTAATTAATAAAATCATCTATTTTTTTAAAGAGGCTAGTGATCAGTTCCAACTAGAGGATCTGGGAGGGCTTCCCCGTGGAGTTGGTGAATGAGGATTTTAGTAGGTGGGTAAGGTGAGGAGGGGCATTACAGGTGAGGGTAACATGCAGTCAGAAAAGAGGATAAAAAAATATATCAGGGAAAGTTCATCAAGCGTCTTGAATTCCATGCTTAAAGATATGTGGACTTTACTCTGGAGGTAATAAGTGCCATTTATAAGCAAGTTCTTGACCTGATATGACCTTATATTTCAGTATGAGACATAGATTGGAGGGAGGAGGCACTGAAGGCCAAGAGAGCAGTAAGGAGGCTGTTGCAATATCCCAGGGAAGAAATAATTAGGGCCTGAGCAAGAGCAGTTCACAGCAGAGCCGGGAAAGGCAGGGATAGGTACAGCCATTGAAATCCCTTTTTTGTTGTTTTCTTTTAAATATTTTTTCTTCTTTTTGTGAGGAATATTGGCCCTGAGCTAACATCTGATGCCAATCTTTTTCTTTTTTTTTTTTTTTTTTTGTACTTTTTTTGTTGAGGTCAGAATAGTTTATAAATTGTGAAATTTCAGTTGTACATTCTCATTTGTCAGTCACCATATAAATGTGCCCCTTTACCCCTTATGCCTAGCCCCTAACCCCCTTCCCCTCTGGTAACCACTAATCTGTTCTCTTTGTCCACATGTTAGTTTATCTTGCATATATGAGTGAAATCATATGGTGTTTGTCCTTCTCATTCTGGCTTATTTTGCTTAACAGTTCCCTCAAGGTCCATTCATATTGTTGCAAATGGCACAATTTGTCATTTTTACAGCTGAGTAGTATTCCGTTGTGTATATATATACCACATCTTCTTTATCTAATCATCAGACGATGGACACTTGGGTTGCTTCCACTTCTTCACTATTGTGAATAATGCTGCATTGAACATAGGGCTGCATAAGTCTCTTTGAATTGTTGATTTCAAGTTCTTTGGATACATACCCAGTAGTGGGATGGCTGGGTCATAGGGCATCTCTATTTTTAATTTTTTTGAGAAATCTCCATACTGTTTTCCATAGAGGCTGCACCAGTTTGCATTCCCACCAGCAGTGTATGAGAGTTCCCTTTTCTCCACATCCTCTCCAACATTTGTTATTTTCTGTCTTGGTGATTATAGCCATTCTAATGGGTATGAGGTGATATCTTAGTGTAGTTTTGATTTGCATTTCCCTGATGATTAGTGATATTGAGCATCTTTTCATGTGCCTATTGGCCATCTGTGTATCTTCTTTGGAAAAATGTCTGTTCATATCCTCTTCCCATTTTTTGATCAGGTTGTTTGATTTTTTGTTGTTGAGTTGTGTGAGTTCTTTATATATTTTGGAGATTAACCCCTTGTTGGATATATGATTTGCAAAAATTTTCTCCCAGTTGGTTGCTTGTCGTTTCATTTTGATCCTGGTTTCCCTTGCCTTGCAGAAGCTCTTTAGTCTGATGAAGTCCCGCTTGTTTATTGTTTCTTTTGTTTCCTTTGCCCGGGTAGACATGGTATTTGGAAAAAACCTTCTAAGATCGATGTCGAAGAGTGTACTACCTATATTTGCTCCTAGGAGTTTTATGGTTTCACATCTTACCTTCAAATCTTTAACCATTTTGAGTTAATTTTTGTGTATGGTGAAAGATAATGGTCTACTTTCATTCTTTTGCATATGGCCATCCAGTTTTCCCAACATCATTTACTGAAGAGACTTTCCGTTCTCCATTGTACGTTCTTAGCTCCTTTGTCAAAGATTAGCTGTCCGTAGATGTGTGGTTTTATTTCTGGGCTTTCAGTTCAGTTCCACTGATCTGTGTGTATGTTTTTCTACCAGTACTCCATGATGATTGCATTACTATAGCTTTGTAGTATATTTTGAAGTCAGAGATTGCAATGCATCCAGGTTTGTTCCTTTTTTCTTGGGATTGCTTTAGCTATTCAGGGTCTTTTGTTGCCACATATGAATTTTAGGATTCTTTGTTCTATTTCCATGAAGAATGTCATTGGGATTCTGATTGGGATCGCATTGAATCTATAGATCGCTTTAGGTAGTATGGACATTTTAGCTATGTCAGTTCTTCCAATCCATGTGCATGGAATATCTTTCCATTTCTTTGTCATAGATTTCTTTCAATAATGTCTTATAGTTTTCATTGTATAGGTTTTTCACTTCCTTGGTTAAATTTATTCCTAGATATTTTATTCTTTTTGTTGCGATTGTAAATGGGGTTGTATTCTTGAGTTCTCTTTCTGTTAGTTCAATATTAGAGTATAGAAATGCAACTGATTTTTATAAGTTGATTTTGTACCCTGCAACTTTGCTGTAGTTGTTGATTATTTCTAATAGATTTCCAATGGATTCTTTAGGGTTTTCTATATATAAAATCATGTCATCTGCAAAGAGTGAGAGTTTCACTTCTTCATTGCTTATTTGGATTCCTTTTATTTCATTTTCTTGCCTAACTGCTCTGGCCAAAACCGCCAATACTATGTTGAATAAAAGTGGTGAGACTGGGCACCATTGTCTTGTTCTTGTTCTCAGAGTGATGGCTTTCAGTTTTTCCCTGCTGAATATGATGTTGGCTGTTTGTCATATAAACAGATGATGTTTGTCATATAGGGCCTTTATTATTTTGAGGTACTTTCCTTCTATACTCATTTTTTTGTGAGTTTTTATCATGAATGGATGTTGTATCTTGTCAAATACTTTCTCAGCATCTATTGAGATGATCATGTGGTTTTTATTCCTCATTTTGTTAATGTAGTGTATCACATTGATTGATTTGCAGATGTTGAACAATCCTGCGTCCTTGGTATAAATCTCACTTGATCATGGTGTATGATCCTGTTAATGTATTGCTGTATTCAGTTTGCCAATATTTTGTTGAGGATTTTTGCATCTATATTCATTAGTGATATTGGCCTGTAATTTACCTTCTTTGTGTTGTCCTTGTCTGGCTTTGGGTTCAGGGTAATGTTGGCCTCATAAAATGTGTTAGGAAGTGTTCTGTTCCATCTTCTTCAACTTTTTGGAATAGTTTGATAAGGATAGGTATTAAATCTTCTTTGAATGTTTGGTAGAATTCTCCAGAGAAGCCATCTGGTCCTGGACTTTTATTTTCTGAAAGGTTTTTGATTACTGTTTCAATCTTTTTACTTGTGACTGGTATTCAGATTCTCTATTTCTTCTTGATTCAGTTTTGGGAGGTTGTATGAGTCTAAGAATTTATCCATCTCCTCCAGATTGTCCAATTTGTTGGTGTATAGTTTTTCATAGTATTCTCGTATAATCCTTTGTATTTCTGTGGTATCTGTTGTAATTCCTCCTCTTTCATTTCTAATTTTCTTTATTTGAGCCTTCTGTCTTTTTTTCTTAGTGAGTCTGGCTAAGGGTTTGTCATTTTGTTTGTCTTCTCAAAGAGCCATCTCTTAGTTTCATTGATGCTTTCTACTGTATTTTTGGTTTCAATTTCATTTATTTATCCTCTAATTTTTATTATTTCCCGCCTTCTCTTGACTTTGGGCTTTGTTTGTTCTTCTTTCTCTTGTTCTTAAACTCATTCTGTAGTTTAAGATTGCTTATTTGAGTTTTTCTTGTTTGTTAAGGTGGGCCTGTATTGCTATGAATTTCCCTCATAGGACTGCTTTTGCTGCATCCCATATGAGTTGCTATGGTGTATTTTCATTTTAATTTGTCTCCAGATATTTTTTTATTTCTCCTTTAATTTCTTCAGTAGCATGTTGTTTAGTCTCCATGTATTTGTCACTTTCCCAGCTTTTTTCTTGCAGTTGATTTCTAGTTTCATAGCATTATGGTTGGAAAAGATGCTTTATATGAGCCCATCTCCCTCTTTTTGCTTGAGGAAGATTGTTCCTGAGCTGATATGTGTGCCAAACTTCCTCTATTTTGTATGTGGGACACCCCCATAGCATGGCTTGATGAGCAGTGTGTAGGCCTGCACACAGCATCCGAACCTGAGAACCCTGGGCCACCAAAGTGGAGCATGCAAACTTAACTACTATACCACTGGGCCAGCCCCCGCTTTAAATCCCTTTTTTAAGGAGCCAATGAAATCAACGCACTATTCTCTCCCATTTGTCTCCTTGGCTTCAGATAATGGAACGAGCTCTATTCCACATGGACAACTGCTACACAATCCCCAACATCCGGGGCACCGGCCGACTGTGCAAGACCAACCTGCCCTCCAACACAGCCTTCCGAGGCTTTGGGGGCCCCCAGGGGATGCTCATTGCCGAGCAGTGGATGAGTGAAGTTGCAGTGACCTGTGGGCTGCCTGCAGAGGAAGTAAGCTGAGAATTTGGTGGCACAAGGCAGGCTTAGCCTACTTTGAGGGGACAGTGGCTTTGTATCTTGGGCTTCTCCTCTGGGGGCAGAGAACGGGCAAGTGCTGTTGAGGGGGCTGGAAGGTTGACGTGAGGTTGTGCCCCCCCCCCTTGTCTCTTGACAAGGCCTCAGTCTCTCTTTCCTTTGGAAGGTACGGAGGAAGAACATGTACAAAGAAGGGGACTTGACACATTTCAACCAGAAGCTTGAGGGGTTCACCTTGACCAGGTGCTGGGATGAATGCCTAGCAAGCTCTCAGTATCACGCCCGGAAGAGGGAGATTGACAAGTTCAACAAGTAAGCACCAAGAGGGGAGGAGTCTGACATTCTGGTGCTGTCTGGGGTTTCATATTCTATAGCCTTTTTGCTGAACTCAAAATACAAAGCTAGTAGTTTAACGGGTAATTCATTAAGCTGCTGAGTTTGCCAACTCATTCATAGCCATCTCTTTAAGATCCTGAAATGATCTTCAAGCCCGGGGGCAGGTGGGCTTCCAACACTCAATGTCATAGCCCATCAGTGTTGTTCATCTTTACACATTTGTCTGCCTTCTGGGCACACCGTGTTCTAGAGAACACCAGCCCAGGACTAAGAACACCACAGTTATGCACCTGCCTCTGATATTAATCTATAAATGTGACCTTGGCAGTCACTCCATCTCCGTGGGCCTCAGTTTTATCATCTATAAAGTGGGGATAATTACATTGGCTCCGTCTTCCTCACTGGGTTACACGAAAAGCCAAATACAAAGTGCAGCGAAAGTGTTATCATTCTCATCAGTGAGCCACAGTTCCTCCCTGGGATGATCACAGTCCAAGGTCACCAGGGCACTCTGACCCAGTGGAAGAAGAGTGATGATACTTTAAAGCCGATTCTTTCAAGTATGGGCCCTGCTCCAGCTGCAATGAAGGACCCAGAACCCAAATTCCCACCTTTCTCATTTTGCCTCTGTAATTTGGGCACAACTCAGTTATGACACTGGTCATGTGGGGAGCACAAAGGATGCTTTGTTCTAATTTTACAAAGATATTGTACTGAAAATATGTCCAATCGAACATAAATATGGTCGAGAACATCCTATGAGAATGTTTCTTTTTCTCCAGGGAGAATTGTTGGAAAAAGAGAGGATTGTCCATAGTTCCTACCAAGTTTGGAATAAGCTTCACACTTAATTTTCTGAATCAGGTAATTGCTTTGTATGATTTCGTCCCATTCCACTGGACTAGGGCTGTTTTCTCCTCTGTTTGCAGTATTGCAAAGTAAAACCTATGGTTACTGGTAACAGAGCTGACTAGAGGAGCTCTTTGTTGTTAAAATAAAAGTTGAACTTGCATACCCCCATTTGCCCCATACGTCATGAGACAGTGAGAGGAGCATGAGACTCGAAGATCTGGGGTCAACTTCTAGTTCTTACTCCTCCTGACTGTAGGACTAAGGGCAGTTACTCTGCCTTTCTGATCCTGGTTCTTCATCTACAGAGTGAGGACAAAGATATTTGACCTACCTCCCTAGGAGGATGGGAGAAAGAGAGAGAGATGAAAAAATTTTGCAAACACCCGAAGGGCTATATAATTAAATCAGTAGATTTACACTGCTCTAATTTTTGTCTAGGATTTATATCCAAAATGTCCCTGCTGTTTTTTTTTTTTTTTCTCCTGGGCTCCAGCACCTTTGCTGGACTAGGTCCCTAGCCTTAAGCTGAGTTCGGATTTACCGAATTTTGTGTCTGGCATCCTTCTCTTCCCTTAGGCAGGAGCCCTGATTCATGTGTACACAGATGGCTCTGTGCTGCTGACCCATGGGGGCACTGAAATGGGCCAAGGCCTTCACACCAAGATGGTCCAGGTGAGCAGCCGGGAGGCTGTGGGAGTCCTCTCTGGCACTGTGGTGTCTGTGTGAGGGCAGATGCTGTGTGAGACTGAGCAGTGGGACATACCAGAAGCAAAAGCAGGCCTAGACTGGCCCTGGCCCTGCTGCTCGTTTACATGTAACTGTGGGCAAGTCTAGTCCCTCTCTTGGCCTCAGTTTCCTCATCTGTGAAAAGGGGTTGGCCAGATGATCTCTGAGATCACTTCTGTTACCAATATTGTAGGGCTCTGTGACTGTGTGTGTCAGGTGGGTGTGTTGTGTGCATAAAGGTACCCAGTTCTGCACACACAAGACTCTTTACAGTGGAGCTGGGAGGGTGTGGCTGGATTAGAGTCGGCACACCTGCTTGGCTCATGGGACTGGCCAACTGGATTTTTTAGAACAGCCAAGGTTAGCTTAAAAAGGCACTGTTAGTCAACATTAGGTTCTTGGAATTTTTTAATCCAGCCAATCCACTCTATAAATTGCTGCTTCAAATTCAGACAGATGTGAGAACATCCTAGACTCAGTAGAATTATAGTTGACAAAATTATTTTCTTGCCTGTAGCAGAGAACCTGAATCCTGCCTTGGGAGAAGGTGGCCAAGCCGCGTGCTAACCCATTCCCTAGAGAGTGATGTCGTCTCTCTTGGCAGGTGGCCAGCAGAGCTCTGAAAATCCCCACCTCTAAGATTTACATCAGTGAGACGAGCACTAATACCGTGCCCAACACCTCTCCCACAGCTGCCTCCGTCAGCGCTGACATCAACGGACAGGCCGTCTACGTAAGGAGCCTCGGGAGCCAGCAGAGCTGAGGGCCAGCCCGAGGCTTTGGGCCTGGAGAGTCCCCCGGGTGGGAGCTGGAATGGCCCTTGCAGGCTCTTTGGCTGTGGCCATACTTGTGGCTCTCTTATCCAGGAGGAAAACGCCAAGCTAAAAGAGAGGCCCAAGAACTGTAATTGCTTCCATGCAAGTCAGGAAGGATGAGGGTAGCATGGGGAGGAGAGTTGGAGGAAACACAAGGGGTTCTGGGAAGACATACTCCCTGCTGTTAGAACTGGCCACAAGACAATGGACTGAAATTGGAATTCGACTGTGGGGTCGGACAGTTAAGACCCACCTGCTTCTCCTCCCACGTGGGCGATGTAATCAAATGAAAGAGTTTGATGGGAGAAGTAGCTCCTTAGGGACCTCTCAGACATTTCACCCTCTGTCAGCCTGAGAACTGGGTCAGGAAGTGCTCTCCAAGCAAAGGTCAGTGCTTGCCCGTTTGGCAGGGTCCTCTAGCTTCCACTCCGGCCCCAGTCATCCCTGAGAGGGTGGCAAGGCTGTTTAAGTGGGACCTTGGGCGCAGCATTAGTAGGAAGTGGCCTTTGCCTGCGTGGGGAATGCAGAGGATTGATGTGTCTGGTGTGTGGTGGATGTGTTCTCTAGAAAGCTTGTCAGACCATCCTGCAAAGGCTGGAACCCTTCAAGAGAAAGAATCCTAGCGGCTCCTGGGAAGACTGGGTAAGTCTGAGTTCATCCAAGTTGCATTTGCAAATGAGAGGGGAATTAAGAGCAGAGCCTCTGTCCCGACCCCGGCAGGAATAAGAGGTCATGATCTAGTCACTCAGGCAAAGAGAAGCTGAGGTGGTCTGTGTAATTTCACAGGACGAGGAAATGCTCAACCTCACTGGGCCCCTTTCTCTGCAGTATTCATAGTTGAGGGAAGACACTTGAGGAATATTTTTGATCCAGGATCTTGACAACCCTGTAGGAATAGGGCTTTGGCTGCTCTGAGCCGGAGAAGATGGGGGTGACTGCTGAACATGCCTCCTTGTAAAGTCTTGGCTCACTCGACCTGGTCCTACACGCCACTCGGCCGCAGTCTTGATGAGCCTGGTTTTCTTCAAACTTCCTTCACTCAGAGGCCTGCCCCAGCAGCATCTCCCCCTCCCCGGCTCCAGAGTCTGGGTCCACTGAGATTCCATCTGTGAGGGGGCAGGGGAAAGACATGGCCCAAGAGTTGTGTCATGCCTGTGACTTTAGGAGTGACAGAACAAGCATCATACGCAGCAAGAACAAGCCCAGTTCTCTGATTTCTGGTTTGGAGGCCTGCCTGTCAGAAACTTCAGAGGGATACTGCAAGGAAGCATCTCTCAGGTGGGAGGCTTCTGCTCCTCCAACAAGCAGAAATATCCATGGCAGCCCTGCTTCACCATTCCCTGGTGTTGGAATAGGAGAACTGGGCACAACAGTAACACATAAAATGTGCCTGCATACAACCCAGCTCAGGTAGTACAAGTCTTCCTTAATATAGTCAAGGAAGATAAGATATTTCTCTCAGATCCCCCCATCTCACTAGGACTCACTTGACCTCTACTTCCCTTCCCACACTCATGGACACCACCCACATAAATACCACGTGACCGTTGATTGGTTTTGGTAGTTTGGATTTTAGCATGGATTTGTCAGGCAACGTTAATGTTTTCAACAACATTACAATCTGTTGACCTGAGCTTTACAAATCAAGCCTTTACAATCTGTTGACCTGAGCTTTGTCCTCAATGACTGGCCATGTAGTCCAGTGTTCCTTGTAAGCAGATAACCCCAATATAGGCCATTATCAAAAAGGTGTGATCAGGAGATGACAGGCATCAAATCTCTTCAGTGTCTGTACCCCACTGAAGAACAAGCCTTTATTACCACCACCACTATATATGTACATATTTGGTACCATATATGTATGGTAAGGATCCTAGAGAAATTCTTTATCTAAGCCTTAGTTTTCTCATCTGTAAAGTGAAGATAATAATGGTACTGATCTTATAGGGTTGTGTTGAGTATTAAACAAGATAATGCATACAAAGTACTCAGTAGCATCTGGTACATGGTAAAGAGGTTCATAGTTGACAATGATCATGACGCAAATTATATCAACTACAAATTAAATCTTAGTGTTGTGCTAGCGCTGGGGATACCAAAAAAACTTATTAATGTAGTTAAAGAGACAGAATGGATGGATAGATAGACAGATAGCTTTATTAATAGGAAGGTATAAACAAAAACACAAGGTTAACAGGCTAAGTATCAAATGATCAGTATAGAGAGTTGCTGTTATAAGGCCAGAGTAGAGAGTGATCACTGGGGAGAGGCGATTGGAGAGGCAAGTGTGAGCTGGTTGTTGAGGGAGGAAAAGGATTTGGACAGATATAGCAGAGGAACCACATGAATGAAGGTGCAGAGGTGTGGGGACATGGAAGGGTTGGCAGAGAGTTAACACTCAGGTTTGGCTGGAGTAGCAATGGTGTGTGTGCTACATAAAGCCAGAGAGAAGACCACGGTCCTTAATGTCAGGCATTTGGTCTATAGGCGATGGGGAGTCATTGAAAGCTGTAGAGTAGGGGAGTGACATGGGCTGTGTAATATGTTAAGGTGTTTCACTCTGGCTGCTCTGGCCTACACGGCAAGGTGGGGAGGAGACTTGAAGCGGGAAGACGAGTTAAGAGGCTACTGTAGTCCTCCAGGCTTCAGATGACGAGGACCTAGTGCAGGGGGTGGCAGTGAGGATGCAAGGTAAGGTGTGGAAGTGAGTCACTAGTGGAAGGAGTAGATCAGCTTCCAGAGGAGGAAGATGAGCCCAGGAAAGCTTAGTGCTGGGTTTCTGGAAACCATGCTTACCCCTTCCTGATGGCCATGTCCTCTCCTCAGGTCATAGCTGCTTACCAGGATGCAGTGAGCTTGTCTGCTACTGGGTTTTATAAGTAAGTATGGTGCTGGTCTCGCCCATCTCACAATGTATTGTCATCCTAATCTCTGTTCCCTCCTGCACTGAATTCTCTCGGCCTTTGGTCAGGAGAGAACAGTTCCACCAAAACTCTTACCTCTTCAATGGACGTCCGCTAATTTCAATTTAAAGATGCTCTTAAATACGTAGGATTACCAAACGATGTGCCGAGGAGGCGAAAGCACGTGCTGCCGTATCAGAAGATCTGTGTTCTAGTTCTGGTCTTGAAGTGCGCTGTTCCGCTTGGGGAATCAGTGGTTCTCTGAGCCTATTTCCTCGTTTATGACATAGTGGGACAATTACCAACCATTCCTCCCTCAGCGTTCTCCTGTAAGAACCAGGGGATCCAGTGTTCTGAGTTTCCCATGTGTGTTACTTTGTACTATGCATCGGATTTCTTTACGGAGGCTTTCCTTCAAAAGAACAAGAGGAGGATTTAGAGCATGTGATCTTGTTACAAAATGCAGAATTCAGTGGAACTTAAAGTAGGAGTTAGAAAAGAGCACACATCTGCAACCATAAAATTCAGTAGCAGCATGAAGAGCTGGAGACGCCGCCCATCTGATTTAGAAGCTATAAAAAGATATGATCATATTAACCGTCAGCCATAATGTGTTTTAGCTTTCTCTGGGAAATTTAACTAAGACCTTTTCTCTCACAGATCAATGGATTTGGAAAATAGTTTAATGTCTGCTTTAAAAGGTCTTGTGTGAATGTATGAACATATATATGATATACATCTATTTCATACATATGTGTTATACATATATACATGTGTATATACTTAGATATTAGGCAAAGTAACATTTTGCCAGTGCTCCCTGAGTTATGTAATATTTCACTTGCACAAACACAAACTAGTGCAGATTTTCTCATAAGTTCCTATTTCATTTTTGGAGTTAATGAAACTGGAGTTATGTAAGGAAACACCCAGATGAAGATGGTAAAGCCAGAGGTCAAAGAAGGTGATGGTTTCTCCTGGGAGAAGCCTTTTCCTCCGCCCTGTATTGGTTTTGTTTTCATATGGATTCTGATCACATCAGCTCACATTATTTCTGTGTAATGTATAGAATAACATAGATACAGAGCACTGTAAACTCTGGGTGTGAGAATACACACACACACACACATATATACATGACTCAGGCAAAAGTGGAAATGTATAAAATACTCAGAATTGAAAAAGAAAAAAATATGTGAGAGCATCTGCTTTTATTAATATTATTAATTAATATTATTAATAACACTTTCCTCAAATCACTTGTTGAAATTTAGAAGGTGCCCGTAGATGAAGTAATGCAGGCAAATGCTGCTTAAAGATGCACCCAGGCTGCAGGAGATACTGATCTTGTTAACTTTCACCTTGAGAAAGGTGTGCAGCCCTGTGAGCAGGTGAACTTGTGTGACCAGGAGCCAGAGCAGGCAGAAACTTTGGTTCTGAAGACCTTGAATTCTAGTTCAGTAGATCCTTTGGAGTGTGACTTTCGTGTCTTTGATGAGCTCAGGCAAATCTGTCACCTGTTTCTACCATGTGGAGTGCAGCACATTGATACTGCTAAACACTGCTCTCCTGTGCAGGATGATTCATATAAGGGCTGTTGGCGAAATGGAGCAGAGACAAGAAACAAAATTCTATGGAATATCTGGATTTTATTAATGAGTTCAAAATATTCAAAACACATGGACATTTTTTGAAGGACAGCTGAATGAAAAAATAAAACCTTTGGGGTCTTAAGATTTTGTGGGACAAGTTGTGTGTGTGTGTATGGGTGGAGGACATATTCATCTTAATACATGTGCAGTATTTTCTCTTTTCTCCCCCAGAACACCTGACCTTGGCTACAGCTTTGAGACAAACTCAGGGAATCCCTTCCACTACTTCTCATATGGGGTGGCTTGCTCTGAAGTGGAAATTGACTGCTTAACAGGGGATCATAAGGTAAGAAGTTTACAGACCTTCAGTACCAAGGGGGAAGGAGAAACAACTCAATTGCAATACCAAGAGCTGATAGAGACAAACTTTCTGGTTAGAAAAATAATGCCTTACAGCACAGCTTGGCAAACTTCCTATAAAGGACCAAAGAGTAAATATTTTAGGCTTTCTGGGCCACAAGCCTGCCTCGGCTACTCAACTCGATCATTGTAGAAAACAGCCCTAGACGTATGTAAACAAATGAGCGTGGCTGTGTTCCAATAAAATGTTACCTATGCACACTGAATGTGAATTTCATATAGTTTTCACTTCACAACATATTCTTCTTTTTATTTTGGTCAGTCATTTCAAAACGTAAAGACCATTATTAGCTCACAGGCCCTACAAAAACAGGAGACGGGCTGGATTCAGCCGTGGAACATAGTTTGTTGGCTCCTTCTTACATGATCCACCCAGACTCAGGTTCAAAGCCCCAGGAACCTGGGAACGTGCCTTTCCTACTCACATGTGGGTGTGTGCACACTTATTTCAAATTACTGAGAGGACATTGCCATTCCCATCTCCTCCCCAATTGCTAAGAACTCAAACTTCAGCAGTGACGATGGCAGTGGACATTGGCAGGGACATGAACACCCCTGCCTGAGCGAGCCCAGGGCACTCTGCCTGTGAAAATGCTGTTTGGGTTGGCATTTAATAATCTGAGGATCACTGAGACCCATCTATCATTCCCCACATCCCTTTCTCCTCAAACTGCTTCCATTTTGCTGTCCACTTTAGAACCTCCGCACAGACATCGTCATGGATGTTGGCTCCAGTCTGAACCCTGCCATCGATATTGGACAGGTAGACTCATGGGGGACCAGGGTGGTGATGGACTTGGCCACTGATGTTCCCCATCCCCTCCTAGGGTCACCAGCCGTGACATCTTGTCCAAGGTCTGAACATGGTACCAAGTGAGTCTCTCTCAGAGTGGGGTTGAGATAGATGAAAGCCCACCCAACTCTTGAGGCAGAAGACAAATTAATGTGAATTAACTTGGAAAAGGCTTTCGCACCTCGGAAATCAAGATGATGAATGGTGAAAGCATTGGGCGCACACACGCGCGCACACACACACACACGCAGAGATTGAGAGGGGACACAACGTGGAATGGAGATTGAGTTTGGCATCGATACGCAGGCAGTGAGGTATGAGGTCAGAGGAGTTTTCTCCCTCCTCATTCCTCTTCCACACAGGACAGGTTTTGTTCTCCAGGAAGTAAATGCTACCGAGCATGGGGCGGGGGGCACTGGGGGCAAAAGACGGGTTTGAGCAAGAGGAGTAAAGAGATGAATGTCCTGAAGAAAATCACTTTTGGAAAATATGAGAGTATTGGGCAGAGCAGGTGGAACAGGAGGAAACAGAGGGAGGAATCCAGAACTGAAGTACTGAGCATCTGGTAGAAAATTAAATTGTATCTCTCAAAAATGGACAATTACTGAGTACACAGAAACTTAGTTGTTAGTCAATCTGTTCACTAATTCATTGAACAAGCATGCGGGGGCCCCTACTATGGCAGGCACTGAGCTCAGCACCGCAGAGACAGGATGATTAGTGCCTGGTTTCCCCCTGGAGCACGCTTGTGTAACTACAGCAGTACCACTTGTCGCTATTCTGAGCACTGAGGCTGGGAGTACAGACGCGTGGGCAGCAGAGCGTGGCAGGTGCCCTAAAAGAGATCTGTAAGCTACAGCAGGAGCACACTCTCTCCCAGAGGGCAGGCAGGGCTGGGAGTTCAAAAAGCCTCCCAGGAATCTGGGAATCTACTATCCAAGGAATTCCCCGTCTCTTGTGGGGCTGCTCAACAGCGCATGGTCCCACTCAGCGCACAGGAGGAGCGTGGGCCCCTGAGGGACACTCAGCAACCATTAGCCTATGAGCTGGCTTCTAGGCTTGGGGTCGCCATTTCTCCGTGGCAACATTGAAGGAACATCTCCACCTGCCCCGAGGCAGGTTTTAATGGGATATATGCCTACCACTGCGTGACCCTCTTGGAATCGCTGACAAGTTCTGAAACTGACCTTCAGCGTTAATGCCTTCGCTCTGCCCATGCCAGTGCCTGGCGAAGGCCCAGATAGGTTATGCTGGGCCCGGGCAGGAGCCAGGTAAGCAGTGGAGGGATGTTTTCAGCTTCTTTCCAGCCCCACTCCAGGTGGGGATTGGTGCCCATTGTGGGAAGCAGTACATGTCCTTGGGGAGGGGAGAGGCAAGGTAGCCACGGTCTCTGTCTGCCCTGCAGGTGGAAGGGGCATTTGTCCAGGGCCTTGGCCTCTTCACCCTGGAGGAGCTGCAGTATTCCCCTGAGGGAAGCCTGTACACCCGCGGCCCCAGCACCTACAAGATCCCTGCGTTTGGCAGCATCCCCATTGAGTTCAGGGTGTCCCTGCTCCGCGACAGCCCCAACAAGAAGGCCATCTATGCATCCAAGGTACCATTGCCCTGCGTCTGTGCTGCCTTCTGGTCTGCATGGTGGGAGACCACGGGTGGTGACCAGGGGATCCAGCCACTTGCTATGTGGGTCTGCAGGTGCTTGTCTGGAAGAGAGAAGAGGGTTTGATACTAGCCTTGGTGAGGACAGTGGAGGGGTGGGCAGTCCTGCCTGAGAACCAGGGAATTGGGCTAAGGTTGACACTGCCTCCGTGTGGCCAAAGCCAGCTCCTTTGTGTGCACTCATGGGGATTCCTTAATCCAGTCCTGTAGGTCAAATCTTGACCTACACCCATGTCTCAGGTGTGCATCCCTGATGCTTGGTCCTAGAGATGCTCTCACAGGTACAGCACCCCTCTAGTTCCATGAGAAGAAGCATATTCCCTGCAGATGGGGCAGCACCTCCATGAACACCCCTTCACCTCCTTCAGTGGCTGCCACCTGACCTTAAGACTTGATCAGCATGCCTGAAGGATTATAACCATCCTCTATTTCTTCCTTGTCCCCAATAAGTATGAAAAAAATGGTTGAAAATCAATTAAGCTGATTGATATAGTCCTAGATCTAAGAAGAAAGACAGATAGTCACTTGTAACCAATGAAACAGACCCATTTGCTCATCTCATGGTTTACTTTACTGTGGGAGGGTCTGGGCCACTTTGTGATCCTTGCCATTGGCTCTCACACTTTAGCAAGCATCAGAATCATTGGGAGCTCATGAAAAAAATGCAGTTCTATAGGGCCCACCTCTAGAAATCTTGATCCCATAGGTCTGTGGTAGGGCCCTGGAACGTGCTTTTTTTTTTTTTTTTTCCTGGAAAAGATTCACCCTGATCTAGCATCTGTTGCTATCTTCTACTTTTTTTCCCTCCCCAAAGCCCCAGTACATAGTCGTATATTCTAGTTGTAAGTCCTTGTAGTTCTTCTGTGTGAGCCGCCACCACGGCGTGGCTACTTACAGATGAGTGGTGTGGTTCCACGACAGGGAACCAAACCCCGGCTGCCAAAGCGGAGAACGCCAAACTTTAACCACTAGGCTATCAGGGCTGGCTCTGGAACATGCATTTTTAACAAGTGCTCCTAGTGATTCTGATACAGGTGGTCTCCGATCTATGCTTTGGAGGACAAAACAACCTCTGCTAGAAAATGTTTTAATTCCTGTTTGTCATAAGGCTTATATTCCAGCAGATGCTGTAAATATAATATGGTGCCTATAACTGTTGGTGTCAGAGTTGCAGGTGGAGTATTCCCATAGGCTTATAACTGTGAAGAAAGAGTTAAAATTCATGTCAGATTTTTTCGTCTATAACATACAATTATTTAATATAAATTTTAATGATACATTGTATTTCCATGGTGTCATCAGAAAAAATCACATAATAAGGGTTAAAAGAAATATGCCAAAAAGGTTGAATCATTTACTAGATCCATTGTTCTCAGCCCCTGATTGATTTTAAAGATTTTATTTATTTATTTTCTTTCCCCCAAAGCCCCAGTAGATAGTTGTATGTCATAGCTGCACATCCTTCTAGTTGCTGTACGTGGGACTCGGCCTCAGCATGGCCGGAGAAGTGGCGCCTCGGTGCACACCCGGGATCCGAACCCGGGCCACCAGCAGCAGAGCGCAAGCACTTAACCGCCAAGCCACGGGGCCGGCCCCCCTGATTGATTTTAACTGCCCTTCCTGCCTTGCTTGGTGTGGCCCGTTAGTGCTGGCTGGGGTTCCTGGCAACACCAGCCCTCCTGATGTGAAGCCTGGGGCCACTCCCCCTGATTCTCTGTCCTGTGCTCTGTCTGCTCAGGCTGTTGGGGAGCCGCCCCTCTTCCTGGCCGCCTCCATCTTCTTTGCCATCAAGGACGCCATCCGCGCAGCTCGAGCTCAGCACACAGATTATAATATGAAGGAGCTTTTCCGGCTAGACAGCCCTGCCACCCCAGAGAAGATCCGCAACGCCTGTGTGGACAAGTTCACCACCCTGGTACGATGCCTCTCGAGCGCCCACTCAGTCCTGGGGAGGCTGGGCATAGGCCTGAGAACTGCAGGGGAGGCTCTGCAGAGAGGAGAGGGAGATGTTAGGCTCTCACTCAACTGGGCATCCCTGGGTCAATGCCACCCTTCGCTATGTGGTTGAGGCACCCCCTTGAACTTGCAGGAAAATAACAAGAAACCCCCTAAAGCGTAGCTTGTAGCTGAGTCTCCTTAAAGTAAGGAGGGCTGTTTGATGCACAGCTATGACCCACAAATTTCATTATTTTCCATGAAGATGAGAGTGATGGGTAAAAGTCCAGAAGAGCCTAATCTTTAGGGTCCATCACTACCATATTCGAGACCTTTCTTTGTTAGGGACACTGTGTGAGGTTCTATGGAAACGAGAGAAAAAGAGGAATTTATTGATTCATTAGATGGACCCCATGTGTCCTGTGATTACCATGTGCTGTGCTGATAGTGGGGACACATGGCTGCCCTTGGAGACTTTGCAGCCTTTAAGGAAACCAGATGACTGCATTATATTGATGGGTTACTAGCTTGGAGGTGTATGTAGCAGAAAGTAACAGGAGTTCCATGGTTATTGGAAGCATTCTCGGAAGCCCCTGTGGGATACTTGTAGAGGACAATGCCTGGTGAAAGAAGACCATGCCAGGACAGTGTCTTCCGCAATTGGAACCTCAGAACCAGCCCAGCCTCTGAGTTGCGCTGACGTGGGCACTGCACACAGAGGACTCTCCAATTGCCTTTGCATGGTACCCTTTGTTGAGTTAGCAGAACTGGGTTCTTCCTGATACCCAAGTTGGATTTCCTCCTAGGTATTTGATAGGAAATTTGATAGGCCTTTTGGGTTTAGAGGTAAAGTGTGTACTCACGGACCCAAAGCATTCCAGGGACGGGGAGGCTACAGGAGAGCCCTCGGGGCAGGAAAATCTGCCATCCCAGACCTCAGCACTGAGGATGAGGGAGGCAGATGGGTCCCCAGTCAGGCCACACTTCAGGTCTGCCAATAGCTTTAGCTGTAGAGTGAGAACCACACAGACCATGTGTGGAACTCCCAGGCAGTGAGGATGCCCACAGCTGTGCAGCAACCTGCCCACAGCCCAGAACTTTCCCACATGGCCCCGATGCTGACAGTTACCCAAACCCCATGCCCTGAGAGGAGAGGTGCTGCTGGGCTCCCAATAAGCTTGCACAAGTTGCAAAGTTAGCTCCTTGCAAACAATCTGATACAGAATTCAATGATTTAATGAGCCGCTCTGAGGCCCCAGACCTAAAGCAAAGAGTCTAATCCAAGCCCCTTTGCTATGTTTCAACACACCAGTGATTTAAAATGCCTGCAATGGATTTGCATGAGCAGCTGAGTCTTTGAACCAATCATGGTTTTGAAGGACTGTGAGTGCCACGTGAGAAGGGACCACTTCTGTGTTTGTCCATCCCTGTATCTCCAGAGCCTACTGGAGTGCCTGCCACATGGAAAGTGCTCCACAAAAGTAAACGATTGACTAGGAAGTTATGGGTCCCTGCCCTGGGGACATTCCCAACAGTTGGGACTGCAGAGTGGTGTTTGGTCTTGGAATGGTGGTTGGCAGTGGTGGGAGGTGGCATGTGTGTGAGAGGGCAGGAGGGGGCACTGTGTCCCCTGCTATTGAAAGACCCTGGCAGTGAGTTTTCTATTGTTCTTCCCTAGTGTGTCACTGGTGCACCAAAAAACTGTAAATCCTGGTGTCTGAGGGTCTGAAGAGATAGCCCCCAGCGAAGTCTTCTTATGCTAGACTGGGGCTTCCATGGAGCGTGGATCATACCCTGCAGAACATGAATCTATAGAAGTCGTAGGATGGCACTGCTGTGAGTCATCAGGATGGTGTTTGGAAGAACACCGATGCATTGGAAGATTTTGATCAAAAATATGCTTTGCAAACATAATGATAAGCAAATTCAGAACTGTTGGGCCCAAGTGTTTAGTACACAATTAGGGTCATTACATGTCTGTTTTAATCATGTATTTGAAGTAGGTTTAGGAAGTATTTGTGCTATGTCTCAACTCACTAGGAAGCCTGTATAACCTCAAGGGCTGGCAGTGTCTGTCCTTCAAAGAGGATTCCCACAAACCTCCAGGAGCTTAAACCAAAGTTGTTCTAAATCCGTGTGCTTTTCCTCAGAAAGCCTTTCCTTCAAACCAATGTATGTCATATTATAACTCAGATCCATACTTAATTTCCAGTGGGACAGTGGGGTGAGAGTCAAACCTCTACTCACCTTTGGGTCATTGGAAGAGAATAAAGACTGAAACAAATTCAAGATTAATTGGATCCAATCTTGTTAAGCTGCATAAAGTAAGATTATTCTAGAACACCAAAAGCCGACCAGCCCAATTATTGAGCACCTACAGTGTGCTAGGTTTCTTCCTCTTCCACGTTGTGCATTTCAGAAAAAAGATCAGGTTTAAAAATCTTCATTTGAAGCCAGAGTAATTTCCACCTAGAAAAGATGCTACCAAAATCAAGATCAGCCAGAGGAAAAACGGTCAAGGAGCGTGGGTTCTCATCCCAGCTGTGTCTCTAACTGTCTGTGTGACCTTGGACTGTCACTTCCCTTTTTCTGTGCTTCATTTTACTGCAAAATAAAGGATTCAACTGGAATAATCTCTAAGGTCTTCTCCGGCTCTAAAAGTCTATAAATACATGACCTGAAAACTCCAGTTGCATATGGGATCTGTAGCTATCAAAGACGTGGCTCCCTCACTACGATGAGATATCTGCACCTAATGCACTCTGCTTAGATCCCCCCAAGTCCCTGAGGTTGGTAAAGAGGACAGGAGAAAGGCAAATACCCCCTCTCATTGCTCCAACAGTGATTTCATCACTATGTGGTGCTGGGTGGACGATGTGACGTTGCCATGTGCCTTCACTGAATAAAACACGCAGCCTTCTGCCAGACGGGTCCATGGTTCTGGCCATGGAAGGAGGATAGTGGAAGCCATGCAGTCGAGCCCAGTGCTTGATGTCACTAATACCATAAAAGAAACTGTCAGCTGGTCGGCATGGGAGAAACGTGTATTAGTCATCATAATCACACCCAATGCTAATATATGCTGTATCTTAGCAGCCTTCATTTCTAGAGAATGCACACACCCAACACTCAATATGCACTCACACTGACACACACACATACACACACACACACACACACTTCCTTACAGAATTCTCTTCCTCAGAGTATTCTACACAAGCTGGCTGTTTTACAGCACAGTTAAAACTGAAGAGCTTTAGAAATTGAACCAATATTTACATTGAGGTCCACACATGCCCGTTTCATTGATTTTCTGGAATGTTCTAGGGCATAGCCTGAGACTGAGACCTGTCAGCTGTTGTTAGGGCATAAGGGCTGAACAATGCCTGAATTCCCTTCTGAGCTTAGGAACAGAGGCAAGGCCAAGTGGTCATGAAAATCAAAAGAGCAAGTGCCTTGTGAACAGTCAATCGCTGTGTTATGCTGGATGTTGTCCTCTCTAGACACCTGACCTTGCCCTGCTGTCTTAATCTGTGAACTGCCTCAAGTCTACACTATAACGTGAGGGTCCTTGGTCTTGGTGACGCACAAGGGGTGCAGCCAGCGCTGCCTGCAGTATGGCACTGCAACCTGCAGAGGGTGGTGGAAGACTGGACGTGAGACCATAGTCTCCAGCGGGCCCAGCAGCACCAGGTCTATGGTTAGTTACTAGGGAACTGATTTAGGATTTCAGGGTAGCCAAGTGTCTTCAAAGGTCTCTCCAAGAGCTGCATTTGAAGCTGACTTAGGGTTTCAGGCTGACAAAAATCTCCTCAAAGGAGCTCTCTGAAGACGTGGGTCAGTGGTGGGAGACGGAGCTCCTGATGAATGGCTAGCTGTGGGAGGGCAAGTCTTCTTTTCTGAGTGTCTACAACCTCCCAGGTGCCAAATTTAGTGTTTTATTTACAGGGTCTCATTTAATCCTCCCAGTGGTTTTGAGAGGTAGTACTTTAATGTCTGTAACTCCATGAAGGAGAAGCCTTACTCACAGCCATGCAGAGGGCTTCCTCAGGGAAGGTTCCTGCAAAACCACCACAGCCCATGGGCTACAACAAGACCATACAGGCCGGGAGTCGATCAGCCTGTCAGAGTGGACCCATGCTAAGCAGGCCCACAGAGGCTGGTGGAGGCACTAGAAGGCCTATCTGTTCACCTGCAGGCAGGGGTAGGATTCTCGTGTTGGTGAGCAAGCTGCTAAACTGTTGTCTGAAGGCAGCTGGTGAACCTCGTCCTACTCCAGAGCTAAGGTGGCTGGGAGGCCAGGACAGGGAGGACAGGATGGACGGAGGTCGTAGGAGGAACCCCGGGCAAGGGATAAGGACAGAAATAGTCGTAGCTGATTGATTTATGACTGGGAACATCCCCGAGCCCATGATATTTTTATCTTTAGCTGAGCGGGAGCCTGGAAGCCATTCCCTGTGCTGCCTATTTTAGATCCTGGGATAAGGCTAATCAGAACATGCAGCTTCCTTAACTTGCTGAGGTTGACATCACCCTGGGGCCCTCCAGACCCAGGGGCCCACCCTTTTGTCTCTATCCTGGACTGGGGGAGTACATGTCCCTAAAGCAGGAGACGGATCCTGTGACAATCTTGTCACCTGAAACAAAGCAGCCCACTGATGGGACTGGAAATGTCAGGCAGTGCTCGAAGGCTTTTGACATCATCTCTGCCCTTGAACTGGCCCGGCCCTGGCCTTGCACAATCCCCCAGACCAGCTCAGCATCCCAGAGCTGCACAGACCTTGGGGACCATCAAGCTCAAGCTTTGTTTTAGGGCTGAGAAACAAAAGCCCAGAGAGGGTAACTGGCTTTTTTAGGGTCCCACAGCGTTTTAGTGGGAGAGACAGGCTTAAGACAGGCTGCCTGACTCCTGGTCCAGACTCTTTAAACTAAATTATACATCCACTTGTCCAGTGAGCCTTCTCTCGTGCAATTAAATCATACATCCGCTTCAAGTGAGCTTCTCTTATGCAGTTGGGTCAGATTGCTGGGGGATATGATAGAAATCTAGTTATGCTGGTTGGGAGGAAAATGTGGAGAGCTTGGGGCCCAAGACAAACATGGCTGCAAGGAGGGGCATAAGCTTACTGCTGCCTAAGCTCCTAGGACAGGATGCTAAAATGGGATTCTTTCTCAAGGCCCACCAGTGGGAACAAAACAGTAAGTGCAAAACATCCTCTCATTCCAAAGTGAGGTGCTAAATCATTTATACAAGACCTGTAGAGGGGGTGGCTGGCAGCTGATCTTGCCACCTTTAGCTCATCACCTATCTCAAGGGAATAAAGGATTGAAATATAGAGTTTGAGAGATAGGAGAGAGAGGGTTTCTTTGAAGATAGCAAGCTGTACATCCTCCCTGCCAAAGAGCAGGGAGAGAGACTGTGTGTGTGTTGCGGGAAGGAGGATTCTCCCCAACCAGGCCATTGGAGGGGGAGCTTCAAGTGAACCATTCAGAGAACCAAACCATGTGAGCTGCTTGAGAAGCTGTGGTTGGATCAGCCTGAGGTAGCAGGGCAGTGACAGGAAGGAAGCAAGTGTGAGTTTTGCTTCCTCCAGTGTCAGGGCAAGAATACCAATTAGCCACAGTGGAGGAATCCACCCAGGCGGACTGCTGGGGGGCGGTGGTGATGTAACCCCAGCAGAGGGAGGGGCAGTCTTATGCCCAAGGATCAAAATAGCCTCAAGTCAGCCTGCTCCGCTGTGGCCCATGAGAAATACTCACACATCCTTGCCTTGCCTCCTCTGTTCCAGCCTGACATCCCCTCCCTCCCCACCCCCGTTATACATTTGCATGCACCAAACATCAGAGCTCCAAAATATATGAAGAAAACATTTACAGAATTGAAGGGAGAAGTAGACAGCTCTACAATAATAGTAGGAGACTTCAATACCCCACTCTCAATAACGGATAAAACAACTAGACAGGATCAACAAGGAAATAGAAGACTTGAACAACACTATAGGCCAATTGGACTTGACATACGTCTACAGATCTCTACTGTGCCTTTGTGACAGCCTGAGAGTGAAACCAAGGGTCCCTTTCCTGAGATTGAGCACTGCACGTTGGGAGGGGGGAACGTAAGAATGGTGGTGTCCAGGCTGCTCCCGTTGTTCTGATGTGCTCCTGCATCAGCCCTGGGAGCACAGAGCACATCTCTGAGAGTCTGAGCAGCATGTAGCTTGCTCCCCTCTCCTCCCACCTCCCTGCCTCCAACACGTCCTGGAGGGGGTGGAGGTGCCTTCCCCTGTGCAGCCAACTGTCCTAACCTTTGAGCTGTTGACCAATATTGAACCGGCCCATGCATCTGCCCTGTGTTCTTCCTCCCACGTGGGGGTCAGTGTATTTCCAGGGGTCCTCCTTGCTGCGTGACACCCTTGAGGGCGCTGCCTCTCCGTGCTTCCCACCTAGGCTAGACTGAGTCCTGCCCTGGGGCAGTGGCAGGCACCACGCTTCAGCCCACGCTTGGCTGTTTAGGAACTGAGCATGACACGTGTGGGGCTGGCCAAGCCCCTCTGCTTCTCCTCCTCTTCCTTCTTCTCTCCCGGGCAAGTCGCTTAGCTCCTCTGAACCTCAGTCTTTCATCTGTGAAACACGCATGGATAATCACACCTACCCTGCTGCTCTGGTGAGGCTTAAAAGAGGGGCGGGGCTCACAAAGTACTTTGAAGAGTGCAGAGTTGTCCTTTCCAGGCCTTTGACTGTGCCTTAAAGGGGACGGACTGCCGGGAGATCACAGGTGAGCTTTCCAAAACACGGTGGGAGGGAAGGTGCAAGAATGAGTCAAACTCTTGACCATAATGAGGTATGGGGCGATGGGGAACTGGCAGCACACAGAGAGCTGTGGTCTCAAACCAGGGGAGACCAGCTCGTATTATTATATTTTGGCACAAAGGACAAAAGTGCTTGATTAGCATGTCTCAGCTTCTCACACAAACGTGATTTTCTCAGCACACTGCGCTGGGGAGGAGGGCTGGCTCTCAGCTCCCCAGGGCTGACTAAGTGGCACGATGAGATGGGGGGAAAGGGCCCACCGGGCTCACCCAAATGTCTTCACAGGCCTTTATCAGAAGGCTGGGAGGAGACAGTCCTTCTCTTTTATAACACATGCTGTTTAATCTTGTCTGATAATGACAACAACCTACACTCTTATTGCAATTTGCAAAACACTTTACCTTACAATGTTTAATGTAACACTTGCAGTAAACCTATGAGGTATGTATTACACTCATACACATTTTAAAGATGAGGAAACAGAGGCTCAGGGGAGAAGGTGGTGGTGCAGTCAAGAGCACTAGCTGTGAAATCAACTGATTTGCTCCAATCTTGGTCTCCCACTCAGCTTCAGTGTGATCTTGGACACAATGCTTAAATCTTTGTACTTCTACTTTCTCATCTGTGAAATGGGGATAATCATGGCTCTTCCACAGCGTTGTCGGGAGGATGGCCTCAGAAAATGCAGGTAAAGCACTAAATTCAGTGCGTGGCAGGGAAGCTTCTACTCGTATTCAGTAAATGCCTGAGCAGTGACTTAAACCCAGGTCTTCTGATGCCAAAGTTTGAGCTCTTTCAATGGGGTGGTGCTGCTCTTAATTTTTACTTTACACACTTCAGTTGGCTGCTAGCCCTGGAAAGCACATGCATACTCTTTCTCTCTCTCTCTCTCACACACACACACACACCCCTCTCTACCTTCTTATTCCCCTCTATCCCAACCTCTGAATCCAAGGGAAATGGGGGGACCTAGCTCATTTTCAGATGGAAAGTACCTGCCACGGAAAGACGACTCTCTTCGTCTCTTTCCAGACCCAGAACAGCCACTTCGGGCCAGAGGCATGTCCTGAAGTTCTCAGGAGGGAGAGGGGAAAGCACGGTTGACAATCACCCTAGGACATCCTCCACACTGCTGGGGGCCCTGATTGTCACTGAATGACAGGAGGAAAGCCCTGTTGGGCTGGCCCCGGATGCAAGATGTGTGCACAACAGAATGCAGGTATGGAGTCTTGCCGCCTTTCTCCATCCTCTTGGAGAGCCATGGGGCCCAGGGAAAATCAAGTGGAAGTAGTCTTTGTCCTCTTGGAGGTGGGCCAAGGGCTTCTCGAAAGGACACTATGCACTTCACAGGCCCTTTGGGATTGGCGACTTCGGTCCCATGGTAGCTGGTGGCTCTGGAGTGGGTCTAGGCTGTCCTGTGAGCTACTTTAATCTGGCCACAACCTTCCTCTTCCTCTCCATCCCCCAGCAGTGATGCCCCCGGGGGCCAGGAGTACCCCCTCTCTGGGAGATGTGGCTGTAGTAGAGTTGCTGGTAATTTGCGGACCTCAGCTGATGAGAACACTGGCTTTCAAGGAGCTCAGTCCTCATTTCCTTAAGCCCCACAATCAGGTTCTCTCCTTCCTCAACTACACGTACCATGTGCTTCTTCAGGGCCAGGCACCCGGCTGAGCTCAGGGTGGCAGTGGAAAGAGCACGGGCTGCAAATGAATCCTCTACTCTGCTCTGGCAACATGAGAGCTCTCTTCCCTTGGGCCAACTGCTCACCCTCTGAACCTCAGTTTCCTCATTTACAAAAGGAGGATAGTAAGACCTACGTCGGTGTTGTAATGTTAATGAGATAACCTATGGAAAACACCCAGCACAGCATCTGGCCTCTGTTGAATGCTCCATAAACATCGATTTCTTACTATTTCAAGATTTTCCAAGCCTCTGTCAAAACTTTTCTAAGTTCAGTGGCCAAACATGTTTATACTGTGTACTTGTGGTAGACACAGCTGGAAATCCTTTTACCAGGCTGTTAGTTCCCAGTTTCTCTAAGTGTTGGCTATTAATGGCTCATAGCTGCTGCTGTTATCTGGAGAATTGCCCTCAGCTAAAACAGAAGCCACCTCATCTGGGAGGTTATTCCCCCTATACACTCCTCACCCGTTGGGGCAGCTCACAGACAGTGACTGACTGTCACCAAGTACAGAAGAATGGACCCTTGTCACCAGGTACAGAAGAATGGACCCTTGTCACCAGGTACAGAACAGTGGCCCCTTGCTTCAAGATGTGACCACCTCTACCAGTTGTGCAATTCTTGCTCCAGACTGCCTGAGGGATAAGACTGAGACTAGGCTCTAGCTGAGCCCACATCCTTGCTTAGTGTCTTCCCCTCCCTGCCCTGCTTCCCTCATTCTATTCGTCCTAAGAGCACTCCCCCAATAAATCACTGCATTCGATCCCCTGTAAGTCTTTGCTTCTTGGGAATCCACCCTATGGCAGGTCGTATGCCATTTCTACTTGTGTAATTAAAAACACGTTATATTCTTGCATCCTTGCCCTCTGGGTATTGTATGGCTGGGAATCCCCACCCTCTTGTAACATAATGTGTGGCTGGGAATTCCCAATTTATTGAGAGCTGAGACTCAGTCTAATAATATCAAGTGTGTGCACTTGGTTGATCTCGACAACACTAAATTTCTCCTGAGTCTCAGTCATTAACCATGGCTGCTTGCCCCATTCTCACAACAATGTCCCCTGGTCAAAGCATCATCAACTTCCTCTGCTGTTCCACTGAATGCTCTTCTTTGCCTAAGATAGCAGTCCAGTGCCCACACAAAAGTGACCAGAGCTGTCTGCCTTGCCATTGTTGGTTTCTCACACATCAATGTTCACCTGAGAAACTTATATGTGTTGCTCAAATGGTATAACTGAAGTGTAACATTTTAGAGCTGGAAGGGACAGCCCCAAGGGGCCTAGCCCAGTGGTCCTCAACGGGGGGTGATTTTGTCCCTTAGGGGACACTTGGCAATGTCTGGAGACCTCTTCAGTTGCCACAACTGGGGAAGGGGTGGTGGCTCCTGGCATCTGGTGGGTAGAGTCCACAGATGCCACTAAACATCCTACAATGCACAGGACAACCCCCTGAAACCAAGAATTATTCAGCCCAAAGTGCCAACAGTGCTGAGGTTGAGAAATCCTGCTCTATCCTGCCATCTTGATATCAGGGAGTGACTGAGGACTCCAGAGGTGGCAGTGGCAGGATTAAAATCTGCCTTGTTCTTTCTACTGATCTTACTGTCTCCTTATGTTGTCATAGCATCAGTCCTACATAGCAAGTGTGTGGTAACAGTCTCTCTATAGGATAGAAATCTCCCAGTGCAAGAGCATATCAAGAAATTCTTATTTCTAAATGGACACTCATGAGGTATCCACCCCAGCGTGGTGAATTACCATCCCTGCAAAAAATTATAAATGATATTCTCAACTTTGATATTTGGTTCTAGTCCTTTATCAAACCCACATAATTATTTATTTTGTACTATAGTTTGTTAAAACATTTCTATGTATTGAGACAATTATACCCAGAAGTGGAATGTCTGGTCTATTAGTCATGTTTCAATTGTTGGGTTTATAACCAGATACACTGTGAATTTGTTTGCTTCCCTGTGGAGGGTCTATTTTTTCCTTTAAGAACTTTTTTCTTAAATAAAAAAATTTAATTACAGTGTTTATCAAACATAAGTAATATGGAGAAAAATAAAAAACACATATATATTTCTCACCTGGTTCTAAAACTGTTTGTTTGCCATGTTTAAAAATTAATGTTATAAGCACAATTGAAGCCTTCTATTTTATCCCCCTACCCTTAAAATATCAACAATTAAAGATAAAGAGAGAATCCTAAAAGCCACAAGAGAAAACCAACAAGTTATAGACAAAGGAAACTGCATAAGGCTATCAGCTGACTTCTCAGCAGAAACCTTACAGGCTAGTAGGGAGTGGCATGATATATTTAAAGTGCTTAATGGAAAAAACCTACAGCCAAGAAAACTCTACCCGGCAAGATTATCATTCAGAATGAAAGGAGAGATAAAGAGTTTCCCAGACAAGCAAAACCCAAAGGAGTTTAAATCAAGGAACCAGCTTTACAAGAAATGATAAAGGGACTTATTTAAGTGGGAAACAGAAGACCACAAATAGGAATGAGAAAATTATCAAAAAAAGCAATAAAATCACTGGTAAAGGCAAATATGCAGTAAAGGTAAGAGATCAACCATCTATGAAGCTAATATGAAGGTCAAAAGACAAAAGTATAAAATTATCTATTTCCATGATAAGAGGATAACAGATACACACACACAAAAAAAAGAGGTTAGATGTGATATCAAAAACATAAAATGTGGGAGGAGGGGAGGAAAAGAGTAGAGCTTTTAGCAAGTGATCAAACTAAAGAGATGGTCAACTTAATATAGATTGCTATATATGTAGGTTATTATACATGAACCTTGTGGTAATCACAAACCAGAAACCTATAATAAATACACAAAATATTAAGAGAAAGGAACCCAAACATAATACTAAAGAAAGCGATCAACCACAAAGGAAGAGACCAAGAGAAGAAGAAAGGAATAGAGAAGAACTACTAAAACACTCAGAAAAAAAAGTAACAAAATTGCAGTAAGTACATTCTTATCAATAGCTACTTTAAATGTCAATGGACTATACACTCCAATCAAAAGGCATAGGGTGGCTGATTGGATAACAAAGAAAAACCCATATATATGCTGCATATAAGACACATTTCAGACCTAAAGACATTCATAAACTGAGAGTGGAGGGATGGAAAAAGATACTCCATGCAAGTGGCAATGAAAAGAAAGCTGAGGTAGCAATACTTATCTCAGACAAAATAGACCTTAAAACAAAAACTGTAAGAAGAGACAAAGAAGGGCACTACATAATGATCAAGGGAACAATCTAACAAGAGGATATAACACTTCTAAATGTCTATGCACCCAACATAGGAGCACATAAATATATAAAGCAATTATTTTTTTTATTTTTATTTTTTATTTTCCCTCAAACTTCATTAGATTTTAAAAAATGGCATATTTTACTGGTAACAGGTCAGATAGCATAGAAACAGTTTGTTCATTGCAGTAGTTCAAATAACATAGAAATATAAGGAAAATATTAATAATCCCCCTGACTCTCATCCCTTGGTCCCCCCCACCCCAGGTAACAAATAGTAACAGTTTTGCATGTATCCTTCTATGCCATGCTCTGTGTTTATACATATGGACATGTGCGTGGTGATGGGTTGTAGTTGGTGTTTTGGTGGTGAACATGATGTAATCTGTGCAGAAGTGGAGGTGTAGTGATGTACACCTTAAATTTTTACAATGTTGTAAACCAATGTTACTGCAATAAACAAAAAAATTTAAAAAATAAATAAATAAAAATAAAGCAATTATTAACAGACATAAAAGGAAAAACAGACAGTAACACAATAACAGTAGGGGACTTTAACACTCCACGTACAAGAATGGATAGATCATCCAAACCAAAGATCAATAAGGACACATTGGCCTTAAATGACACATTAGACCAGCTGGACTTAGTAGATATACACAGAACATTCCATTCAAAAACTGCAGAACACACATTCTTTTCAAATGCACATGGAGGGGCTGGACCCATGGCTTAGTGGTTAAGTGCACATACTCCGCTACTGGCTGCCCGGGTTCAGATCCCAGGCATGCACCAATGCATCGCTTGTCTGGCCATGCTGAGGCAGCATCCCACATACAGCAACTAGAAGGATGTGCAACTATGACATACAACTATCTACTGGGGCTTTGGGGAGGAAAAGGGGGAAAAAGGAGGAGGATTGGCAATAGATGTTAGCTCAGGGCCGGTCTTCCTCAGCAAAAAGAGGAGGAGTGGCATGGATGTTAGCTCAGGGCTGATCTTCCTCACAAAAAAAAAAAAAACTGCACATGCAGCATTCTCCAGGATAGATCACCTATTAAGCCACAAAACAAGTCTCAATAAATTTAAGAAGATTGAAATAATACCAAGCATCTTTTCTCACCACACAGTATGAAACTAGAAATCAACTACAAGAAGAAAATTGGGAAAGCCACAAATATGTGGAGATTAAACAAAATGCTACTGGACAACAATTGGGTCAAAGAATAACTCAAAGGAGAATTCAAAAAATACCTGGAGACAAACGAAAATGAAAATACGACATGCCAGAATTTATGGGCTACAGCAAAAGGGGTTCTAAGAGGGAAGTTTATAGCAATACAGGTCTACCTCAACAAACAAGAAAAATCTCAAATAAACAATCTAACAGTGAAACTAAAGGAACTGAGAAAATAAGAACAAAGCCCAAAAGCACTAGAAGGAAGGAAATAATAAAAATCAGAGCAAAAATAAATGAAATAGAGTCTAAAAGAAAAATCAATGAAACAAAGAGCTGGTTCTTTGAAAAGATAAACAAAATTGACAAGCCTTTAGCTAGACTCACCAAGAAAAAAAGAGAGAAGGGTCAAATAAATAAAATCAGAAATGAAAGAGGAGAAATTACAAAGGACACCTCAGAAATACAAAAGATTATAAGAGAATACTATGAAAAGCTATACGCTAACAAACTGGATTATCTAGAAGAAATGGATAAATTCTTAGAATTATACAACACTCCAAAACTGAATCAAGAAGAAATAGAGAATCTGAATAGACCAGTCACAAGTAAAAAGATTGAAACAGTAATCAAAAATCTTCCAAAAAATTAAAGTCCAGGACCAGACGGCTTCCCTGGTGAATTCTACTAAACATTCAAAGAAGACTTAATACCTATCCTTCTCAAACTCTCCCAAAAAATTGAAGAGGGGGGGAAGCTTCCTAACTCATTCTGCAAAGCTAACATTACCCTGAAACCAAAATCAACAAGGACAGCACAAAAAAAGAAAATTACAGGGCAATATCACTGATGAACATCAATGCAAAAACCCTCAACAAAATGCTAGCAAATTGAACATAACAGTATATTAAAAGGATCATACACCATGATCAAGTGGGATTTATTCCAGGGATGCAGGGATGGTTCAGCATCCACAAATCAATCAACGCAATACACTACATTAACAAAATTGGGAATAAAAATCACATGATCATCTCAATAGACGCAGAGAAACATTTGACAAGATACCGCATCCCTTTATGATCAAAACTCTCAATAAAATGGTTATAGAACGAAAGTACCTCAACATAATAAAGGCCATCTATGAAAACCCATGGCTAATGTCATTCTCAATGGAGAAGAACTGAAAGCTACCCCTCTATGAACAGGAACCAGACAAGGATTCCCACTTTCATGACTCTTATTTAACATAGTATTGGAAGTCCTAGCCAGAGCAATCAGTCAAGAAAAGGAAATAAAAGGGATCCAAGTTGGAAAGGAAGACGCGAAACTGTCACTATTTGCAGATGACATGATTTTATATATAGTAAACTGTAAAGAATCCACACAAAAAATTTTAGAAATAATAAATGAATACCGTAAAGTTGCAGGATACAAAATCAACATACAAAAATCAGCTGCATTTCTATACACTAACAATGAAGTAGCAGAAAGAGAAATTAAGAATACAATCCCATTTACAATTGCAACAAACAGAATAAAATACCTAGGACTAAACTTAACCAAAGAGGTGAAAGATCTGTACACTGAAAACTATAAAACATTGTTGAAAGAAATAGACGAAGATGCAGAGAAGTGGAAAGATATTCCGTGCTCTTGGATTGGAAGAATTAATATAGTTAAAATGTCCATACTTCCTAAAGCAATCTACAGATTCAGTGCAATCCCTATCAAAGCTGCAACAGCATTTCCCACAGAAATATAACAAAGAATCCTAAAATTTATATGGAACAAATAAAGACCCCAAATAGCCAAAGGAATCCTGAGAAAAAAGAAGAAAGCTGGAGGTATCACACTCCCTGACTTCAAAATATACTACAAGCTATAGTAATCAAAACAGCATGGTACGGTCACAAAAACAGACACAGAGATCAATGGAACAGAATCAAGCACCCAGAAATAAACCCACACATCTACGGACAGCTAATTTTCAACAGGGAAGCCAAGAGCACACAACGAAGAAAGGAAAGTCTCTTCAATAAATGGTGTTGGGAAAACTGAACAGCCACATGCAAAAGAACGAAAGTAGACCATTATCTTACACCATACACAAAAATTAACTCAAAATGGATTAAAGATTTGAATGTAAGACCTGAAACCATGAAACTCCTAGAAGAAAGCATAGGCAGTACACTCATTGACATCGGTCTTAGCAGCATATTTTCAAGTACCATGTCTGACCAGGCAAGAGAAACAATAGAAAAAATAAACCAATGGGACCACATCAAAGTAAAAAGCTTCTGCATGGCAAAGGAAACCATCAACAAAAGGAAAAGTCAACCTAACAATTGGGAGAAGATATTTGCAAACCATATATCTGATAAGGGATTAATATCCAAAATATATAAAGAACTCAGACACCTCAACAGCAAAAAAACTAACAACCCAATTAAAAATGGGCGAAAGATCTGAACAAACATTTTTCCAAAGAAGATATACAAATGGCCAGCAGGCACATGAAAAGATGTTCAACATCACTAATTATTAAGGAAATGCAAATCAAAACTACAATGAGATATTACCTCATGCCTGTCAGAATGGTTATAATTAATAAGACAGGAAATAATAAGTGTTGGAGAGAATGTGGAGAAGAGGGAACTCTCCTACACCACTGGTGGGAGTGCAAACTGGTGCAGCCAATATGGAGATTCCTCAAAAAATTAAGAATAGAATTACCATACCGTTCAGCTATTCCACTGCTGGGTATTTATCCAAAGAACATGAAAACATGAATGCGTAAGGATATATGCACCCTTATGTTCATTGCAGCATTATTCACCATAGCCAAGAGTTGGAAGCAACCTAGGTGTCCATCAAGGGATGAATGGATAAAGGAGATGTGGTATATATACACAATGGAATACTGCTCCACCATAAATAGGATGAAATCTGACCATTTGTGACAACATGGATGGACCTTGAGAGTATCATACTAAGTGAAATAAGTCAGAGGGAGAAAGTCAAATACCATATGATCTCACTCATAAGTAGAATATAAAAACAACAACAAACACACACATAGAGCCAGAGATTGGATTGGTGGTTACCAGAGGGTAATGTGGGAGTGAGGAGGGTGAAAAAGGTGATTAGGCACATGTGTGTGGTGATGGATTGTAGATAGTCTTTTGGTGTGAATATGATGTAATCTACACAGAAATTGAAATATAATGATGTATACCCAAAATTTATATAATATTATAAACCAATGTTATGACAATAAAAGAAAGAGAGAGAAAATAAGAAAGATCTCAAAGTCCCCACCTTAAGAACCTAGGGGAAAAAAAAGAGCATAATAAATCCAAGCAGAAATCAATGAAACAATAAGGAGCAGAAATCAATTAAATTCAAAACATTAAAACAATAAATAAAATGAAGAGCTATTCTTTGAAAAGATCAATAAAATTTACACACCTCTAATAAGACTTAACAAAGAAAAAGAAAGAAGACACAATCTGGAATGAAACAGGGGATATCATTACAGAATCTGCAGACACCAAAAGGATAATAAAGAAATCTACAAACAACTCTACACACGTAAGTTTGACAATTTAGATGAAATGGACCAAATCCTTGAAAAACACAAGCTATCACCACTCACCCTAATGAAATAGATCATTTGAATAGCCCTGTAACTATTAAGGAAATTTAACCAATAATTTTAAAACTCCAAAAAAAGAAATCTCCAGGTCCAGATGGTTTCATTGGAGAATTCTACCAAACATCTAAAGAAGAATTAACAATAATTCTACACAATCTCTTCATTTTCTAAAGCTAATATTACCCTGATACAAAAACCAGACAAAGGCAGTACAAAGAAAAAGAACTACAGGCCACAAATCTCCATGAATATAGACACAAAAATATTTAACAAACTGTTAATGAATAGAATTCAGCAATATATAAAGAATTATACAGCATGACCAAGTGAGTTTATTCCAGGGATGCAAGACTGATTCAATATTCAAAAATCAATCACTGCAATCCCTCATATTAAAAGAATAAAAAAAGAGAAATATTATGATCATATCAACCATTGTAAAAAAGAAAAATATCCCATCTGATGAAATTCAACACGTATTAAAGATAAAAACTCTGAGAAAATAGGAATAGAGGAAAACTTCCTGAACTTGAAAAAGCATATCTACAGCTAACATCATCCTTAATAGTCGATGACTGAATGTTTTCCCTCTAGGATCACAAACAAGACAAAGATGTCTGTTCTCACCACTCTTATCTAAGTTCTGGAAATTCTAGTCGGTGCAATAAGGCAAGAAAAAAATTAAAAGCATATAGATCTGAAAGGAGGAAATAAAACTGTCCCTATTTGTAAATGATATAATTGTCTCTATAGAAAATCACATAGAATATACAAAAAAGAAAAAAATCCTAATAAGTGAATTCAGCAAGGTTGCAGGATACAGTATATACAATTACATTTCCATATGCTATTAATGAACCTAGGGACACTGAAATTAAAAATACAAATTAGCATTTACAATAGACAAAAAATAAAATACTTAGGTGTAAAGCTAACCAAATATGTACAGAATTTTATGGTGAAAACTACAAAGCATTAACGAGAGAAATCAAAGAATATCTAAATAAATGGAGACATACTATGTTCATGATTAAAAGATTCAGTAAAGATGTCAATTCTCCCCAAATTGATAATGAAATTCCTATTAAATTCTAGCAAGACTTTTTATAAATATAAACAACATAATTCTAAAATTTATATGGAAATGCAAAGGAACTTGGATAGCTAACACAATTACAATAAAGAAGAAGAAAGTGGGAGGAATTAGTCTACAGATTTCAAGATATTGTATAGCTATAGTGGTCAAGACTGTGTGATATTGGTGGCGGATGAACACAGAGATCAAAAAAACAGAGAAAAGATGTTCCTGCACAGGAAAAGATATTCAACATCATTAGCCTTTGGGAAATGGAAATTAAAACCACAGTGAGATATTGTTGCACATCTATCAGAGTGGCTAAAATAAAAAATGACTATACCAAATACTGGCAAGGATATGAAGAAACTTGTTCACTCACATGTTGCTGGTGGGAATGTACAGCCACTCTGGAAAATAGTTTGCCAGTTTCCTCAAAACCTAAACATGAAACTACCATATTACCCAGCAACTGCATTCTGGGGCATTTATCCCAGAGAATGAAAACTTATGTTGTCAAAAACCTGTATACAAATGTTTATGGCAACTTTATTCATAATAGTCAAAGACTGGAAACAATTCAGATGTCCTTCAATTGGTGGATGATTAAACAAACTGAAGTACATCCATACCATGGAACTAGCAATACATGCAACAACCCAGATGAATCTCCAGATAATTATGCTGAGTGACAAAAAGCCAGTTCCAAAAGGTTACATGCTGTATGCTGACATTTACGTAACATTGCTGAAATCATGAAAGAATAGAAATGAAGAACAGATTAATGGTTGCCAGGGATTTGGATGGGATGGGAACAGGAGGGGAATGAGTGTGGCAACATTAGGGATCCTCCTGGTGATGGAAATGTTTGGTCTCTTGACTGTACCAAAATCTCAATATTCTGGTTGTGATATTGTAGCATAGTATTGCAAGATGTTACCTTTGGAGGAAACTAAGTGAAAGTTACACAGGATCTTTATGTACTATTTCTAACAATTACATGTGAATCTATAATTTTTCATCTGAGTCTCAGTTTCATCATCTGTATCTACTCCCAAGGTCAATATTATTATTTTATTTTATTTTATTTTACTTTATTTTTTGCTGAGGAAGATTCATCCTGAGCTAACATCTGTTGCCAATCTTCCTCTTTTTTTGCTTGAGGAAGATTAGCCTGGGTCACCACCACAGCATGGTTGACCAGTGGTGTAGGTCTGTGCTGGAATCCAAACCTGCGACCCTGGGCTACTGAAGCAGAGCACCCCGAACTTAACCACTACACCATAGGGCCAGCCTCACAAGGTCAATATTATTATTAATTTATCCAGTCTTCTTTCTTCTTGAGGCAATTTTGGTTTATTATTTTTTTAGAAAAAATAAATTTTCATATATACTGATATATAAATTTTTGTTATTTGTCATATTGCTTTTTCTACCTGTAATTATGTCTCTCTTTTTCTCATTAAAAAAATTGTATATGCATTTTGCCCACAATCAGTGTTGTGTAAGGTTTGTTTAGTTTTTCTCTTCAAATAACTGATTTTTAGTATGCTGAGCCTGTCTAAATTTTGTTTATTTTTATAATTTGTTATTTTCTGTCTTTATTATTGCCTTGCTTCTATGTCCACACAAGGACTTATACACGAATATTAATAGCAGCCTTATTTGTAGTAGCCAAACTCTGGAAACAATCCAAATGTCCCTTAACAAGTGCATGAGTAACAATATTCATGTATCATGGTACACGCGTGCCATGAAATACTACTCAGTAAATAACAAAAAAAACTATTAGTACACAAAGCAGCATGGCTATAACTCAAAACCATCATGTTGAGTGAAAAAAGAGTACTTTATGGTTCTAGCCATATAAAATTTTAGAAAAGATAGGGGCCGGCCTGGTGGTGCAAGTGGTTAAGTGTGCGCGCTCGCTGCGGCGGCCCGGGGTTCTCCGGTTAGGATAGCCGGCGCGCACTGATGCACTGCTTGTGGAGCCATGCTGTGACGGCATCCCATATAAAGTATGGGAAGATGGGCACAGGAAAAAAAAAAAAGAGGAGAATTGGCATCAGATGTTAGCTCAGGGCTGGTCTTCCTCACCAAAAAAAAAAATTTTTAGAAAAGATCAACTAATCAATAGTGACAAAAACACATCAGTGGTTGTCTGAATTGGAGATGAGGGGGATTACTGTTGACTGGAAAAGGGTACAAGCATGATGGAAATATACTATATACGAAGCTGTATATACTATTTCTGGGTTGTGGTGGTAGTTACATAGGTACATAAATTTTTTAAACTTATCAAACTCTACGGTTAAAACTGGGTAAATTTTTCTGAGTTTAAATTATGCCTTCATAAGCTTTTTTTATGTGTGTGTGTGTGAAGAAGATCAGCCCTGAGCTAACATCCGATGCCAATCCTCCTCTTTTTGCTGAGGAAGACTGGCCCTGGGCTAATATCCGTGCCCATCTTCCTCCTCTTTATATGGGACGCCGCCACAGCATGGCTTGCCAAGTGGTGCGTCGGTGCGCGTGCCCAGGACCTGAACCTGCAAACCCTTGGGCCGCCGAAGCGGAGCACGTGCACTTAACTACTGCACCACCAGGCCGGCCACTTCATAAGCTTATTTTTTAAAAATACTATGAGATATCATTTCTAACCCACTGGAATGGTTAACATTAAAAAGACTGACAATACAAATATTGTGAGGATATGGAGCAATTAGAACTCTCATACATTGTTGTGTGAGTGTAAAGCGGTACATTCACTATGGAAAACTCTTGGGCAGCTTTTAATAAAAATAAACATACACCTACCTTATTACCTGGAAATTCTACTTCTATGTATATACCTAAGAGAAATGCAAACAAATGTCCACAAAAAGACTTTTCCAAAAATGTCCGTAACAGCTTTTTTCACAATAGCCAAAAATGGAAACAATTCAAATGTCCATCTACAAGCGAAAGGAGATAAATAAATTGTGGTATAGTCATACCGCGAAATACTACTCATTAAAAAAATAATGAATTACTGATACACACTAGACCACGATGAATCTGTATGTATATCTGTATCCTGTGTGAGTCTGTGTTAGTGGGCTGCAGCTGGTCGGTCATATGCTCAGCAGCCTTGGATACCAGCCCTCTCTTTCTACCCATCTCTCCTGGGTTTTTGGTATTCATTGTCTTGTGAGACCAGTTTTTGGCTGGCTTGTAAATCATTCTGGTGTTTCCTCTTGTTTGGAAACTCCCTACCCTGTCCCCTGACCTGCTGGGAAGTCTGGGCACTGGGTAAGAAGGCACGTACATTTAAATTGACTCAGATGACCTCTGAGCCAAACTTTAGCAGGAAAACCCCTTCCTCCTTTAGTCTTTGATGTACCCTTCCTTGTCTACTTCTCCTCACCTTTCCTCACCTGAAGCCTGAGAATAGGGAGTGGGCCAGGGCAAGAGGATCAAAATGCCCCTCTACCTGCTTTTGGTGTCAACATTAGCCCAGTCTGATGCTGAGTGGTCAGCCAGATCACAAAGTATTTGAGAAAAAAACTGGAAAAATCAATACAATGTTTTTGCCTGGAGTTTTTCCTCTACACAGCTCCCTGGAGAGCCTGTGGTGTCCATAGTGACTAACCCTGGGGGATCCTGGGAGCTGGCCAAAGATCAGCTCAGTTGAACAAACAGCTGACATGGGAATTGATTCTCATTCCCCAGACTCATGTTCACTTTTACAGCAGTTCAGGCACCACGAGGACAAAAACGGCCTGACAAGCATCTGACAGCAGTCCAACCTTCTTCCCCAAGCATTTTCTTCCTCTTCTCCATCCCAGGAGACATCAGCCTAAGCAACCTCTTGCCCAGTCAAAAGGCCTTGAACTGGCTTTTCTGAAGAGGATCAATTAGCAAACCAGCACTGGACCGTTCTTTATTCCAGGCTGCAGCAGGGTGAGGCACTCATTAATAAAATGGATAGAGTCAAATTAAATATCCCTTAATAAAATGCATGAGTCTAAGGAAAGACTTGGAGAATTGATTAGCTGTCCTACTAATTATGATTTTCTTTGCACAAAATATGGGGTCTGTTTCTGCTATTGAAGACCAACTTAATAGAAAGAAGCCTGACATGGATTACGTGGGATTTCCCTTTATTAGATCTCTTGGTTCCAGAGCCCTTTGCTTTCGATCTAAGCTTTGCTCAAGGAGAAAGCCTTCGGTAGAGCCGTGAAGAGCCCTTAAACATCCACTGCCTCCTGGTGGCAACATTCTAACCAGATGAGGCAGGCAAGTTATTTAGTCCAGGATAAGCTTGAGAAGCAAGAGGCCAGGCATGGTTTCAGGTTCTCAGTGAAGGAGGAGATGAAACAACTGATAGCTTATAGAATAGAGACAACATGTTGAGAGAATACACACCACCCTACCCACTACTCCATCAGGCATATCCTTGGTTAGATACCTACATTTCCAGGAAAGAGAAGTTCTGTGGTTTACACTGTGGGAGGCAGATTAGAAACCAGTCTACCATAGGCATTAGATCTTCAAGTGTTGAGATGAGGAGTGTTTGCAGGAAAGTGTTTATGAATTTGCACATTCTTGGAGGGAACGCCTTCAAAAATTCACCTTATGTTGACACCTAGAATTTAGAGTTGACTTCAAAGCTGACAGGTATAGATTTAGCATGAATCCAACTGAACCTGAGATTATGGATCTTCACAGATTTGTGGGTAAGAAAAAGAGAAGAGCGAAGAGTGCAGGGAACAAAAGGGAGTTGAGGGAATTCTGAGGAATCTATCAAATCAACAGCACTTACTGAGCCCTGTGCGCTTAACATAATGCTTTGTGCTAAAAGGATTCAGAAGTGTTAGATGTGGGCCTGGCCCACAGAGGGGACAAGACATGCATGCATAAAATGATGAAGAAACATCCTAGGCAGCACCTAATTCAGGACCAAGTTGTGTGGGACCACTGGGAAATGCATGAACAACAAATCAGCAAAAGGAGCGAGTCTGTGGCCTTTCTCCAGAGGTCAGGGGAACTTGTAGGTGTGGAGTGAGACATGAGCAGGATCCTGAAGAAGAATTTGGATCAGCTGAGGAGAAGAAATGGGGAGGGGGAGACTTTCCTGGTTTGAGCGGAAGAGGAACAAAAGCTTGGAGCAGAGATTGAGTGCAGAATGATCATGGGACAAGAAGGAAGTAGAGAAAGAGTGGAGATGAGTCCCTAAGAGAAGAGCTAAGCCAGAGCGGGTCTTGTAAGCTGATGACTTGTTTGATTTCATGTTTTAGGAAATACAAAGCTTTACTAGTAAATCTATCAATTCAGCCGTTGTCACTGACACTGGCACTCCGGGACCAGAGGGAGACAAGGGAGGCTAAGGAGGCACTTGCCTCCAGTGCATAATTTAAGGGGGCACCTTAAATCTCAGTAATCAAGGTAAACAATATTCTAATGCCACAGTTAAAAGACAAGTTAATGTAAAAAAATCCATGGTGAACAAAATATCGAGATCAGTAAAGTAGCATGCTGAGCCATATTACAGCCTGAGACGAAAGCAAAAATAACTAATACCAATCTTGTCCTCTTTTTGGAAACTCATGACACATATTAGCATATTAAAGCCTTTGGAAAAAACTGCAGAAAAGAATGTATTCAACTTTGTTTAATTCTACAGATCTCAAATGTATTTAACCACATGACCTTTTCCCAAGCAATATCGCATGTAACTGTAGAATAGTTTTCAAGACAAGCTAATATAGTCTAGAGTTTTTTTGACTGATAAAGAAACCAAGGCATTGAAAGTCAACAAGATCTTTCTAGGTAACTAGGAGTAAATCGATGAAAAATGTTGTAAATGTTTGAGTTCTTCTCTTCATTAATAAGTGTGGTATAATGAACAGTTTTTAACCTTTCTTTCATTAGTTTTACAGACTTTAGGTCATTATTATTACTGATTCATCAAGGACTGTGTGTGAATATGATTGTATAAATTGTAAGGAATTGGGTTACATCTGTGCTAACGTCAAGGTAAAATAATAGCCTTAGTTTCTGCTTACTGTAGGAGGAAATGAACACCTAAAACCCTGGTCTTGTTGCAAATAGGTTATAAAATCTGGACAAGATACAAAAACAACTACCTGAGACACTGCAAACAGAGCAACAGCAGGCAATTTTTGAGGAAAGTCGAAGTCTGCAGCACGGAACACAGTGGAACACAAGGAGTTCTCATTTTTTGTGGCTTACTCTGAAAAGAGTAACTTGAAGATGGATCAAAAGAAAGTACATGATCTGACAGGAAACAAATGAACAGAGCCTCATGGATGTATGGAACATTTCAAAATGTCTAACACATGTGTCCTTGTAGTTAAAGGAGAAGAGAAAGGGAAGAGGACAAAGTATTTGAAGAAATAATGGTCAGAAACTTCCAAAATTTGGTTAATGATTTAAATTTACAGATTCCATAGTTCCAGGAATCCCAAACAGGCTAAACTTGAAGAGAACCATACCTAGGCATATCATGCTCTAGCAGGTAAAAACCAAAGATGAAGAGAAAATCATGATTTCTGAGAAAATGACACACTATGTTCAACAACTATTTGAATGGTCACAACTTCTTATCAGAAACCAAGGAGGCCGGCACACAGGGAAACAGCTTGTTTAAAGCACTGACAGAAAAAAAACAAATCAAAACCGTTAACTAGGAATTTTGTATCCCACAAAAATACCTTTAGAGGATGAAGGTAAAATATAGATATTTCCAAATAATAGAAAACTAAGGGTATTTATTGCCACCACACTTGCACTACAAGATATATTACAGTGAGTTCTTTAGGCTGAAGAGAAATGGTAACACAGGAAAACTTAGGAAAGAGTAAATATAGAGATATGCATACAAGATTGTTTCTTCTCTTAATTTCTTTGTAATGCTGTTTAAAGACAAACTTTTAACATCACCTTATAGAGTTTACTATGCATGTAGATGTAATACATACAACTACAACATAAAGTGTGGTGGCAGCACAAATGGATGGACCTATACAATTGTAAGGATTATATATGTTCAAGTGGTATAAGATTAACTCTGAATTATTAACTCTAAGATTAACTCCAAGACTATGAAAAGCTAACGATGTACATTGTAGTTCTTAAAACATTAACTAAAAATATAGCACAAAGAAGTATAGCAAAAAATCCAACATGTAACATTAAAATGGAATTCTAAAATGTACATAAATCAGGCAAAAGAAGGCACAAAAGAGACAATAGAGGAACAGTGTACAGAGGAAATAAACCAAATAAATAAAAGTTGGTAGACCTGAATCTAATCATATTAATAATATCATTAAATTATAATGGACTAAATGTGCCAGACTATCAGAATGGATTTTTTTAAAAGGCAAGATTAAACTTATGTTGTCTACAACAGACATACTTTAAATATAGAGACACAGAAAAATTCAAAGTAAATATATGAAAAAAGACATGCCATGTAAATAGTTAGCATAAGAAGGCTGGAATGGCTATATTAATAGCAGATAGACTCTCAGATAAAGAATAATATTGCCAAAGATAAAGAGAGACTTTTCATAAAGTTAATGTTATCTATTGGCTTTTTAGCTTATTTAATTGAGAAGATATAACAATAATATATAGAGAGAGATAGATATTGATATATATATATATACACACCTAAGAGCCTCAGAATACAAGAAGTGGAAATTAGTAGAATTAAAACATGAACAGACATAATACATAATGCTACTACATAATTACAGTAGAAGAATTTAACACTCCTCCTCACAGTAACTGATGGAACAACTAGACCAAAAATATCAGTAAAAAATAGAGGATCTGCTATTGATCATCTTCATTTAATTTCTATTTGTAAAACACTGTAGTCAACAACAGCAGAATACACATCTTTTTCAAGTGCACATGGATCATTTACAAGCATAGACCATACGTTAGGTCATAACAATAGTTTTAGTTGAAAAGGATTCAATCCATACAAAGTATATTCTCTTACCACAATGGAAACAAATTAGAAATCAATAACAGAAAGGTATCTGGAAATTTTCTAAATATCGGGTAACTGAAAAAACCACTTCTAAGTAATCCAGCGGTCAAAGAAGAAAGCAGAAGGGAAATGAAATATTTGAACTAAATGATGATGAATATACATCATATTAAAATTTGTGGGATGCAGTTAAAGAGTGCTTAGAGGGAAATTTACAACATTAAGTACTTAGAAAAGAAGCAAAGTCTCATATAAGTAATCTAAGGTTGTACTTTTAAAAATTAAAAAAAGTAAAATAGAGTTCAAAATAAACAGAGTTAAAAATTTATAAAACAGTGCCAGTTAAAATAGTATCCAAAAATGGTCTACTTAGGAATGTATCCTACAAAATATGTACAGGACCTATATGCAGAAAACTACAACACACAGATAAAAGAAATCCAGTAAGGATGGCTCCATGCTCTAGTGGCTAAGTTCAGCGTGCTCCACTTTGGCAGCCCAGGTTCGTGGGTTCGGATCCAGGGCATAGACCTATACCACTTATCAGCCATACTGTGGCGGCAACTCACACACAAAATAGGGGAGGATTGGCACAGATGTTAGCTCAGGGCTGGTCTTCCTCAAGCGGAAAAAAAAAAAGAGGAAGATTGGCAGCAGATGTTAGCTCAGGGTGTATCGTCCTCAGAAAGTAAAAAAGAAATCTAGTAAGACCTAAGTAAATGGAGAGACCTACAATATTCATAGATTGGATGACTCAATTTATTAAGATGTCAGTTCTCTCCAAATTGAGCCATAGTTATAATTCAATACAAACCAAAATCCGAAAAAGTTTCTTTTGTAGAGAAGAATAAATTTATGATTCTAAAATTTATATGGGAAGTCAAAGGAATTACAATAGCCAAAACAATTTTGAAAAAGTCAGAGCACCCACACTACTTGATATCAAAACTTATCAATCTACAGTTATCAAGACAGTGTGGCATTGATAAAAAGATAGACACACAGATCAATGAAACAAAAGAGAAGGCCGAAATTCCCACAAATATAGTCAAGAGGTTTTTGGCAAATGTGTGAAAGCAAATCAGTGGAGGAGACATATTCTTTTCACCAAATCGTGCTGGAACAATTGGATATTCATACGCAAAAAAAGTTAACCTCAACCCATACCTCACATCTTACAAAAAATTAATTCAAAATGGATTATAGACCTAAATTGAAAATGTAAAGCTATAAAACATTTAGAAGAAAACATAGGAAAAAAATCTTTGTAACCTTGGGTTAAGCAAAGAATTCTCAGATATGATACCAGAAGTATGACCCATAAAAGAAAAAGTAAATTAGACTCCATCAAAATTAAATTTTTTATTCGTTAAAGACAGTCTAAAAAGAATGAAAAGACAAGCCACATACTGATATTTTCAATACATATGTTTGACAAAGCACTTGTATTCAAAATACATAAACAACTCTCAAAATTCAACAACGGGAAAACAACCCGATTGTTTTAAAATGCAAAAGATTCAAACACTTTACCAATAAAGAAATGCGAATGGCAAACAAGCATAAGAGAAGACACTCACCATCATTAGTCATTATGGAAATACAAATTTAAAACATTAAAAAATTACTACTATATACCTATTAGAATTGTTTTTAAAAAATTGACAATACCAAGTGCTGGTAAAGATGCAAAACTGAAACTCTCATACCTTGTTAACAGGAATGCAAAACGATGCAGCCACTTTGGAAAAACAGTTTGGCAGTTTCTTATAAAGGTCTGCACACCATAATCCAGCAACCCCACTCCTGTGTATCTACCCAAAAGAAATGAAACTTATGTTCACACAAAAATTATACATAAATGTTTATAGAAGATTTATTTATAATTCTCAAAAACTAGAAACAGCCCAAATATCCTTCAACATCTGAAAAGGTAAATAAAATGTGACATACTTTGGCAAATTTAATGCAGTATAACTTGGCAATAATAGGCAACGGATTATTGATACACAAAATCACCCAGGTGACTCTCAGGAGTGTGACACTGAGTGAAGGAATCCACATGCAATAGAGTATGTACTGTATGACTCCACTTATGTACAATACAAGCAAACCTACAGCGAAGAAAAGCAAATCAGTGGTTGCTGTGACCAAGGGTGGAGGGGAGAATGAACTGCAAAGAGGCATCAGGAATCTTTTCAGGATGAGGAAATGTTCAGCATCGTGATTGGAGTAGTAGTTTCACAAGTGTATATAACTGTCAACCTCACGGTATTGCACACTTGAAACATGTAGTTTATTGTAAATAAATGATTTCTCATCAAGTTGTTAAGGAAAAGACATCTCTAATATCATTTTGCTTTCTTATGATGTTCTTCTTTCTCCTAAAAACGAATGAAACAGAAAAAAAATTTGTCTATTAAAGTGATTTGCATAATCAAGTCACTAATATATCATCTTTCTAGAGTGTCTTCTCACCTATCACAATTTTTCTATCTTCTTTCCTTTACCAGCTCCCCTCAGTGCAAGCGGCTAAGTGTTTTGGAGCACTAGCCCCACTCCTGCAGACAGAAGTTCTGTAGCTACTGCCCAGAATTTGGTGCTTCAGGAGATAGTTTGCCCTGGAATTGAGCTCAACTTCTTGAATCCTGCATTTTTCTATTCACTCACATCCAGGCTCAGTCTCTGAGCTCAATGCCGCTGGATTATTGATGCCTCGGGAGATCCTACGCAGGGCTGATTCCCATAAACCACCTGGGACTATAGGCCGGTTTGGCCCAGGAAAACTTGTCAACCAGGGATTTTGTCTTCAATGCCTGGCACTTAGAGTCACAAACTTAGAAGGAGACTTAGAGAACACTGGACAAAACCCTGGCTTCCATTCAACATGACCTTCCCCAACAACTCATCTTCCAGCTTCTTCTTGAACTTTCCAATGATGGAGAACTCACAGCCAGGGTCATTATGGTTCTTTATAGTTGATCAAATCTCTCTCCCTTGAAGTTTACTCCTTTCTAGCCTCTCTCCCTAGCTCATGGGGGACCCAGAGTTCTCACCCCAACCTCTAATTGTCCACAACCCCTTATACACATCTAGGAAGTCCCCACCAGAGGGCACTCCAAGCACTGCTCAGTGTCTCCCCTCTGCAGGCACCTCCTCTGTTTCCATTTCTTCACCCTGCTCTCTGCCCTGTGAAAAGGGGTCAACCACACAAACCAGTCCCTGCCAAGAGATATTTCATTGTCATTTCAAGGCACTCGGTGCTTTAACCCAACTAAAAACAGGTAGATATCTAGGAGTAGAATTGCTGGGTTATATGGTAACCCTAGATTTAACATTTTCAGGAACTGCCAAATTGTTTTCCAAAGATGCTGCACTGTTTTATACTCCCACCAGCAATGCATGAGGGTTCTGATTTCTTCACATCCTCATCAACCCTTGTTACTGTCTGTCTTTTTGATTATAGTGGTTCTGGTGGGTGTGAAGTGGTATCTCATTGTGGTTTTGCTTTGCATTTTCCCTAATGATTAAGGATGTTGAGCATCTTCTTAGATCCTTATTGGACATTTGTGTATCTTCTTTGAAAAAATATCTATTCAAATCCCTTGTCCACTTTTAATTGGGTTATTTGTCTGTTTATTATTGAGTTGTAAGAGTTCTTTATACATTCTGAACCCTAAGTCCTTTATCAGATATATGATTTGCAAATATTTTCTCCCACTCAGTGGGTTGCCATTTTACTTTCTTGGTGGTATCTTTTGAAGAACAAAAGCTTTAAATTTTGATAAAATCCAACTTACCAATCTTCTCTTTTATTGCTTGTGCTTTTGGTGTCATATCTAAGAAATCATTGCCTAACCCCACATAGCAAAGATTTATTCTTGTGTTTACTTCTACGAGCTTTATAGTTTTAGCTCTTACATTTAGCTTTATGATTCACTTTGAGTTAATTTTTGTTTATTGTGTGAGACAGGGGTTCAAATCCATTTTCCTGCATGTGGATATCCAGTTGTTTCAATACAAATTTGTTTAATGAATGAAAAGTTTGATATGACTTGTCTTCAGAGATCACCAGGCATCTAAGTTTTTCCTACAGCTCTTATAGGCTCAAGGAAAATAATGAATCTATTAAGCTGGTACAGGCCAAGGCAAATTTGCTTGTACCTAACATATTTCTAAGGCTTTTAGAAAGGAAAAGAGAGTGCATTAGAACTGTTGACAAAGTGTGATGGCATTTCAGCCACATTAGGCTCTGTCAACTATTCTGCTAGTAGCCAACTGGCGAATGGGGAGGGTTAGAGTATTCCTAGCACCTGTAAGTTTGGGACGAGGAATGCCTCATTTGGGGGAAGAGTAACTTCAGCTGAATTGAGGAGACCAGATAAGGATTAGACAGAGCCCCCAGCGACGAAATGACTACTGTATAGAAGGCTACAAGGCTTACTGTCATCTTTCAAATTTTTCTATTCCAAATTTTCAACTGCAGACGGTCCCCAACTTACAGTGGTTTGACTTACAGTCTTTCAACTGTACGATGGTGCAAAAGTGATACTCATTGAGTAGAAACCCCACTTCAGATTCTGAATTTTGATCTTTTCCTGGGCTAGTGATATGCAGTACGATACTCTCTCGTGATGCTGGGCAGCAGCTAAGAGCTGCAGCTCCCAGCCAGCCACCAGTCACGAGGGTAAATAACTGATACACTTACGACCATTCTGTACCACACAACCCTTCTGTTGTCTGCTTTTAGTACAGTAGTCAATAAGTTACACGAGATATTCAACACTTTATTATAAAATAGGCTTTGTGTTAGATGATTTTGCCCAACTGTGGACTAATATAAGTTGTCTGAGTATGTTTAAGGTAGGCTAGGCTAAGCTATGTTGTTCAGTAGGTTAGGGGTATTAAATGCATTTTCAACTTACAATATTTTCAACTTACGATGAGTTTTTCAGGACATAACCCCATCATAAGTGGAGGAAGATCTGTAAATATATTGGGAGTTTTTTTCATCTTTAAAATTCATCTCTAGTTTCATAAGGGACAGAACGAGGGCCCCATTTATGTTACTGCCTCTGTGAACCCTTCCCGGACTCCTCCAGATACCTCTGCCCTCAGAATTCTAGCTGCCCTGGCTTTCCCAAATCCTCAACTCTGTCTTCTCAACTCAAAGAGACCGTCAGCCTCTGTTTGGGTGACCTTCCCTGGGCTGTGCCTGGAAACCTTCTCTAGTCAATCAGCTGAGGAGATTTTGGGCTCACCGTCTTTAGTTTCCCTTCACTCAGGAATCACTGTCGTGCACTGTCTATGGTTGAACATCTCAACATTGTTTCATATATTTCTCTGGTGTTTTAGTTGTAAACACAGACCTGATTGCTACATTATGACCAGTTGTGGACCTCCCATGTCACAAATTTTGATATGTCATGTTTTTAATTTTTATTTGATTCAAAATATTTTCTAATTTATCTTGTGGTTTCTTCTTTAACGTATAGGTTATTTGAAAGTGCATAGACAATGGGCATAGAGAGGAGTGTTGAAATTTGACTATAGTTATGAACTTTTCTATTTCTCCTTTCAGTTATATAAGGTTTTGCCTTATACATAAGTTTATATCTCCTTTTTTAACTGTTGCTCTAAAGTTTATACAATATACATCTACAACTTACAATTTACTTTCAAATATATTCCTCTATATATAGTGTAAGAATCTTACATTAATGAATGAATTAACAAAATAAATTAATGCATTCATGAATGAATTAACAAAATTTAATTGATCTTATGACATTTGCTAGTTAATGCTGAAAAAAAATATATCCCTTAAAGAAGGATCCATTTCTTCGGGGCCTCTGGCGTAAAGGAAAACAAACCCCATGAAAAGGGACAACCCGGGTGTTTGCTTGTTCCTCTGGATGCTCTCATCTCCCCACTGGCCTCACAGAACTTGGATGCTGCCACACGCTTCTCGGAACAATTCCTTCACCTCTTTCTCACAAGTGTCACTGCCGCATAGACTTAAAACCATCTTTATGAGGTGAGTGGGCAGAAATACAATTAAATTATTTATTGTGAGGCACAGCCATATGGCTTGTGTTTAAAGAAACTCAGCTTCTTCCCTTCTGAAAAAGGAGCTCTAAGAAGAGGCTATTCTCTCTCTCTCTCAGAAGGACTTCTTTCCTTGGGAGGATAAAGAAAGAATCATCATTTGCAAAGGATCAGCCTTGTGTCCAGGCTATGCAACGTGGACACAAGGAAAAGGGAAGAAGACCACTCTGTCAGGGAGAAGCCCTTTGCCTCACTTTATCGCCAACCCTCACCCACCCCACCCCTCCTCCTCCCACATAACTCCCTACCTTCCTCCACTTCCTCCCTCTGTCCTTCTCCTCTTCCCAGCCCGCCTGCCATGTGAGAGAGGATATTGGATATCCTTCACAAAGTCACACCCTGAACTCAAAAAAGGTTAGAACAAAAGGAACACAGCTTAGTACATACTTTAACCTTCCCCAACAATGTATTTCATTCATCCAAATCCCAAGCTATGGTTGATGGGAAGAAATGAGACACAGTATAAATAACATAGAACCTTTTAAGAACACAGCTCAGTGGACTTATAGAGAGAAGGAGCAAATCCCTCACCTAGAAATTACATCCACTCCATGGCTATTGCATCATCCAGGAATCCACATTACCATCTGGCCCCACGCCTCTTCTTTTTATCATGGGATAATGTAGATGCCGTAAAACAATCAGCAGCCTTCTCCAGAAGGTTTTGCTTTACACTTCTCCTTACCCTGCTTGTTTGCTATGCCTGGACCTCAGCCCACAACCTATTCGAGAATCAGAAGACCAGGCAAGAAAGAAACTCTTCCTGAGTTCATGCCTTCACATGCCAAGAGCTTTCCCCCTTGCATCTTGGTGAGAGTGCCGTGAGTTTACCATAAACAGTCAAGACAGCTATTGCAAAATTACAGGGCAGTAAACTCATAGGTTTATTTATTTGTCCCTGAAAGGATTTAAACCACCTTAATCAGTACTTAATTGCAAATTTCTCATTAGAGGTCTTTTCTCCTTCAGAATACAGCAGAGCCAGTGTTGCTCCTTACAAAGGTAAGTGTTGGGGACAAAGGGAATTTATGACTTGAAAACTTTTCCATACTGAACACAAATGTCATCTCTACTACACCGAGTTCTCTACTACTCCTTCGTTTTATCACACAGGCTCATGATAAGGACAGCAGCCTGATCCTCCCCACAGAGTGATGGAAACAGAATCCACGCAGTGGGCGTGATCATCGGTGGATATCTGAATTGTGGCACAGCACTTCAGCTCTGGCTATTTTTCTCCTGCATGAGTTTTTCAGAAATCTAAATGGCAGCCCCTAAAGGGTAAGAATCATGACTAGTTTAACAATATCTTCCTAGTCCTTACTGTTTTTCATATCGTAAAGGCTCAATAAATGATCATTGAGTGAATGAGTGTGTTCAGGCCTTAAATTCACACCCATCTGTGTAGGCCCAACTGCATCTCTCTTATAAAAGCCTGCTGTGCCTTAAAAAGAAAAAAGACTTCTGATCCTTAAAGGGACAAGATAAGATGGCTGCTCTGACCAGCGATGTGAACTTGGGAGGCATTTTAACACTGTGGGTCTCAGTGTCTCCGTGTATAATATGAAGGGGCGGGTTTAGCTGATCTCTTAAATGTGCTTAGGCTTTTAAGTTCTGAACACAAGCAAAACACCACAACATCTTCTAGAAGATCGGTGGGAGAACATTCCCTCCATGAATGTCTCAGCAAGAGCAGGACCGAGTATCTCATTAGCTAAGCCACTGTCATATTTTAGCCCCTAATTTAAAAAACTACTCCACAGAAACCGAAATCAACCAAGTTTTTCTTTTTGCATTCTAGTTTTAGGAGAAAAGGGAAATATGTTTAGGGATAAGCACATCTTCAGATCTTTATTGTACTCAATCTGCTTACATATTCTAGCCCTACACAGAGAAAACAGGTTGAAAACAATGGCCCCAGAGCACTGAGAATACTTCAGTTATAAAGGGAAGAGTTAAGATTACATAAGTTTATTCTACATTATATTTAAATTAAGAACGTCCGCGATCATGTTAACTTAAAATGACAATAGAGTTCTTAAAATTTCCAAATATGTAAGTTATCTTATTAAAGCAGACTTGGCCAGAGTAAAATTCTAGAGAGCACCCTCTGGTGGCAAAAAATGCAATTGCTGAATAGCAATTTTGTCCTGAAATTGCACAGACTGGACAAATAGTAGCTGCCATTTATTGAGCACTTATTCCATTTCAAGGACCAGCCCAGATGTTTCACAAGGTACTAAGACAAAGGATTTCATAAAGGCAGTTTTCAACGTCATGGAGAGAACTGGAAGTGTTGTATTTCACAGAGCCCAAGCTGTACCTTAAGAGTTGTGTCACTGAGTGTGTTTCCCTACTGTGTCTTCCTGGACGCTGGGGTGGCGTCCAGCCTCAGCACATTCTCCTGCACCTTTATTCCAACTGCTTGGAGTTCTGAGCTGTGGTGGAGACACTCTATAAGTCATATTTCTCTCTTATTTTCAGCTCAGAGCCCCTAATTTCAAGCTGGCAAAATGAAGGGAGACGAGAAAAAAGCAAGCAACACTAAAAAATAAAACAGGGGAAAAAAGGGGAAAAGAAAGAGCCCAGCACCTTATAATTTTCATGAGTCCAATGATCTTTTAATTCAAACAAAATTACTTAACATCCATGATTTGAGAGGCGTTTAATAAACAGCAAAACACTTATTCACACGATTACAAGTTGTATTTTTCAGTGATCCACATCCTCCTCAGATCTTTCGAGTGTCCTATGTGTCTTATATAGTGAATTTCTGTTCTGAGCACCTCATCTGAGAAAACTGGTGCTCACTTCCCAAAAGGGCTTGCTACATATTACCAACACTTGCCACAAAGCGAGACCTGAGGAGACAAATATCTTTGTACATTCTGATCATGAGTGTTCCTTCCTTAGAGAGCCCGGTGTCCCAGCACCCGCGCCAGGGTGACCCCTCCACAGAGGGTGCAGATTCTAATGTGTACCAGCTGATCAGCCCCCGTTCTTAGCAGGCTCTGTGGGCCCAGATCTTCCAACTTTTTAAGGGACATTCGAATGTAGAAGCCTCCTAATTTTTAAATTTTGGAAACTTTGAATGTAAAAAAAAAAGGAAGATCAAACTACGTGTAAAACACTCTCTGAGCTGGATGCGTCCCTCTGGTCGCAGTTTTCTGCCTTTGCCCTTGGGATCTTTGAGGACTGATGTTCAAAGGAGGAGATGCCCTCCTGACCAGATCCTGAGGACTGGGGTGAAGAATTCCAGAAGAGAAGAGTTGCTGGGGGCTCCTGATGTGCTTCACTGTCATTGTCACTGATACCTCGTCAAGGCAAGAAGCACATGCTCTTACTCATTAGTCCCCCTATTTGATACTCTCTCATTATTTGGATATTTCCACCAGTTTCCAAGAACATGAGAGTTTGCAGCGTCTACTGTAAAACACTTTTTTATTCTCTCAGTAGCATCCAGAGTCATGTCTTTTTCTTTGTGGTCATTAAAGCCTGACCTTCAGTAAAACCCACACCAGTTTTCTGGGTTAAGCTATGCTGTGTCTAACAGGGATTCTGAAATCTACAGGAAGACAGAGGCACAGAGACAATGCACAAATTCGAAATGGGACCAGTGCATTGCTGTATTTTCAGCAACATGAGGAGAGGGCTCCTTTCTTAAAAGTCATTTCACATATTTCATAATTAGCTAAGGAAAAGGAAGATGTGACTGGGTTTTCATTTGGGAGTAGATTTGCTCTGGGTCTGTGCAGCTTCAGAGTTTAATTCTCTGCTAATCTGTATAAGTGTAAGTGATGTACCTCAAATAAATTCTACGAGCACTGCCCTCAACCCCATATTTTCTCGACTACAGAGCTGTCTTACATTGATATAGAGCAGGTATAAAGCCACATGTACTTGGATCCCCCGAAGAAAAAAATACATAGTGAAGTTTTGCACTTTCTAAGAGGATAGCTAAGAAGCAAGTGTCTCTGTGTGGAAAAGGGCCTTGGTGACGCTTCAGTAGGAGACCAGGATAGAGACCCTGGGAGGCTGAGAGTAAACACTAAGTGGGCACCACCCAGAATCCCAGGCAAGCTGTCGGAAAACAGGAGGCCGACTATTCTATACACACAGCTGAATTTTAAATGCTACAAGTGCCCGGCTAGCTCAGTCGGGAGAGTGTGAGTCTCTTAATGTTACAAGTTCAGCAGCCTGATGGTTTTCAACAGTATTGTGAGAGCTACGTTCCATTTTCACTTGGTTTCTTTAAAAGATGAATGGAATGAGGGCTTTCCGAGATTTGGGGTAGTCCTCAAACACCTTGAGGTAGAACCTAAAAGACAAGAAAGGAATAATTATAAGTATAATCCAGCAGTGGTCAACAGGTGATGTTTGCTGTGTCTGAAATCCCCATTACAAATCAACCTGCCCTCACCCAGGGCCTGACTCTGCCAGAGGGTCGTTTGTCCACCTTCTGTCATGCTCCTGCCTCCTGTCTCTTATCAGTGTTGAAGCTTCGTGTTGGGAAATAAACAGTAATAGCCAGAGGACAGTGGTGACGGTTGCACAACATTAGGAATGAACCTAATGCCGCTGAATTACTTAAAGTCATTAAAATGGTAAATTTCAGGTAATGAATACTTTACCACAATAAAAAAAATAAGAAATGCAGAAAGAAGTACTCAATGGATTCAGCTGAGAATTACAGGGAACCAGAGACCCCAAAGACCATGTGCAAGGTCAACCCGTGAGAATGGGCAATGTTCCCAGGAAAATACCCCTTCATGAGGCCTGGAAATGCCAAGAAAATTTTACCTTGTATTATGGGTTGAATCGTGTCCGCCCAAAATAGATGCTGAAGTCCTAACCCCCAGTACCTAAGAATGTGATCTTACTTTGGAAACAGGGTCATTGCAGATATAATTTATTAAGCTAAGAGGCACACAGGAGAGAAGGCCACGTGAAGACAGAGCAGAGACTGGAGTGATGCAGCTATAAGCCAAAGACACCAAGGTTTGCCGGCCACCACCAGAAACTGGGGAGAGGCAAGGAGGGAGTCTTCCCTAGAGCCATCAGAGAGAGCACAGCCCGCCTACACTTGATTTCAGACTCCTGCCTCCAGAACTGTGAGAGTTGTTTTAAGCCACTCAGTTTGTGGACATCTGTTTCAGCAGCCCTGGAAGACTAACACATCTTGTGAAAAGGCTTTCTCCTTAAGTGACCAGGCTGTCCTCTTAACGAGTTGAAGCTGGCAGCTGTCTAGTAATAATCAAGATGATACACTCTGTTAAAGTACCTTAGTTTGAACTGGGGACAAATAGTGATAATATGTTACAAGAGGTGGCTGGCTTTTGGTGCTATGATTTGAGAGATCTGGTGAGCTGCCTCTCACCCCGTTAGCCCTGTAGAAAAGATGCCCCCTGACCCTCCCTCTGGAGCAGCCCGACATAACAGGATAGGGCCTCAGCTTGGATTTTGTTGTTGCTCCAGCTGGAACCCTCTGGTGAAATTGCTGTCTCTCCCCTGACCAAGCCCAGTTGAGTCCTTGCTTCTCAGGGTCCCTCCAAATGCTGGCTGATGCCCTCTTCTCCCCCACGCCCTCTCTGCCTCTGGTGGGCAACAGACCCTGCCTGAAGTGGGGAGAACTCTTACGCTGACTCTCTTCCAGGCTGGGGACCCTCTGTCACCATCCCATCAAGTTTAGGAGGTAGCAGGACTAGCTCATGAGGAGAGCTGTTGTTTCATTCATTTCTGACAGGTCTCTGCGTAAATTCCACTCCGAGGAAAAGAACCCATTCTTAGTTTAACCTTTAAAACTATGAACTTAATCATTAGCTGGACAAAATACTTATGCAGGAGCTTAAGGGGCTCCTTTCAGTCCTGGTTCCAATCCGTTCCCCCTTGACATGTTCTCTCTCTGTCTCCAGTAATCAGGGGCTTTCTCTTTCCTCCAGCCACAGAAGGCATTGGAGAGAAAGGATCTGAAATTCGCATTTAAAGCCTGATAAAAACTTAGTATCTTACCCTTTTTCTTCCAGGGAGACTTTTAGTTAACTCTTTTGTCCACACCCCACCCCAGGCGGAGGGTTGGGAGGGAGGTGGGAGGTGGAAAGCTTTAGGCTGGACCTTCAGAGGAGAGGCCCTAAACCCCTGCAATTCCTGGCGTTCCCCAGGTGATGGGACAGCCCTGACATCACACGAGTGGCTGCTCACCCTCCCTTCCCAGGAAGCCGGCAATGACCTTGGTTATGATTTACGGAATGTGGGGGTAGAGGAGGAGTACCAAAATAAGCCCTGGTATTCCGCAGATTCTGGAAAAATAATCCAAGAGTCTCCAGGGCTCTGTGATTACCTGAGCTGTTAGCACCAAGCTTAGAATTAAAAATAGCAGCCACACCAGGCACAGGGCTAGTGCTTTGCCCCGGTGGTTCTCTATCCTGCCTGTACCTTAGAACTATCTGTGAAGCTTTGGAAAGTGGTGTCCACGGAACACACGTGGAGATGTGTGGCGGAAGTGCATTGGATTGAAGCACTGAAATGGAAGCTACTTCCTGTTCCTCTTGACTCTTCCGAGTAGCCCACTGCCAACCAGAAGCCATTGCTAGGTGAGCCTGCTAGGAGGGCACAGAGGCTGGGTCAACTAACTCAGGTGGACACAAGGCACTTCTCTCTGGGGGACTTCTTCAACAAGGCGGCACGCTGGCTTCCCAAGTCACTTCGGGTGCCTCTGTCTACACAGGTTTATTTTTGTTTACAGAAAAAAATTTGTTACTGCTACTGTCATCCAGCTAAATTCCAACTTCAGTGAAAGCCCAAGAAGTCAGAATTTACCAGTCCGGATTATCGTAACCTTACCTTATAAAAATAAATGTCTAGGTTTCTACATCTGACTCAGTGCACTAAAAGCCCTTTTTGAGAAGAATGCTACGTGGATGCTGCCACTTTGATTGACAAGTTTACCTATGGTGGTGTAAAGCTCGCAGCCCAAGGAAACAAAGTGAGAAAAATGCAAATGCCAGTGCTGGGAGGGACCAAGAGGCCAGGGCATAGCCGCTCCATTCAATGATCTCACCAAGGAAATTGGCTCCTGAAACGTAGGTAAACAAGCCACCTGTGGGCAGAAGAATCAGCAAGTCAATCATCAGAACTGGATCACTGCAACATTAAAACCTCTCTGCTTTCTTCCAAATTATGTAAAGGCAGCTAGATCAAACGTGGGGCTGGAGACTACCTTCACAGTCATCGATGTCTGGTGGAATATTCTTGGGTAGAAAAGAGAACAAAGCAACAGCAGCCTGTCGCCCTCAGAACATTCTGGAGGCGTGAGGATTGGCCCCAAGTGCTTGATGGGCCCCATCCAAATCTCTAACCACTGCTGGACCACTGGATCTGGACAGGATGAGGATGAGGTGCAGGAGGTCTGGTTTCTGTTTTGTTCTAGTAAGTAATGTTTCTAGGCCACCTCTCACCTGCCCACTCCTTGCCTGGACACCCACACGGCCGGTCAGCATCCTTCACGTTCACAGCCACACAAAGTGAAACAAGTTGTTACGTGAAAATAATAAAAACCTGAATTGATGTGAGAAGAATTAGATTCTCCCTTGGCATTTGCCCTCCCACCTCTGCAGGGCGGTACACTGTTCAAGTTTAAAGCAGGGAGTAGGAGCTGCCGGGTTTTGCTGGAGGCTGGTGAGGTCTGCTGCTACTGGTTTTAAAGGTTTCTTTCATAGCCAACCAAGTATTGCTGACCTCAACACTGTGTCTAGAAATCAACACATTTCTAATGATAGTAAATATTCCTACACTCAAAATTTCTGCCCCACACTAAACTGGGAAAATTTCACCCAAAACAGATATTTTCTTTCTATAATTATACAAAGAATATTTTGTTTTTAAATCATTCTCTAACATAGCTCAATAATTGGAAACTAACCTTGGCTATTTAGCTTTTAAGAGCTTTCTGTGCTCTTTTTTATTTGTCTAGTTACCGAGTAAAGATTTAAAAAATTGAAACCCCTTAAAGTCATCTTCCTTAAGGATGACATTATATCAGCAGTCCCCAACCTGCGATTCCCCAGACTCCAGGGGGAACCACTGACCCACCGTGAAGTGTCTATAAATCGTCTATGAATAAAGCAAATGGTATATCTCATCATACAGTATTATTTTCGTTTGGTGGAGATACTGTTAGGATGTTAGCAACATTTAAATTCATTTAAATGTGTTACTGAATTCAAAGTAGTTTTGTCATCATTTCCTTAATCAATGGATATTTATCTGCACTAACACCATGTTGTAATTCAAGAAATTTTTAATGTAAATAAAAGGTTGTATTTACATCAAAAAGAGTGGAAGCCATTGACCTACACAAATACCCACCCAAAAGAGTGAAGGACTGCTTGAACTGGCTCATCCCACCTGATTACATTTGTCAACCTCACACTCTAGTTTCTTGGGAATGGTTAGGTCAAATATTCTGTGTCTTTAACACTGAAAATGCACTTGTACTTATAAGATCTCCCACCCTAATTTTTGATTGGTAAATGTGGTTCTCCATCCCTTTAGGAATGTATAAGTGGCAGGAAATACACAAGTACTAGCCATGACTACTCACTAGATAAGTCTAGATCAGTGGGAGAGGACGAATTTGTTGTTTAAGCACGATTCAGCTTTATTTGCTAACCTAGAAAGGATCTGTGTACACATGACAGTTAATTTTTTGTGTCAACTTGACTGGGCCATGGGGTGCCCAGACATTTGGTTAAACATTGTTTGTAGTGTGTCCATGAGGATGAGAAAAACATCTGAATTGATAGACTGAGCAAAGTAGATTGCCCTCGCCAATGCAGGTAGGCCTTGTCCAATCCATTGAAGGCCTGAATAGAACCAAGAGGTGGAGTAGGGGAGAATTCACTCTCTCTGCCTGACTGTCTTCAAGCAGGGACAATGAGTCTTCTCTTGCACTCAGACAGGAACTTACATCACCTGGTCTCCTGGGTCTCCAACTTGAGGATGGCAGATCCTGGGACTTCTCAGCTTCCATAATCATGTGAGCCAGTTCCTTATATTAAATCTCTTCATGTATCTATATCTTTATCTATATCATCTGTATCTATATCCTATTGGTTCTGTTTCTCTGGAAAACCTTAATACAGCATGTGATAATCTTACCTACTGCAACTAGGTAGCAGCCTATTTCCATTCTACCCCAAGCCTTGCATTCCCCCCACCTTCAGGGTATTATGATCTTGCACGTTCCTGAGGGCTGCTGTACCTCTCTTGAACTTCCAGGTGCAGAACAGAAATGCAAATGTGTTATGGGGTAGGATGGGATGTGGAGGAGAAGTCAGGAGCAAATCGGGATATATTGTGTTATTTGTGCCCTCTTTATCCCCTCTCCATTTGTTATTCATAGCATAATCCCTAGGACAAGCTCCCAAGGAAGAGTGGGAATCTGGAGGGCAGTGGAGACATTACCTTGTGGAATCCTATAAGTGACTTCTCCAGGCTTCCTGAGCCGTCGCAATATATAGTCACTATGAATGTTGATTCCCATTCCCAAAATAAACAAGAAGACACCTTGGCAAAGAAGAGAGAGTGAAGAAGTTAAAAATGTATCCTGATCTTGCTGTTTTTCTCATAAGCTATTTTCTAAAAATGAAGAAAAGGGCATTTAATTTTGAATTCTAAGAATAATACTAAGAGACGGCAAAAAGAGGGGGGGCAATTAGCCATGGTCCCAAATTTGGGTAGAGTGGCCATGTTGTTTCATAGATCAAAAGACTAAAAATGCACAGCGCCATGTGACGGAGGCAGGTGGGAGAGGAGAGAAAGGGAGGCAACACCATTGTCCAATACCTAAACAAAAAAATAAGTAAATAAATAAATGAGTGAATAAATAGCAAGCTTTTGGCTCATTCACAAATAATCAAACTGTGGTTGGCAAACTTAACAGCTAATTCCAACCCCTTCTCCTTTGCCATCCCCTACTATAGAGGCTAGAAGGCTGGAAGGTGGTCATGTGACCTAGTTCTGCCAAAAAGATGTAAAGGGAAGTCTTCTGGGGGCTTCCTTTGAAATCTTTTGCTTTTATGGTCAAAGGGCAGATGGCACCAGTGCCTCTACCACCTCCCTCCTCCTTCATTGCCAGATGTGATGCCTTGAGCTGTAGCAACTGTCTTGCAATCATTAAGTGACTATCATGAGGACCAGAGGTAAATATGCTAAGAACAGTGGAACAGAAAGATGGAAAGTTCCTGGAATCTTCATGGCATCAGTAAGCAACTAAAGGAATGTAGAAGCCACCTACCTTTGGACATTCTTGTTATGTAAGAAATATAAATTCTTAATTATTTAAGTCACTATGAGTTGGTTTTCTGTGACTCATTGCTGAGAGCATTCCTGACTGATATATCCATTCTCATGAAAGTAATGTGAGCTAGACTGGAGAGCGTGGCACCTAGCAAACTGGTTTCCACCACCATCAGTTCACATACACACTCTCCTTCGCCATTTGCTGGTACAGAAATGGCTCTGGTCTGAGGTGAGGAGAGCCAGGATCAGGGATGTTAGGTCTTCCATCCCAGTGGGCATCATTACAGCCCAGAAACACTCACTGTTCCACATAGATGCCCAACCTCACCTCTCAAAGAAGTGTATTTGTGCTGATCAAAATACGTGAGGCAAAAAGCAAGAACAGTTGAATTCAAAACAGTCAAATCTACTCTCACCTCATTTGCTATAATATGAAACGATTATTTTCAATCTTGTCAAAAGATCATTGTTCTGGAAGAAAGGGAAACTAGGGAGGGACACCAGCTGGGGGGGCGGGGTGTGGAGAGAGGGAGGGGAGATAGCAGGCACAGCAGTGCACAAAGCAGGAACCTTGGACTAGATGTCTGTGTGTCCTACGGCAAGTCACTTACCGTCTCTCAGCATCAGTTTTCTCATCTGCAAAATGTAGACTCTAACAGTACCTATCTCACAAGGATCATGTGAGACTCATTCATGTGTTCACTCGTTCATTCATTCATTTATTCAACTAATATGTATTGAGGGCTTACTATGTACCAAGCACTGTCCTAAACACCAGGGATACAGTAGTGAGAAAAACAGTCAAGGTGTCTATTCTCGTGGAGCTTACATTTCAGTGGAGGAACACAGAAATGAATTAAGATAATTTAAAAATGTAAAATCAAATAATATCATGACAAAGCAGATAATCAAAGTAGGATAATGAGATACAGAGTGAACTGGAGTAGGGAGGAGGTGTCTCTAATCTAGATGAGGTGGATAGGGAAAGCTTTTCTGAAGATTTGGCATTTGTCTTGTGATTTGAATAATGAGAATGCAAAGATCTGAGGGAGAGCAATCTAGCTGAGGAACTGACAGGTGCAAAGGCCCTGAGGCTAGAACAGGTTTAGTGTGTCTGAGAAACAGAAGGAAGGCTAGTGCAGTTGAAGCTTTAAGATAGAGGGGAAAATGAGGACATGCAGATGGGATTATAAGCAAAAAATCACATCAAGCATTATAGGCCTTGGTGAGGTGTTTGGATTTTTAAGTATAATAGGAAGCCATTGGCAGGTTTTAAGCAGGGGAGAAATAAGATCTGATTCCTGTTTATTATTATTACAAAAGAAGTATATATGTTATATGGAAGATTAAAAACTAATTAGCAAAAATAAGAAAACCAA